>NC_090439.1:999598584-999901614 GCF_031143425.1 Pleurodeles waltl | reverse complement strand
TGGATGTCCTGGCCTTTCTTTGGATTCAGGATAGTGCTGTTCTGGTCAGGACAGACAAAATGACCGGAAAGTCACATCAACCAGCATCGGGGACCAAGGCTCGATCCCTGTCACTCATTTCAGATCACATTTTTTGTTAGGGCCAGTGTCAACTCCGGTCTTTGATTGCAATTCATATTCAGGGTCTTCTGAATTCCAGGAGGACTTGCTGAGCAGGATGAATACCTCCTCTCACAAGTTTTGTCTCTGTCCACAACTGTTTAGCCAGATGTGTCAGAGGTGGGGGCTCCCACTGGTGGATCTGTTTTCGGATACTCACAACACTCTTCTTCCTCACTTTTGTTACCGTTGGAGGGAGCAATCAGCTTGGGATAGATGCTCTGTCCTGTCCTTGGCCTCAGGGCCTGCTGTTTGTTTTCCCTCCTTTCCCTTTGATCCAGAGGTTTCTGCTCAGAGTGAAAAGAGAGGGGGCCCAAGTAGTTCTGGTTGCTCTTCTTGGGTTCCTCTTCTGATGAGGATGAAAAGAGACAGGGAGTGGTTGCTACCAACATACCCTTCCCCTCTGAGTTTCCCAGTTCTTCCCAGTTTCCTCAGCGAGTCCCTGATTCCTATGCTCTTGACGGTCTGAAGACAGAGAGGTCTGGTTTAATGGCTTTGGGTTGCTCTGTTTCTGTTTCTTCTTTTATTCAGGCCTCTGAGAGACCTCCCACCAGAGCTTCCTATGCCAGATACTGGGTTGCTTTGGAAAATAGTGTGGGAAGCTGCAAGTTAGTTCTCTGTCTGCTTCTCTTCCCCTGATTCTCCAGTTTTTGCATGATGGGTTTGCATTAGGCCTGTCTTCTACTTTGAAACTGTAATGGGCCTCAATCAGAGCTTTTTGGGCTTCCTCAGTACTTTGGTGGATTCTATGGTTTGGTTCAGAAGTTGTTTCGGAGGTTTTGCAACATAATACCTAAGACTTCCCTGTTTGTGCTTCATGGGATTTGCCCATGGTTCTAAGGGCTCTTTGATATCCTCCTTCAGAGCCTACCTCTTACATCAATCGCAGGTCCCTGACTCTGAAAGTTTTTTTCTGGTTGGCATTACTTCTGTAAGGCTGTAGGGTGAGCTTTGTTCCCTTTCCTCTAGAGCCCCATTTTTACAGATTGTTGAGGATTGCTTGGTGCTGAGACCTGGCCCTGGGTTTATTCCTTAGGTTAATTCTAGCTTTTATACTCATCAGGAGGTTATCTTGTATGACCCTCAGTCGCTTGTGGAAATTAGTCTTTATTCCCTGGATGTGCAGAGGGCTGCCTTGGTTTAATCTTGAACAAATTGAAGGCTTTAGAGAGTGTTATTCCTTATTTGTGAACTTTGGACCTGCTGGGAGAGGTTACAAGCCTGCTACACAAACTTTGAGCGTGTGGATTCGTACTTTGATTTCATTGGCTGTAGGAGGCTGGACTGGCTTGTAGTGAGTACCAAGGGGTACTTGCACCTTGCACCAGGCCCAGTTATCCCTTATTAGTGTATAGGGTGTCTAGCAGCTTAGGCTGATAGATAATGGTAGCTTAGCAGAGCAGCTTAGGCTGAACTAGGAGACGTGTGAAGTTACTACAGTACCACTTAGTGTCATATGCACAATATCATAAGAAAACACAATACACAGTTATACTAAAAATAAAGGTACTTTATTTTTATGACAATATGCCAAAGTATCTTAGAGTGTACCCTCAGTGAGAGGATAGGAAATATACACAAGATATATATACACAATAGCAAAAATATGCAGTATAGTCTTAGAAAACAGTGCAAACAATGTATAGTTACAATAGGATGCAATGGGGAAACATAGGGATAGGGGCAACACAAACCATATACTCCAAAAGTGGAATGCGAACCACGAATGGACCCCAAACCTATGTGACCTTGTAGAGGGTCGCTGGGACTATTAGAAAATAGTGAGAGTTAGAAAAAGAACCCTCCCCAAGACCCTGAAAAGTGAGTGCAAAGTGCACTAAAGTTCCCCTAAGGACAAAGTAGTCGTGTTAGAGGAATAATGCAGGAAAGACACAAACCAGCAATGCAACAACTGTGGATTTCCAATCTAAGGTACCTGTGGAACAAGGGGACCAAGTCCAAAAGTCACAAGCAAGTCGGAGATGGGCAGATGCCCAGGAAATGCCAGCTGCGGGTGCAAAGAAGCTTCGACTGGACAGAAGAAGCTGAGGTTTCTGCAGGAACGAAAAGGGCTAGAGACTTCCCCTTTGGTGGACGGATCCCACTCGCCTTGGAGAGTCGTGCAGAAGTGTTTTCCCGCCGGAAGGACGCCAACAAGCCTTGCTAGTTGCAAATCGTGCGTTTGGCGTTTTTGGACGCTGCCGGGGCCCAGGAGGGACCAGGAGGTCGCAAATTAGACCTGAAGAGAGAGGGGGCGTCGAGCAAGACAAAGAGCCCTCACTAAAGCAGGTAGCACCCAGAGAAGTGCCAAAAACAGGCACTACAAGGATGCGTGAAACGGTGCTCGCCGAAGTTGCACAAAGGAGTCCCACGTCGCCGGAGACCAACTTAGAAAGTCGTGCAATGCAGGTTAGAGTGCCGTGGACCCAGGCTTGGCTGTGCACAAAGGATTTCCGCCGGAAGTGCACAGGGGCCGGAGTAGCTGCAAAGTCGCGGTTCCCAGCAATGCAGCCCAGCGAGGTGAGGCAAGGACTTACCTCCACCAAACTTGGGCTGAAGAGTCACTGGACTGTGGGGGTCACTTGGACAGAGTCGCTGGATTCAAGGGACCTCGCTCGTCGTGCTGAGAGGAGACCCAAGGGACCGGTAATGCAGCTTTTTGGTGCCTGCGGTTGCAGGGGGAAGATTCCGTCGACCCACGGGAGATTTCTTCGGAGCTTCTGGTGCAGAGAGGAGGCAGGCTACCCCCACAGCATGCACAAGCAGGAAAACAGTCGAGAAGGCGGCAGGATCAGCGTTACAGAGTTGCAGTAGTCGTCTTTGCTACTATGTTGCAGGTTTGCAGGCTTCCAGCGCGGTCAGCAGTCGATTCCTTATCAGAAGGTGAAGAGAGAGATGCAGAGGAACTCGGATGAGCTCTTACATTCGTTATCTAAAGTTTCCCCAGAGACAGAGACCCTAAATAGCCAGAAAAGAGGGTTTGGCTACCTAGGAGAGAGGAAAGGCTACTAACACCTGAAGGAGCCTATCAGCAGGAGTCTCTGACGTCACCTGGTGGCACTGGCCACTCAGAGCAGTCCAGTGTGCCAGCAGCACCTCTGTTTCCAAGATGGCAGAGGTCTGGAGCACACTGGAGGAGCTCTGGACACCTCCCAGGGGAGGTGCAGGTCAGGGGAGTGGTCACTCCCCTTTCCTTTGTCCAGTTTCGCGCCAGAGCAGGGGCTAAGGGGTCCCTGAACCGGTGTAGACTGGCTTATGCAGAATTGGGCACATCTGTGCCCAACAAAGCATTTCCAGAGGCTGGGGGAGGCTACTCCTCCCCTGCCTTCACACCATTTTCCAAAGGGAGAGGGTGTCACACCCTCTCTCAGAGGAAGTTCTTTGTTCTGCCATCCTGGGCCAGGCCTGGCTGGACCCCAGGAGGGCAGCTGCCTGTCTGAGGGGTTGGCAGCAGCAGCAGCTGCAGTGAAACCCCAGGAAGGGCAGTCTGGCAGTACCAGGGTCTGTGCTACAGACCACTGGGATCATGGAATTGTACCAACAATGACATGTTACATGGCCATATTCGGAGTTACCATGGTGAAGCTACATATAGGTAGTGACCTATATGTAGTGCACGCGTGTAATGGTGTCCCCGCACTCACAAAGTTCAGTGAATTGGCTCTGAACAATGTGGGGGCACCTTGGCTAGTGCCAGGGTGCCCTCACACTAAGTAACTTTGCACCTAACCTTTACCAGGTAAAGGTTAGACATATAGGTGACTTATAAGTTACTTAAGTGCAGTGTAAAATGGCTGTGAAATAACGTGGACGTTATTTCACTCAGGCTGCAGTGGCAGGCCTGTGTAAGAATTGTCAGATCTCCCTATGGGTGGCAAAAGAAATGCTGCAGCCCATAGGGATCTCCTGGAACCCCAATACCCTGGGTACCATATACTAGGGAATTATAAGGGTGTTCCAGTAAGCCAATGTAAATTGGTAAAAATGGTCACTAGCCTGTCAGTGACAATTTGGAAAGAAATGAGAGAGCATAACCACTGAGGTTCTGATTAGCAGAGCCGCAGTGAGACAGTTAGTCACTACACAGGGAACATATACATGCACACCTATGAGCACTGGGGCCCTGTGTGACAGGGTCCCAGTGACACATACATATAGGCCACAAACCTATGAGCACTGGGGTCCTGACCAGCAGGATCCCAGTGACACATAACAAACATACTGAAAACATAGGGGGTTATTCTAACTTTGGAGGAGGTGTTAATCCGTCACAAAAGTGACGGAAAAGTGACGGATTTACCACCAGCCGTATTACGAGTCCATTATATCCTATGGAACTCGTAATACGGCTGGTGGTATATCCGTCACTTTACCGTCACTTTTGGGACGGATTAACACTCCTCCAAAGTTAGAATAACCCCCATAGTGTTTTCACTATGAGCACTGAGGCCTGGCTATCAGGATCCCAGTGAGACAGTGAAAACAGTGACAAACACCCTGACATACACTCACAAACAGGCCAAAAGTGGGGGTAACAAGGCTAGAAAGAGGCTACCTTCTCACATTGGCCTATTCCTGCTTCAATGTTCCTGCTTCTTTGGGGGTTCAGGGTAGGCTTACTCCCATGGCTGACTGTCAGTGAGTGCCTCTGGATGAAATTTTTGGGCTGCCACTTAGGTGATTACCCTTCCACATTTAATACAATGTATCTCAGATCCCTCCGGTGGCAAATACTTTTGGTTCCAAAGTCTTGTCTGCTGTGGTGTTTCTTTACACAATAACATTTCTTTCTGCATCTCTTCAGTTGTCATGGCTTGGTGTGGGTTTGGTACATCTCATGCTGTTAATGAAGACAAGGGGAAGGAGGTAACGCTTCAATTAATTTACTCTGAGTCCTCCTCTCAATTGGCATCCTTACGCCCTCCCTCCCACCCTGTCTGTCCAGACCAACTGTGTTTTTTGTGAAGCTTGTAACAATGCAGGAAGAAGGAAGGGGGAGGGATTTTTATATTTTTTAGGGGGAGAGTTGGTGGAGGTGCGGGGATCTCATGCTATTAAGCAAGCCAAGCGAGAGCAGGACTCGGAGTAACGCAATGACGGGTAAGAAATTGAAGCATTTATATAAGTGTGTGTGTGGGGGGAGGAGCATAGTCTGCTGCCTAGCATTATACTGAACTCGGGGCTGTGAAGAGGCCATAAGCTAACATACCGATGCTATATAAAGCACTCAAACAAATTCATACCAAACTAAATAAATACATTCCTAAGGCTCACATGAAATACCGGGAATCTCATCGGTCATAGGAGAGGGTACTGTCAGATTAGACAGTTCTCCGTAATCACGGTCTTTAAGGAAAACAGATTGCTGTTAATGGACATTAACATGCACAGGCTGAAAGCATTCTCCAAGGGTTTATATAATCTAATCATTGTCTGATAAAAAGAATACTGATTAAAGAAACCAATCTTTACTGCAAGTTCACTCTGCTTGTACTACCTTTGAGAATTCACCATCATAAAAGCCTGTCCATTCATTGAACTCAACAAATGACTCATGACTGGTGAAGCGTTAAATCCGCACTACAAACCATCAAAGCAAAGAATGCCCAATCTATTTTATTTATTATCAATCAGTTAGCAGTCTTAACATCAAAGAGTCAGGAATAAACCCTCAACTTACTAATAGTTATGTATTGCCTATTGACGGCAAAAATAAACATTTAGATGGTAAACAGCATTGCTGGTTTGCTTCATATGAGGCACTCTGGTGTTTTTTTGCAAAACTGGCATGGTAAATTTGATGTTCAGGTCTTTTAAGGGGTCCTTTCGGGTAGGGCAGATACAAGAAATTTGACACAAAATAGTGGATTCCTTATCTGCCTCACCCATGGGGGGAGAACAGCTAATATAAGGCAGCTTTGACAAAGAAAATGACTCGGTGGTGGTCCATCTGCCACTGTGTGGGAGGGCCCAGCTGCAGTGTGTGGGGGGCTACTCCCTCCCCTATTTAGGATCCAAAATGTAAATATCCACATACTTCCATTTTTGTTTCATGAGCCATTTTATTTCAAAGCACAAAATGTTTTATATGAATGCAGACTCAAACTGCAAAGCGTTTCATTTAAAGAATCCTGAATTTCACCCTTGTACGTATTTATGCATTAATACATGAGTGAGTTTGTAAAAACCTCTCTGTTATCTGTACGGACGTCCTCAAATGAAATGTAGATTTTATATAATGCGGCTTATCAAGCAAGGCGCTGTCCGTAGGCACGGGGAAATTAAGTGGTTGGGCCCGAATCACAGGACGTTGCGCCGACCTGAACCCTGATCTTCAGCTAAGGGGGCAGTTGTTTTGAACGCTGCACTATATCTTCTCCTGCCACTAAAATACAGGAACTAACAGGAAGAGACAAAGGGAATTTAAAGTTGAAAAAGATATGGTTTCAGATGTTTTCTAAACTACACATTGGGGACTATGGTGGTCATTATGACCCTGGCGGTCTTCTGACCGCAAGGGTAAAGGTGGCGGTTTCAACAGGCTGGCGGTAAAGACCGCCACATCATGAGTGTGGCGGGTTGGCCTCTGCCATCCCGCTACATCTCCACTCATACTGCCATGGCAGTCGGACCCGCTGGGCCGGAGATGAGCATCTCCGACCCGGCGGTCCACAGAAGACCGCCGGCGGTATTAGGAAATGCCTTTCCACAAGGGTTTCCGCGGCAGTAGCACCGCCATGAAATCCCTGGCGATAAGGCTACTGGTGACAGAGAATTTCTTCCCTGTCACTGGTAGGTGAGTCCCCCACCGCCCAACAAGCACAAAACCCCCTCATCCTTCCTACCCCACTCCAGGTACAGCTTCCCCCTCCCCGCATACATGCACACGCACACATGCACCATGGATACACTCATTCAGCCACACTTACATACACGCATTCACTCATGCATCCATTCTCGCATTCATCTCAGCACTTATACACGCATTCAACCACGCATGCACACACCCATCCAAACATGCATACTCACACCCATTCATAGAGGTATACCCACACCCTTTCATACACGCATACTCACACCCATCCAAACATGCATATACACACGCAGGTACACACCCATACACACACTCAGACAAACTCCCACTCACACACGCAAACACCCACTCACACACGCACACGCACACACAACACCCCCCACCTTCCCACCCCTCTT
Source organism: Pleurodeles waltl (assembly GCF_031143425.1). Taxonomy (NCBI): domain Eukaryota; kingdom Metazoa; phylum Chordata; class Amphibia; order Caudata; family Salamandridae; genus Pleurodeles; species Pleurodeles waltl. Next base: position 999,894,243 of record NC_090439.1, on the reverse strand, counting down.
CCCTGTCCAACGATCAACTTACCTGGTCCGGGGAGGAGGTCATCCAGCAGGGAAGGGGCACTTCCACTGCCGGAGCGCCCCACCATCAGGACTTCACCAGGCCGTATTATTGCACATAATACAGTGGGCGATGTCCTTCTGGCGGGGTTGGTGGCGGAACCACCCATGTGACTACTGCTGGATTTCCACCCAGAGTGTGGTGAAAATTCAGCAGTACCCATAATATGGTGGGTGGTGTCCTGGCGCCCGCGGCTTGACGGTCTTCACGGACGACCTGCATAGTAATAATGACCACCTATGTGGCGCAGATGAAGGGTAAGGCATACCATGCCACTGCAGTGAAACAGGAAAAGGGAGGCAAAAAGGTGGGCCTCCATAGCTACTTCTTCTGATACTCAGGATTTTTGTTGGGCATCTGATGATCCTAAAAGGCATGCCGGACTATGTTTTTGAGGGGCACTTGAGTGGGTCAATGTGAGTAAAAAGCCCTATGGCAGATAAAGGATTTGAGATTTGAAGAGAGACAGACCGTCTTTCAATTGGAAGCCAAATCTTTAAAGTGATAAGAAATGGGATTAAACATTTTGTTGCCTAGCAGATGAAGAGCAGTATTATTTTGTTTCAGATGAGATGGTGGGTGTAATTTTTGGGAGACCCTAGTAAAATGGCAGTAGCCCAATATACTAAGGATAGTGGCCTGGGTGATCTTTTTCTTCTGGTCTAAAAGAAGGAAGGGGAGTACTTTCATATGCACGTTTAAAAGCAAAAAATCTGCTGGCTGTAGTTTTAAATATATCTTCTTGGAAACTGAAGGGCATATTTACACCTTCTTTGCACTGAATTAGAGTCTTTTTTTACGCTAATTCAGCGCAAACTTAACCCCATATTTATCATTTTATGCTAGACCGCCTAGCGTCAAAATATTGGAGTTAGTGTCATTTTTTGGATGCATGAAACCACCTTTCGTCAATGAGATGCAAGGCAGGTGTTCCCGTCCAAAAAATTACTCAAAGCCCCTAGTGCCTTATTCATCCTCCCGTGCAAAAAAGGTGCACAGGGAAGGCGGGCCTAAATAATGGCAATAAGCGTGCTTGGTGCCATTATTTAACGCCTGGGTCAGGGCAGGCGTTAGGGGACCTGTGGACCCATTTCCATGGTCAAACACAGGTGCCCACCCCAAGTCCCAGGAGCACCACCACCCACACCAGAGGGACACCAGAGGATGATGGGACCCCATACCAGGTAAGTGGGGTAAGTAGAGGTAAGTATTTAAAAAGGAAATTTTAAGTGCCATTGGGGGCCCTGAAATGGGGCCCTCCCTACATGCCACTGGGTGCAATGACCATACCCAGGGGACCCTTGTCCCCTGTGCTGGCCATTGGGGTGGTGGGCATGACTCCTGTCTTTTATAAGACAGGAGTCATGTGGTAAGGATGGTTATGCATCAGAAAATGACGCTAGGCTGGTTAAAGGCATTTTTTTGCCTCTAACCAGCCTATCGAAATGTTTGGTGCAAAACCCTCTTACTCCATACCGCCATCCCCACCTGGTTAACGTCATTTTCCCTGACGCTAGCCCACCCTTTGCGCCGGCTTGAGGGATTCCATAAATATAGCGCCCGGGTGGCGCTCTGGAACGACGTAAGCCAGCGCTATACTTTTTGACGCAAAACTGCGTTTTCCAGATTTTTGGATGATTGTGATGGTGTGGGCCCCAGAGCAAGTTGTAAGTGCCAGTAGTTGGAGTATCAGATAGATGGTTTTCCAAAACCCAAAATTTCTGTTTTGGATTAATTTAAATATAGGGGTTATTCGATATTCATGTTTCAACCGAGGTCAGCCATTGGTTAAACAGAGATTAAGTTAAGAACGTCTCCTTGTATTTCAATAATCATATGCATTATAAGTAAATACAAAGGACTGAATACGTGTCACCAAGGGGGTAACATGGATGTTCAACAGTGTTAGGTGAATGCTGAGCCCTGTGACACAGCAAACTTGAGTCCTTTGAAGCCAGACTGAAAAGGGGAAAGCAAGACTGCCTGACAGCAGTCAGTCAAGAAATGTTTAAACCAATTGTGGGCAGGTATCAATCTAATCCCTGCTGTTTAAATACATGGAGGTTGGTTTATGGTTGTTTCAGTTCAGTATATCTTTGCATCTTCATCACAGTGTTTCTTTCATGTTAATGTGTACAGTTTTGTTGGAAAATGGGTTATTGGTAGGGCAGGTAGGTACCTACACCTAGCAACAAGCCACAAACCTCCCAAAAGTACAGTTAGGTCTCAGTAAATTAATCCCAGCTCTACCCTTGGTAGCTTGGCATCGAGCGTCAAGGCTTAACTTAGGAGACAAAGTGTAAAGCATTCAAATATCACAAAACAGTAATTAAATAAAACACAGGAAACAGTTTAAAAATCCAAAACCAATTTATACAAATAGCTTATATTTTTATCTTTAAAATGACACAAAAACGATTAAAATCGGTTCAGGGGAACCGGAGATATGAATTTTTTAAGTATTATTATTTTCTAGCGCATAGAAACAAAAAGCGCCAATCGGGTCATCTGGTTGCACCAGGACCGGGACAAAGTCAAACTTTCAGGCCGACCGCGATGGAGCCCTGCTCGGCTACAGGTCGCGGGAAGCCTCGGTTAAAAAGTTACCTTCTGACTTAGTCTTTATTTTGAAGTTTTTCTTCACCGGGACGAACCTGCCAGTTGGATCCGACCTCCTGGAGCCCTTGTCCGGATACGCGAAGTCGGTTTCCTCGGTGGTGATTTCTACCTTCGGACTTAGTCGTTTTTTCGAGATGAAAATCCTTCGACCGGGGTAAACCTGGATCTTGATCCGACGTCCGTGGAGCCCTTCTCGGATACGATGGCTGGAAGGTCCCGGTCAACTTTTTACGTTCGGACGTAGTCTTTTTTTCGGATGTTTTTCTTGACCGGGACGAACCACGAAGTCAGGCCGGGTCGCGGTTGAGGCAAGCCGGCTAGAATTTCCGCGTCGAGTCGGTCACTTTATGGAGCTTTTTTCTAAAATTTCTCCAATCTTTTCCAAACTTCTGGGGCTTCACCCAGATGTTCTTTTAAGGTTCTTTTGGGGTCCACAGCTCACCCCAAGGGTCCAGAAGTTCTGTGATGGTCCTTGGGAAGTGCGGACTTCAACTCCCAGAGTGCACCTGGCGCAAACTCCTTTTTGGCCACTGGGCAGTGGTCAGCTGGTCACTTTTTCAGGAGTTGGTGCAGGGGACTCTGGTTAGCAATTTTTCACCTGTAGCAAACAGGGAGTCCCTCCTTGAACCAGTGGAAGCCAGGCAAAGTCCTTCTTGTGGTGAAGCCCAAGTGTGCAGCTGGTGCAGTCTTTCTGAGTGCAGGGTCCAGGTGCATGCCAGGGGTCCAGCAGGGCAGTCCTTCTTCTCCTTGTAGTTCTTTCTTCTTGAAATTTGGTGGGGATCTGAGGCGTGGGTGCAGGTCTGCCAGTTTTATCCTTGCTCCTGGGTGAAAAGCAGGGGGGCCCTGGTCCTCCAATCAGGGACAGGGTCGTCCCCCTGTGATGACCACTTCCTGGGAAGTGTGGCAAAAATCCATCCCAGAAGGCAATAGTCTCTAAAAATCCAAAATGGATGAATCTGATTTTTGGAGGAGAGATCTGGCTGAGCCCACCCACTGGTGTGGCTAAAAATCATAAACACACCCCTCTCCTGCCCTCTCCTAATCTAATCAAGGGGGCACCTAGCTGTCTGGGGTTGCAGGATGTGGGGGTGTTGCTGGGTGCTCCAGATGTCCTTCTCTGCCTTTGAAGACCAGTTTGGCAGCCCTCCCCCTTCCTGCTTCCCCATCTGCTGAGGGGAGATTCTCTCCCCCAAGCACATTCCTTTGTGTAAAGCCAGGCCACTTCACACCTCATTAAAGTGGCCTGGCAGAAGCTGCTGCAGGCTGGCCAATCAGAGCACAGCAGCAAAAACAATGCAGAGCTGAAATTGGCAACTTTTTAGGTAAAGTCTAAACTTTTTACCTGCACTAGTTATATTAAATCCAACAACTGGAAGTTGTGGGATTTATTATAACAATCAATTTGATACCAAATTCTTGGTATGTAACATTTAAGGAGACTTTAAAATTTAAAATAAAGTCTGCCCATTCTAGCCTATGAAGGCCATTTACTTCAATGAGGGAAAAACGAATTTGGCTGTTTTTACCTCACCAGGGCTTATAAATCTATTTTTATAAAATCCCTGCTTATAGTTACATGGCACCCTGCCCTAGGGGCACATAGGGCACACCTTAGGGGTGACTTATATGTAAAAATAAGGTAGTTTAAGACTTTGGAAGTACCTTTAATTCCAAAGTCGAATTTGCATATAACTTTAATTTAAAAGCAGCCAGCAAGGCAGGCTTGCTTTTAAAATGACACTGGGCACCTCAGCAATGCACCTAGGTGTGCACCACCTATGCTGTGGTCCCTAAACCTACATGCCCTACCATATACTAGAGACTTATAGGTAGGTTAACTTAGCCAATTATAATTAGCCTAATTTGCATATCCATTTTACACAGAGCACAGGCCCTGGGACTGGTTAGCAGTACCCAGGGCACAGCCAAGAGTCAGTAACCACCAGTACCTATCCAGAAAGAGTGGGGGTGATCAGGCAAAAAAAAGGACTTTCCTACACTGCCCCCCCCCCCAGATGAAAGGTGATGGGTACTAACCTACACCCTGGTAGTCCTCATCAGTTAAGTGGAAAAACCTGGAAAGGCCATCTGCATTGGCATGAGCAGTCCCAGGTCTGTGCTCCACTGTGAAGTCCATCCCCTGTAGGGAAATGGACCACCTTAACAGTTTAGGGTTCTCCCCCCTCATCTGCATCAACCATCTGAGAGGTCTGTGGTCAGTTTGTACACGGAAGTGAGTGCCAAACAAGTAAGGCCTCAACTTCTTCAGGGACCAAACCACAGCAAAGGCCTCCCTCTCAATGGCACTCCATTTTTTCTCTCTGGGGAGTAGTCGCCTGCTGATGAAGGCAACTGGGTGATCATGGCCCTCTTCATTAACTTGTGCTAACACTGCCCCAATCCCTTCCTCTGAAGCATCTGTTTGCACTACAAACTCCTTGCTATAGTCAGGGGCCAGTAACACTGGTGCTGAACACATAGCCTTTTTAGGGTGTCAAAAGCTTTCTGACACTCTGGGGTCCAAATGACCTTCTTGGGTTGTTTCTTGGAGGTAAGCTCAGTCAGAGGGGCCACTATGGTCCCAAAATTCTGAACAAACCTCCTGTAATACCCAGTCAGGCCAAGAAAGGCCCTGACCTGAGTCTGGGTTTTTGGAGCCTCCCAATCCAGGATAGTCTGGATCTTGGGCTGGAGAGGTTGTACATGGCCTCCACCAACAAGGTGGCCCAGGTACACAACAGAACTTTGCCCTATCTGGCACTTGCTTGCCTTGATAGTCAGGCCTGCTTGAAGCAGGGCCTGAAGCACTTCCTTCAGGTGGACCAGGTGGTCCCTCCAGGTGGAACTAAATACAGCTATATCATCCAGATAAGCTGCACTAAAAGATTCCAACCCAGATAGGACTCTATTCACCAACCGTTGGAAGGTGGCAGGAGCATTTTTCATCCCAAAGGGCATCACCTTGAACTGAAAGTGGCCCTCTGGTGTGGAAAATGCTGACCTCTCCTTAGCTCTTGGACTTAAGGCAATCTGCCAATATCCTGAGGTCAGATCAAATGTGCTCAGGAATTTGGCAGCCCCCAACCTGTCAATGAGCTCATCAGCTCTAGGTATGGGGTGAGCATCAGTCCTAGTGACTGCATTTAGACCTCTGTAGTCCACACAGAATCTTAATTCTTTCTTCCCACCTTGGGGACTAGCTTTGGGCACCAGTACCACTGGACTGGACCAAGGACTATCAGAGTGCTCAATTACCTTCAGATCCAACATCTTAGCCACTTCAGCTTTGATGTTGGCCTTGACCTGGTCAGACAGCCTGTACAGCTTGTTCTTGACAGGCAAGCTGTCACCAGTGTCAACATCATGGACACACCAATTGGTGAGTCCAGGGGTCAGGGAGAACAGACTAGCAAACTGTCCCAAGACTTGCTTACAGTCTTGTTGTTGCTGATCTGTCAGTTTGGGAGAGAGTACCACTCCCTCCACTGACCCATCTTTTTCCTTTGAGGACAGGAGGTCTGGCAGAGGTTCACCCTCCTCCTCCTTCCCTTCATCAGTGACCATCAGCATGGTCATGTCTGCCCTGTCCTGGTGGGGTTTCATCCTATTAACATGCAGGATCCTGTGAGGATTCCTGGGGGTGCCAAGGTCCACCAAGTAGGTGACCTCACCTTTTTTCTCTAGGATTGGATAGGGCCCAGTCCATTTGGCCTGTAGTGCCCTAGGAGCCATGGGCTCCAAAACCCACACCAGCTGTCCTGGGTGATACTCAGGCATGGTAGCCTTTTGATCATGCCAGAGCTTCATGAGCTCCTGACTGGCCTCCAGGTTCCTGCTTGCCTTCTTCATATACTCAGCCATGCGAGACCGCAGGCCTAGTACATAATCCAGCACATTCTCCTTGGCTTCCTTGAGAGGCTTTTCCCAAGACTCTCTCACCAAGCACAATGGGCCTCTTACAGGGTGCCCAAACAGTAACTCAAAGGGACTGAATCCAACCCCCTTCTGTGGCACCTCCCTGTAGGCAAACAGCAGGCATGGGAGGAGGACATCCCATCTCCTCCTGAGTTTGTCAGACAAACCCATGATCATGCCCTTCAGGGTCTTATTGAATCTTTCCACCAGACCATTGGTCTGTGGATGGTAGGGTGTGCTGAACTTATAAGTAACACCACACTCCTCCCACATGGCTTTCAGATAGGCTGAGATAAAGTTTGTGCCCCTATCTGAGACCACCTCCTTTGGGAATCCCACTCTGGTGAACACACCAAGTAGGGCCCTAGCCACTGTGGGTGCAGTGATTGTCCGGAGGGGTATTGCCTCAGGGTACCTGGTGGCATGGTCCACTACCACCACAATGTACCTGTTACCTGAAGCAGTTGGTGGGTCTAGGGGACCAACAATGTCAATCCCCACCCTCTCAAAGGGAGTCCCAACCACTGGCAGTGGAATTAAGGGAGCCTTTGGCTTGCCCCCTGTCTTGCCACTGGCTTGACAGGTGACACAGGAGCTGCAAAACTCCCTGACTTTTTCTGACATTTCTGGCCAAAAAAAATGGTTGACCAGCCTGTTCCAGGTCTTGGTCTGTCCCAAATGACCAGCTAAGGGGATATCATGGCTTAAGGTAAGGAGGAATTCTCTATACTTTTGGGGGACCACTACTCTCCTAGTAGCCCCTTCTTTGAGGGTCCTAGCCTCAGTGTAGAGAACTCCATCCTCCCAGTAAACCTTGTGGGTACCACTGGTATCCCCTTGTTCTTGCCTGGCAGCAGTCTGCCTCAGGCCCTCAAGAGTGGGACACTCTCTTTGTCCCTGGCACAAATCTTCTCTGGTGGGCCCACCTGCCCCTTGCAGTTCTGCCAAGTCAGGCAGAGTTTGCAGGGAAGGTGTCCCTCCCTCAGAGTTCAGATCCTCCCCCTCAGGGTTGGATTCTTCCTGACCCTCTGTACTTGTTGGGGCTGGTAAGCCAGACCCAGTGCCCTTTCTCTTCTTCTTGGAGGCTTGGCCCATTGTTCCAGGGTCCAAGTGTCCAGCATTTCCCTGTTGTGCTGCCTGTGACCTGGTCACAGCACACACCCATTCAGGGAGATCCAGCATCTTTGCATGGACCCTTCTCTCCACTTCTGACCATTCAGATGCTTCAAGATCATTTCCCAGCAGACACTCTACTGGGAGGGCAGGAGCTACAGCTACTTTTTTAGGGCCAGTCACACCTCCCCATTCCAGACTTACCATAGCCATGGGATGGAGTTTGGTTCTGCTATCTGCATAAGTCACCTGGTGGAAGACACCAGGTAAGACCTGCTCTGGAGAAACCAGCTTTTCTGTGACCATTGTCACACTGGCTCCTGTATCTCTCAGAGCTTCCACTTCAGTCCCATTGACTTTAGGCCTCTGCCTATACCTCTGCATGATGGGAGGTAAGGTGGCCATAGTTGCAATGTCCACCCCACCCACGGATACTAAGGTGACTTCAGTGTACCCTGATTCCACCCCTGGGCCAACTTCCACCCCCAACCCTACACTAGCAATCCCCTGGGATTGCCCACCAGTGGGGGGCTTCTTGGTGCAGATAGCATCTCCTCTTTTATGTCCTGGCTGATAACAGTCAAAACACTTGCCGGCCTTAGCAAGCTCCTGAAACCTTCCTGCTTTAGCAGGATCAAAATTCTTTCCCTGATACCCTTTCCCTTTAGAAGTGAATTGGCTCGGGGCTCCCCCTCCCTGAGAAGTTTTTGGGGACTCTTGTGAGGACTCTTTGGGTTTTTTGTCATCTTTCCCTTGGTTCTTCCCCTGAGAAGAACCATGTCCTCCCTTTTTCTGATCACCCCCTGGGGGTCTCTGGTTAACTCTAGTTCTTAACCAGTCATCTGCTGCCTCCCCCAGCTCTCTGGGGTTGGTCAACCTAGAGTCTACTAGATACTGGCGGAGCCTCTCTTGGACACAATTAGTTAGAAGGTGCTCCCTCATAATCAAATTGTACAGCCCCTCAAAGGTACCTACCCTGTTGCCCTGTATCCAGCCCTCCAGTGCTTTTACTGAAATGTCCACAAAGTCCACCCAGGACTGGGTGCTTGTCTTTTGGGTGTCCCTAAACTTAAGCCTATACTGCTCTGGGGTTAGACCAAACTTTTTAGTCAAGCAACTCTTCATACTGGGGTATGAGTCTGCATCCTCCCCACTCATGGTTAGGAGCCTATCCCTCCCAGAGTTGGGAACTAACTCCCAAAGGAGTGAACCCCAGTACTGAGGCTTGCCTTTCCTCATCTGGAGGGCCCTCTCAAAGGCCCCCAGCCACTTATCGATGTCATCCCCCTCTACATAGGCAGGAACCACCCCTTTGGGTAATCTGGGGGCAAAACCCCCACCCAGGGACACCTCAGTTTCTTTCTCGCTGCTTCCATCTTTTTTTTCTTTGCTTGCCCACTTCTTTTTTTCTAGGGCAAGCTTCTCTGCCTCCAAAGCTATGTAGGCTAGCTGGGCTTCCAGCTCTCTTTCCCTAATGGATGGGTTTTCTCCTCCTGAAAGGACCCTCTTCCTACCACTAGCTTTGGGTCTGCCTCTAGTGACTGTGTCCAATGAGGACCGTTCCTCCTCTTCCTCACTTGGGGTCTGATGCCTTTCCTCCCCTGAGTGGTTAGAGTTAGCATCATCCTCTTTTGGTTCCTCCTCTGGAGCTTCCTCTGTCTCTACCTCTTGGGCCTCAGCCCATGCTGTCAGGGATTTAATCAGGATTTCCTTCCTGAGATTAGTGGTTGCAGGCAACCCCCTCTCAATACACAACCCCCTAAGCTGGACTACTGTCAGTGTGGGTAGGCTAGCCAGATCAAGCTCCATGGTTCCCTAGTTTTGTGTCAACAAAAGCTTTTTGCAAAAATTGGAAACAAGAATTTAGAAAAATTACAAAAATTCAATAATTGAAATTAATCCAAATTAATTTTAAAAAAAATTAAAAATTAAAAACAATTTTTGCACTAGGACAATTTAAAGGATTTTTAATTTGTTTTATCTAAAACTGTAACGTGATATTGAACACAAGTACAGGATCCCGTCGCTGCTTCCAATTATGTTGGAAAATGGGTTATTGGTAGGGCAGGTAGGTACCTACACCTAGCAACAAGCCACAAACCTCCACAAAAGTACAGTTAGGTCTCAGTAAATTAATCCCAGCTCTACCCTTGGTAGCTTGGCATCGAGCGTCAAGGCTTAACTTAGGAGACAAAGTGTAAAGCATTCAAATATCACAAAACAGTAATTAAATAAAACACAGGAAACAGTTTAAAAATCCAAAACCGATTTATAAAAATAGCTTATATTTTTATCTTTAAAATGACACAAAAACGATTAAAATCGGTTCAGGGGAACCGGAGATATGAATTTTTTAAGTATTATTATTTTCTAGCGCATAGAAACAAAAAGCGCCAATCGGGTCATCTGGTTGCACCAGGACCGGGACAAAGTCAAACTTTCAGGCCGACCGCGATGGAGCCCTGCTCGGCTACAGGTCGCGGGAAGCCTCGGTTAAAAAGTTACCTTCTGACTTAGTCTTTATTTTGAAGTTTTTCTTCACCGGGACGAACCTGCCAGTTGGATCCGACCTCCTGGAGCCCTTGTCCGGATACGCGAAGTCGGTTTCCTCGGTGGTGATTTCTACCTTCGGACTTAGTCGTTTTTTCGAGATGAAAATCCTTCGACCGGGGTAAACCTGGATCTTGATCCGACGTCCGTGGAGCCCTTCTCGGATACGATGGCTGGAAGGTCCCGGTCAACTTTTTACGTTCCGACTTAGTCTTTTTTTCGGATGTTTTTCTTGACCGGGACGAACCACGAAGTCAGGCCGGGTCGCGGTTGAGGCAAGCCGGCTAGAATTTCCGCGTCGAGTCGGTCACTTTATGGAGCTTTTTTCTAAAATTTCTCCAATCTTTTCCAAACTTCTGGGGCTTCACCCAGATGTTCTTTTAAGGTTCTTTTGGGGTCCACAGCTCACCCCAAGGGTCCAGAAGTTCTGTGATGGTCCTTGGGAAGTGCGGACTTCAACTCCCAGAGTGCACCTGGCGCAAACTCCTTTTTGGCCACTGGGCAGTGGTCAGCTGGTCACTTTTTCAGGAGTTGGTGCAGGGGACTCTGGTTAGCAATTTTTCACCTGTAGCAAACAGGGAGTCCCTCCTTGAACCAGTGGAAGCCAGGCAAAGTCCTTCTTGTGGTGAAGCCCAAGTGTGCAGCTGGTGCAGTCTTTCTGAGTGCAGGGTCCAGGTGCAGGCCAGGGGTCCAGCAGGGCAGTCCTTCTTCTCCTTGTAGTTCTTTCTTCTTGAAATTTGGTGGGGATCTGAGGCGTGGGTGCAGGTCTGCCAGTTTTACCCTTGCTCCTGGGTGAAAAGCAGGGGGGCCCTGGTCCTCCAATCAGGGACAGGGTCGTCCCCCTGTGATGACCACTTCCTGGGAAGTGTGGCAAAAATCCATCCCAGAAGGCAATAGTCTCTAAAAATCCAAAATGGATGAATCTGATTTTTGGAGGAGAGATCTGGCTGAGCCCACCCACTGGTGTGGCTAAAAATCATAAACACACCCCTCTCCTGCCCTCTCCTAATCTAATCAAGGGGGCACCTAGCTGTCTGGGGTTGCAGGATGTGGGGGTGTTGCTGGGTGCTCCAGATGTCCTTCTCTGCCTTTGAAGACCAGTTTGGCAGCCCTCCCCCTTCCTGCTTCCCCATCTGCTGAGGGGAGATTCTCTCCCCCAAGCACATTCCTTTGTGTAAAGCCAGGCCACTTCACACCTCATTAAAGTGGCCTGGCAGAAGCTGCTGCAGGCTGGCCAATCAGAGCACAGCAGCAAAAACAATGCAGAGCTGAAATTGGCAACTTTTTAGGTAAAGTCTAAACTTTTTACCTGCACTAGTTATATTAAATCCAACAACTGGAAGTTGTGGGATTTATTATAACAATCAATTTGATACCAAATTCTTGGTATGTAACATTTAAGGAGACTTTAAAATTTAAAATAAAGTCTGCCCATTCTAGCCTATGAAGGCCATTTACTTCAATGAGGGAAAAACGAATTTGGCTGTTTTTACCTCACCAGGGCTTATAAATCTATTTTTATAAAATCCCTGCTTATAGTTACATGGCACCCTGCCCTAGGGGCACATAGGGCACACCTTAGGGGTGACTTATATGTAAAAATAAGGTAGTTTAAGACTTTGGAAGTACCTTTAATTCCAAAGTTGAATTTGCATATAACTTTAATTTAAAAGCAGCCAGCAAGGCAGGCTTGCTTTTAAAATGACACTGGGCACCTCAGCAATGCACCTAGGTGTGCACCACCTATGCTGTGGTCCCTAAACCTACATGCCCTACCATATACTAGAGACTTATAGGTAGGTTAACTTAGCCAATTATAATTAGCCTAATTTGCATATCCATTTTACACAGAGCACAGGCCCTGGGACTGGTTAGCAGTACCCAGGGCACAGCCAAGAGTCAGTAACCACCAGTACCTATCCAGAAAGAGTGGGGGTGATCAGGCAAAAAAAAGGACTTTCCTACAAGTTTTTATACTGATTTATTTTTTATCACACAAGAAGTTATCCCCCACCCTGTCAACTCCATGTCGGATGCCAATACCCTTTTAAACACTTCAATATTTTTTGGGAAAGCTATGGGTCAATCCACATCCTTATTATAAAAGACAAGCGCAAGCCAAAACCTTCAGTGCCCTGATAGTCCAAAGACCTTGCTGACAATAAGTGATCCATACGCAGAAAGGAAAGAAACATAACATAAGTATTCATAAGGAGCATGTTCAACTGTAGGCATATTGACACTGAATAACAGATCTTTATTGTTAGCCAACTCAATGGAACTCATTTTATTGACCTCAGAGCTTGGATAAAGAGATAGGGGTGTGCTGGGATTGAACCTGTGATCAGGAGTTCAAACACAGCTTCCTACAGTAGAAGCATTAGTCCACTAAGCCACCATACCCACCTATTGAGTGCACCACCAACACCATCAATGAAGCCATTATCGTAAAGAGAACGCTGTAAAAGGCAATCACTCAATCAACCCACTCCACACCCACCTATTCCTCGTGTCGCAGAAAAGTGCAGTGACAACCTCCTATTCAGTGAAAAAATACAGAAGTCAACAAAGGGGAATACTCCATCACAAACATGACGGATTTCCCGTCCTGTGTATTAGGATCCAGTTCTATCCTATGGGGATCATAATATGGCAGACAGAATATCCATCACGTTTGTGATGGAATATTCCGCCCACCGACATCTAAATCAGGCCCTAAGACTGCTTCATCTCTTACACCCACCCCTCCTCGTAGAATCCCACAATTGTCTCCCTTATGCAGACATCTTCCAAGAACCTCTCAAGACAGGCCAAATCCTCCCCTTCTAAAGAAACCTACAGTATGCTCTATTGATCTTGCTGCTCATCTACAGCACCACTACCAGTATGGTTTCAGATCATGTTGCAGCATGACATTGTAGATAACTTCTTGCCCACAGACAAAGAAGACTCTCCCTCCTGATATTACTGGACCTCTCAGCTGCCTTCAACACAGTTGATCATGACACCCTCATATGTACCATGGAGTCATGTAAGGGATTCCCAGGCAATGTCCTTCACTGGCTCTACTCCTACCTTTTCAGCCAACACCAGTTTATTGACGTGGGCACCTCCAGGTCAAAAAGATCCCTGTCACATGTGGAGCCCCTGAGTGTTGCATACTGTCTCCTATCATCTTCAAACTTTACCTGGACCAACAGATTGCCTATTCACAGTTAACAGCATTAAGGCTCACCAACATGCTGATGATACATAACTGTACACGAAAGTCTCCACTGGTTCACATCTCCAATGCTTCAAACACTGCTCATACATCATCCAGACCAGAATGTCCAGTGCCTACCTGAAGCTCAATGCAACCAGGAGAGAAAAACTGTTGTTTTACAAGAACAAGAAATCTAGCTCAATGACATGAACCATGATGGCTTGGAAGCCCAACTTTCACCAAAAACCAAGTCACGTGGAATCACCCAAGACACGATCCTCACGCTCAAAGAACACATTGTCAAAAAACCAAAGATGGCCTGGTATCAGCTCTCTCTTCTGGAGAAGGTCAAACTATTTCTTCAAAAAACCAACTTGAGAACTGCTGGGAAGTCCACATACTCTCACATCTTGACATCTGGATGGTGGTAATGCCCCAGTCAAGCACTCCCAGACTCCACAGTGGACCCTTTGGGGGCATCCTAAACACCATTGCAAATTTCTTTGAGGGTCTGAAGAAAATTGATCACATCACTCCATTGGCTCCCCTTGGTGACCCGCACATCTTCACATTAGATGTAGCATTAACAAAGCTATCATAACCTGCACCACCTTATCTTGCACACCATCAGACTGTGGACTAAAATGCATAAGAAACAAATAAGAAGACCGCAGGCCTTTTCCAAATATATACCCTAGATCTGTAACAACATCCACTTATCCAATAAGACCACCTCAGCTCTGCTCTAATATAGGTAAGATGTGAAAACTCACCTCTTTAAAAATTAATGGTTCTCTCATATCACTTCTTGACTTCATGGTTGTCTTTGACCATGTACATTGCTCCACTGCCTGGCTAGGTTTGCTCTATGGTAATTCCATGTACAAACATATATACATACATCTGTAGTATCATAGAATTATGAGAAAAAATACATGGTAAAAAGTACACATAAGGAATGATGACAATGAGGATAAAATGTTTGGCGATACTAGGTAGGCAATTATAAAAATTAATTTGTGAAATAAAGTCCATATCCCCACTTTAAAAACGACATGTTTTGTAGCTTTTCTGCATAAACCAAATGTGCTTTTTTCCCAGTGTCGATGGTCACATGGCTGTACAGGGGTGTTTTCTTGATAGGAGCGTAGAGGTATTGACCGGCTAGCTGTGAGCAATTACCTACAAATACTTCATTTATCAACTTCTGGCAGGCAAGGCGTACTGTACTACTAGGCATGGTTTATTGCTGGGACCAGCTGGGGCTATGCATCTGAACTGTGCATGTCAGCTTGGCTGGTATTTTGCTTGTGGCTAGCCTGACATGCATGTTTCAGGCTTCCCCAGCCATCGCTGTAAGGGAGCCTCATTGGTCTCTGAGGGAGCGCGGTGTTCATCTGTACCAGCCAATACTTGCACTGGTCTTATGATGTTTACTATTATAAACATCAGGAGAGCAGTGCTTTCAGTGGCTAAGATGTGTGATACCTAGTTTCTGCATGCCCGGCATGCTCAGTGCTTAAGTGCAGCCAGGCAGTGTGCGAGGTGCAGGTGGATTTTGAAGAATCTGCCCACCAAGCATAGAGGATTGACAACTCCGAAGTAAGATTATTTTTGGTAATTATGGTTATGTCATGTTAACAAACATAACACTGTCTGGGTAAAAGCTGTTAGTGCTCATTAATATCTGTTGATCAAACATCTGGAACAGTACAACACCACGTTAGCTAATTTCTGTCAGTTTGAGCTAGAAACTTCTCTGCGACTGCAGAATTGCATAGTTCCAGGAACCATGGCTACTTGCAGTAACGTTTGCGCCCGTGTTGTGGAGATGAAATGGTAGGACCAGAATAAAACGTTGCTTTGCCTAGGACAACGAATGTTTATATCCTGCTGGCACGCTTGCAGAAGTTTTCTTCCCACCTTAGGTTCAGAAACAACAGGTGCCCTGGTGAGACACCATACCTTATCCAACCCTCAGAAGACAACTGGATCTATGGACTTAGAGCCTGGTTTATGAAAAGTTAGTGCCTCCTATACGTCCTTTTTAAAAATGTTTAACTATTTGATATATTTTGTAGGTTTACGCCGCTTCTGCGTCAAAAAATGATGATATAAAGGCGGAACTAAATCAGGCCCTTAGTGAGGAGTGTAGTAGTCAGAATCATTCAACACAGATCAACAACATAAAATTCACAATAATTCTAGACACCATAAACAATTTAAACACTAAATCAAACTCCAGAATGAATAAAGTTTCAAAACTTTATTAGAATACCATAATCAATGTAACATATATGGTGCGCAAAACGAAGCTATAAACATGCATGAAAATCATTGGCTGACCAAAACGGCTAAGGAGATTTAACCTACTAAACATCAATACTGTTGGGCACTCCAAAACAATGAAATATATCAGCAAAACTACAATATGCACATTAATTTTAGATTTCGAAGCAGAGAATGGTGACATCAGTAAATCATAAAAATACAATCTTAATAATCATTTTCCGGGCTGGGCCAACCTTATCTCTAACATGAATTCAGACTTGCATGTTTGGGAATGGGCTAACACATGTTGGAAAAAGCAAAAAGAAAGACAAAAATAATTTGGAAAAATCTAACTAGGGTAACTCACTATAAAAATATGCTGTTGTAATTATGTAAACTGAAAAGGAAACAAAAAACCCATTTAGTTATACCTCTCCTGATGGGGCAGCAGACAGGAACGCTATACCAACAGACCGTTCACCTTCTCATGACGTCAGTAGATAGCAGCATCAGGATAGTGAAGAACACTTGCTGCACATAGGATGAATCATCAGTTCAGAATTAATTCAGCATATTAGTATTGAACAGCATAAGCAAGCAGGGCACATAAAAGTATGACTTTAATCATCAGAAGATGGCTAAAGGGTAAAGGGATTCAGAAGAAGAAAGCAGCACAACATTCGTGATCATCAGTGCATCAAGACTAGCTCTAGCAGAGAGAATAGATGGACTTACTCAAAGTTTCAAAGTCTCTCACTAATTAGAAATATCCATCCTTCAGGTGGGCTCATCCTACGCACAAGATTCAGCATCCAATTGTTGCCGCTGACACCATTAAGTTTGCAACTATTCCAGACTTTTGTCAAAGAAAGCACATTGGCCCTCATTGCGACCCTGGCGGTCGGTGATAAAGTGGCGGTAATACCGCCAACAGGCGGGCGGTAATTACCGCCAAATTATCACCATTGTGGAAAGATCTCCGAAAGACAGCCAATGTACCACACCGACGGCCAGGGCAGAAACAACAGCCACCACGGCGGTAGCGGCCTACACCCAGTCGAAAGTCAAAGTTGCGCCCACCATATTAAGACCCTGCAAACCGCCACCTTTTCCGGGGCGGTACCAACAACATCAAAAGCCTGGCAGAAACAGAGCTCAGAAGTGAAAGGACTCACCATTGGAGACACATGGAACAACCACGCCGCCATGGAACCCAAACTGCATGTATTTCCGATGTATTTCCAGTGGGCAGCTGTCCGAGGCAGCAGGGGAAAGGCTGGCGCCTCCCCACCACTGCCAGTACCACCACCAGCACCGCCATCAGCACCGCCACCTGCAACGCCACCAGCACGCCACCAGCACCAGCACCGCCCCAAGCAGCAGCAGCCCTAGTGGGCAGCCATCCGAGGGTGTAGGGGATGGGCTGGAGCCTCCCCCCACCATTGCCAGCACCGCCACCAGCACCACTGCCAGCAGAAGCAGCCCCACTTGGAAGCCATCCGAGGCTGCAGGGGATGGGCTGGAGCCTCCCCCATCACTGTCAGCACCGCCACCAGTACCGCAACTGCCACCACTGAGCAGCCTTCACCACCGGTGGGCGGTGTGTAGTCAAACATCCATGGGCTGTTGTGCAGCCTTGGGCCTGCAAATCCTGTGGGTCTGACACCCAGGTGAGAGACTATGACCTTGCACTCCCCAAGATCTGCATCACAGGGCACAAGGCCCCCTCCAGAACCAGTGGAAGAAGGCATCCACTCAACCCTCCTTACCAGGATGAAGCACAATGGGCACAAAGCCCCCTCCAGAACCAGTGGAAGAAGGCATCACTAGAGAAACTGTGGCGTTGCACTTCCCAGGACCAAGTAGTGGCAACCCACCCACTTGAGAGACTGTGGCTTTGCACTCCCCAGGAGCAAGCAGTGGGCAGACTCCCTGAGTCTCCAGAGTTGAGTCCTTTGACTTCTAAGATCTGTTTCTGCTGTGCTTTTGTTGTCATTGGTACCACCCCGGAAAAGGTGGTGGATAGGCCTCTTGTGATACAGTGGGTGGTAAATTGTCTCCCGTCTGGCTGTTGGTGGTTACCGCCGCGGTGCTTGTTGCTACCGCCGAGGCGGTTGGTGTGTTAAAGTGGCTGTCTGTGTTGGCAATTTCCGCTGTGGTCATAATTCAATTTTTTTTACCGCCGGCTTGTTGGCGGTATTACCGCCGCTTTATCACCGACCGCCAGGGTTGTAATGAGGGCCAAAGTCTCTTTCAAGCACAAAGTATCTGGTTCGCATGAAAAATCTCCGTAAAGAACCACAGAGGAGGAGAAACATGGAAACAAAGGGGTATGCGTCGATTTCCCAGGCCGCACACGGCGATGCGTTGTTTAGTTTTCACACAGGGGCGGCTGTGCGTCGATTTCCAGCACTCGGTTGTGGATCCTCTTCAGGTTGAGGGATTTTCAGATGCCCCAGGGACGGTGCATGGATTTCCTGCGCTGGCAGGACGAAGTCACAGGAGCTGCATCGATCCAGTGGGCGCTGCATCAAATTTTCTACTGCAGGGCATGCACTGCATCGATTCCTCTCTGGAAGTTGGGCTGCGTCGTTCCGGCTCGGCTGTGTTTCGATCCAGTGGGCCGTGTGTCGAATTTCTGGTCACTACGCTGGTGCTGAGTCGATCTTCTTGTTGCAAAGTCGGGCTGCCTCATTCTGGTTCGGCGTGCGGTGAAATTTTTACAGCGGTGCATGCTGTAAGTCGTTTCTGGCAGGCTGTGCGTCAAATTTTGCCACACAAGGATTCCTTCTTGAATAGATTAAGTCTTTTTGATCCTGAGACTCCAGGAAACAGGAGGCAAGCTCTATCCAAGTCCTTGGAGAGCACTTCTTCACCACAGCCAGAGAGCAGCAAGGCAGCAGTCCTTCACAGAAAGAAGTCAGGTGAGTCCTTTGGGCAGCCAGGCAGTTCTTCTTGGTAGGATGCAGGTTCTGGTTACAAGTTTCTTCTCCACAAAGTGTCTGAGTTGGTAGGGGCAGGGGCCCTGTTTACATAACTAAATGTGCCTTTGAATTGGGGGAGACTTCAAAGAGTGGCTTAGAAGTGCAACAGGTCCCCTTTCAGTTCAATCCTGTCTGCTAGGGTCCCAGTAGGGGGTGTGGCAGTCCTTTGTGTGAGAACAGGCCCTCCACCCTCCCACCCTAGGAAGACCCATTCAAAATGCAGATGTATGCAAGTGAGGCTGCATATCCTGTGTTTGGGGTGTGTCTGAGTGAATGCATAAGGAGCTGTCAACTAAACTGAACCAGACATGGATTGTAAGGCACAGAAAGATTTAAGTGCAGAGAAATGCTCACTTTCTCAAAGTGGCATTTCTAAAATAGTAATATTAAATCTAACTTCACCAGTCAGCAGGATTTCATATCACCGTTCTGGCCATACTAAATACGACCTTCCTACTCCTTTCAGATCAGCAGCTACCATTCAAACAATGTATGAGGGCAGCCCCAATGCTAGCCTATGAAGGGAGCAGGCGTCACAGCAGTGTAAAAACAAATTTAGGAGTTTTACACTACCAGGACATGTAAACTATATAAGTACATGTACTGCCTCTTGCCTACACTGCACTCTGCCCTAGGGGGTTAACTAGGGCCTTCCTTAGGGGGGTCTTATATGTAGAAAAAGGGGAGTTTTAGGCTTGGCAAGTACTTTTAAATGCCAAGTCGAATTGGCAGTGAAACTGCACACACAGGCCTTGCAATGACAGGCCTAAGACAAGGTTAAGGGGCTACTTGAGTGGGTGGCACAATCAGTGCCGCAGTCTCACTAGTAACATTTAATCTACAGGCCCTGGGAACGCATAGTGCACTCTACTAGGTACTTTTAAGTAAATTAAATAGTCCAACTGCGTAAGATCCAATGTTACCATGTTTAAAGGGAGAAAGCATATGCACATTAGCACTGTTTAGCAGTGGTAAAGTGTGCAGAGTCTAAAAACCAGCAAAAACAGTATCTAAAAAGTGGAGGGAGGCAGGCAAATAGTTACGGGTGACCACCCTAAAGCTGTCAGGTCTAACATGTGTGTCCCCCAGCTGAAAGTGGGGAGAGCTACCCAACCTCCTGGGAGCTCTCATCGCTAAGGTGAAAGTATCTGTGGAGACCATCAGCATTGTCGTGGTCAATCCCCGGGCAATGCTCCACCGTAAAGTCCATTCCCTGTAGGGAAATGGACCACCTCAATAGTTTAGGATTCTCACCCCTCATCTGCATGAGCCATCTAAGGGGCCTGTAGTCTATCTGAACCCGGAAGTGAGTCCCAAACAGGTATGGTCTCAGCTTCTTCAGTGCCCAGACCACAGCAAATGCTTCTCTCTCAATAGCACTCCACCTCTGTTCCTGTGGTAACAGTCTTCTGCTAATAAAGACTACTAGTTG
This sequence comes from Pleurodeles waltl, assembly GCF_031143425.1. Lineage (NCBI taxonomy): Eukaryota > Metazoa > Chordata > Amphibia > Caudata > Salamandridae > Pleurodeles > Pleurodeles waltl. The sequence goes on along the minus strand of NC_090439.1, from coordinate 999,874,096 downwards.
GTCTGAGCCCTCCTCATTTAGCTGTGCTAGAACAGCCCCTATGCCATGTTCTGAAGCGTCCGTCTGCACAATAAATTACTGGGAGTAGTCAGGGGCCTTGAGCACTGGGGTCGTGCACATGGCTTCCTTCAGAGAATCAAAGGCTTTGTGACAAGCCTCTATCCAATTCACCAACCTAGGTTGCTTTTTCGAAGTTCTGTCAGGGATGACACATTGGTACCATAGCCCTTGACAAATCTGCGATAGTATCCAGTGTGGCCTAAGAAGGCTCTCACTTCAGTCTGTGTTCTAGGTGTTTGCTAGGCCTTGATCAGAGACCCTGCTCCCTGGTTTGGAAGGGGGTACAATTGCAGTGGTAATCTCATCCACTGATGGCAAAGAATCCTCTGAGGGGCCATCCTCTGGACCCTCTTCCTCAACATTCTCCTCTGTCTGGGCTTCTGCCCAGGCCCTCAGTGCCATTTGGAATTCCTCCTTCCTGGAGGCTTTCTGGATAGGTACACAAATATCCGTGCAGAACGCCCTCAGCTGTTTAAGAGTGTAGGTCTCCAGCATAGCCATATCAAAATCTTCATCTCCTGCTTGAGACCCAGCCAGAGACATGTTAAAAGAGGATTTTAGTCAAAAAGTCTACAGGAAAAACGAAATTGCAGAAAAAGATAAAAAATCAAGTTGACCTTCAACTGTGGGTAGGTAGTGAAATACTTAGCTACTGTATGTCACTGCACAAATACAAGTCGTATCCTCACCGCTGATCACCAATGTTAGAAATGGGGTCTTTGGTTGGCAGTCAGGTTACCCCCTTTCCAAGCAAGGACATTCCGTCTAGTCAGGGTAAGTCACACACAATCCAAATTATCCTGTGCCCACCCTCTGGTAGCTTGGCACTGAGCAGTCAGGCTTAACTTAGAAGGCAATGTGTAAAATATTTATGCAATAAATCGTACAATAACACCATATAGCACCACAAAATTACACCACACAGAGTTTAGAAAAATATATAAGATTTATCTGGATAAATGCAGGTCAAAACGATTAAAATGCAATAAGTATATGTTGAGATATCACTGAAAAGTGACATAAAGGGGGTTATTCTAACTTTGGAGGAGGTGTTAATCCGTCCCAAAAGTGACGGAAAAGTGACGGATTTACCACCAGCCGTATTACGAGTCCATTATATCCTATGGAACTCGTAATACGGCTGGTGGTATATCCGTCACTTTACCGTCACTTTTGGGACGGATTAACACTCCTCCAAAGTTAGAATAACCCCCAAAGTGTGTAAAGTCTTTTAAAAGCAAACAAAGACCCTCATTATGACATTGGCGGTAAGTGCCACTTACCGCCATGCTGACTGCCGCCAACATACCACGACACGGCAGTATACCACTACGCGTATTATGACCCACACATAGAAATCCGCCACTATACAGACACAAACACAAGTGGGCCACACCAAAGGTCAGTGATAAATTGGCGGTACCAAAACCCACACTGTTACGCCAACAGAAATACGCCCACAGCATTATGACCAACGAATCACCGCGGGGGACATTGAACTGCGGTAAACCATTGGCGGTACATAACGCTGCGCTCAAAATACACACACACTAACAAAACAACACCACATTGGACAATTCAAACTACACACACCTGACACACATACACACACCAGACCCACACCACTATAAAACACACACACACATTAACCACAACCCTTTACCACTACAAACAAATTACAACTGAGAGAGAGACATGCCAGGAGCACCCACAGAACCAGAGCCACAGAGCACCATCACCCATACACCATCCGCGCACCTCACAGAACACATCCCAACACATCACCCCACACACACTCACACACACCACTCACACTTCACCCATGGAACCACAAACACACCCCAGGTTCTCAGAGAAGGAGCAAGGGTCATGGTGGAGTAAATCATCCGGGTAGAGCCACAGCTATTCGGATCACAGGTGCAGCCGACATCCATTTCAAGGAAGATGGAGCTATGGCGGAGAGTCGTGAACAGGGTCAACGCTGTGATACAGCACCCCAGAACAAGGGATGAAATCAGGAAGAGGTGGAACGACCTACGGAGGAAGGTGCATTCTGTAGTTGCAAGATACCAGGTAGCTGTACAGAGGACTGGCGGTGGATCCCCACCTCCTACCCCACAATTAACAACATGGGAGGAGCAAGTCTTGGCAATCATCCATCCTGAGGGCCTGGCCGAAGTAGGAGAAGGACTGGACTCTGGTAAGTCAAGTCTTTACTACTATCACCCCCCTACCTGCATGCCATCACGTACCTCTACTCTCACCCCAATCACCCCACCACCTCACATACACCCCACCATCACAACCCACCCATCCCAATACCAAGCCGTGCATGCAACACCAATGCATGGAAACCAATCATAGACCTGCATGGACACCTATCACCACAGCATGCACACTAGTGACAATCACTTAGCCAACCAAATCACAACTCACACAAGCCAAAGCTGCCTTGGTAATAACAACCATAGGGGGAAACATACCCATGCACAAGATGTCACACGCAGTCACAATAACACTGCATTTACATCCCCACAGGACCCCCACACAGCGTAACTGGAGAGGAGGTGCCAGCAACATCCAGTCCCCCCGAAGAGGCCCACAGTGATGACAGCAGCTCTGTACGCCTGGATCAGGATGACCAACCTGGCCCATCAGGGATCTCTGGACAGTCAGTGACCCAGGCATAGTCCCATACCACCACAGAGACTCCCTCCTCAGGAAACACCAACAGTTGTTGCTGGCATTGACCAAGTGTATCCTCTGTCTCCCCCCCTTTTTGTTTTGTCACCCTGTCCTTGTGTGCATTAGCATCATCTGGCGGAGGAGCAGAGGCACCGGCGATAGAGGGAGCTGCATCCCACATGGGCCTGGAGGCCGAATCCACTGACGGGATGGAGGGTGAGGGGAGCACCACGGCGGAGGCTGGAGGGGACAGTACTGACAGCGACACCTCATCCGATGGAAGCTCTCTGGCGGTGGCGCACACCTCTGTGGCCTCGTCTCCCTCCTCCCTCCCTCCCTGTGACGTCTCCACTCACACTTGCATGCACCACTTCATCAGCCACTACGTAAATCACCAGCACACCCACCAGAACACTCCGCACACGTGCAACTACAGGTACAGCCGCCACCCCCTGCATCTCAGCTACCCAGTCCACAACCACTGTAGTTTCTGCAGCTACTGCATGTGTGAGAGGCTCCAAGGAGGCATCCGTCAGCACTGCCAGTGTGCCAGCACCACCTGCCAAGAGCAAGAAGGGGCCTCCAGATAGCAAGGGCAGGAAGGGAACACCAGCCAGCAAGGGCAAGGAAGCACCACCAGCTAGCAAGGTCAAGGAGGCACCACCAGCTAGCAAGGGCAATGAGATACCACCAGCTAGCAAGGGCAAAGAGGCACCGCCAGTTAGCAAGGGCAAGGAGACAACACCAGCTAGCAAGGGCAAGGAGGCACCACCAGCTGGCAGAAGCAAGGAGGCACCACCAGCTAGCAGGGGCAGGAAGGGAACACCAGCTGGCAGAAGCAAGGCTGCACCACCAGTTGCCAAGGGCAGGAAGGGAATAATAGCTGCAAGGCCAATGTAAAAGGAACAGACTCCGCAGGCAGGATGGATCTGGTGCCTGGGGCTGGAGCAGCATCTAGGCAAACAACATCAGCCATGGCACTTCAGCCTCCGAGGCAGCAGGGGAAGGGCTGGAGCCTCCCCCCACCACTGGCAGCACCACCACCTGCACTGCCACCAGCACCGCCACCTGCACCACCACCTGCACCTCTGCCAGCAGCAGCAGCCCCAGTGGGCAGCCGTCTGAGGCTGCAGGGGAAGGGCTGGAGCCTCGCCCCACCACTGACAGCACTGCCACCTGCACCGCCGCCAGCACCGCCACCTGCACCGCCACCTACACCACTGCCAGCAGCAGCAGCCCCAGTGGGCAGCCATCCGAGGCTGCAGGGGAAGGGCTGGAGCCCCGCCCCACCACTGACAGCACCGCCACCTGCACAGCCGCCAGCACCACCACCAGCACCGCCACCTGCACCACTGCCAGCAGCAGCAGCCCCAGTGGGCAGCTTTCCAAGGCTGCAGGGGAAGGGCTGGAGCCTCCCCCAATACTGACAGCACCGCCACCTGCACCGCCGCCAGCACCTCCAGCTGCACCACCACCTGCACTACTGCCAGCAGCACCACTGCCAGCAGCAGCAGCAGCCCCAGTGGGCAGCTGTCCGAGGCTGCAGGGGAAGGGCTGGAGCCTCACCCCACCACCCACCGCACAGCCACCTGCACCACCGCCATCACCGTCACCTGCACAGCCACCTGCACCACTGCCAGCATTACCACTGCCAGCAGCAGCAGCCCAAGTGGGCAGCCGTCCGGGCTGCATGGGAAGGGCTGGAGCCTCCCCCCACCACTGCCAGCTCCACCACCAGCACCACTGCCAGCAGCAGCAGCAGCCCCAGTCGGCAGCCGTCCGAGGCTGCAGGAGAAGGGATGGAGCCTCCCCCCACCACTGACAGCACTGCCGCCAGCCCCACAACTGCCATTCCTGAGCAGCCATCACTGCCGGCGAGCAGTGTGTAGTCGTGACTACATGGGCTGTAGTGCATCTTGGCCCCTGCAATAACTGTAGGTGTGACACCCAGGTGAGAGACTGTGACCTTGCACCATCCAGGATCTGCATCACAGGGCACAAATCCCCCTCCATAACCAGTGGAAGAAGGAATCCACTCACCCACTCCTTGCCAGAATGAGGCACACTGGGCACAAGGCCCCCTCCAGAACCAGTGGAAGAAGGCATCCACTTGAGAGACTGTGGCTTTGCACTCCCCAGGACCAAGCAGTGGGCAAACCACCCACATGAGAGACTGTGGCTTTGCACTCCCCAGGACCAAGCTGTAGGCAAACCACCCACTAGAGAGACTGTGGCCTTCCACTCCCCAGGACATCGCTGTGGGCATGGAGCCCCCTCCAGGAGCAGTGGCGTTGTCCCATCTTCCGGCTGAGGTGCCCCCCTTCCCTGTCCCCCTGAGGTGCCCCCCTTCGACCTGATGCCACTGCAGTGTTCTCTCCGTATTGAGAAAGGAGTCAAGTGTGGGCTTGGCCCATGATTTTTGGCCCAGTGACCCACAGACATTTGGAAGGGACAATGTACGGCCTTATGTACATATTGTATATTTTTGAAAATACTGTTTTTCTATTCGTCATGTATATCTGCCCATTTCTAATATATCACTGATTTCACTCAATACCTTTTGTCTTTGCTTTCTTCCAGGGGGTTACAGGGTGTAAATGTAATGTTGTTGCATGTGTTTGTGTGTATGGTGTTGTGGGTGAGGGTGGGGGTGAGGGTGTTGCGTGTTGCGTGTGTGTGTCACTCTCTTTTTCCTCCCCCTCTCCCCTGTGTACTAGGTGCAGTACTCATGTATTCGTCACCGCCCCCTTTCGTATTCCTGGTAGATGAGGAGGTAGACCAGCATGGGCCGCCGTGCTTTTGATGGCGTTGCTACCGCCCCGGAAAAAGCTGGTGGATTGGCGGGTTGTGATGGGGTGGGCGGTACATTGTCTTCCGCCTGTCTGTTGGCGGTTACCGCCGCGGTGTTTGTTGCTACCGGCGTGGCAGTCAGTGTGTTAAAGTGGCTGTCTGTGTTGGCGTTTTCTGCCGTGGTCATGATCCCATTTTTTTTACCGCCGGCCTGTTGGCGGTATTACCACCGCTTTAACACCGACCGCTACGGTTGTAATGAGGGACAAAATGTTCAAAGCAACAATTATTCCAGCCAAAGACTTTTAAAAGTTTCAGAAAAAAACACATTAATCAACATTACACACACAAAATTATAAAAACATGCAAGATCTTGCCTATTTATAAAATCTACATCCTGGATTGGTTACCAGCTAAATCAGGATTACAAATCATGCTGTAAAGTTGCATTGACTAGTTCCTACCCTCTATTTTTCCTTTTATGAGCACATTAGTTTGTTGCGTAGGTTCTCATTAGGGTATTAAGGCTATTGGATTTGAGCGGAAGATTCACCTAGATTGTGGGAACTAAGTACAATTCCACACCTGGTGACACCTGTCGGCCTAATCTGGGGTTTCGGGCTAACTAACAGCGCCTCATCTCTGACCTAGATAATTGTGGCAACAGAGCTCATGGTAACATAGACTCCCCAGGGAATCGTGGTACATCAAATTGGATCCCGTTCTCTCAGTTGCCAAGATCTCACTCAGGCAAAGACAGCAGAGGCAGAATATATTTCAATAAGCATTTCTTAAAATATCTGCGTCTTAGATGAAAGCAGGTGCATAGCAATAACGAGGATAATGAAGACAATAGGAACAGGCATGTGGCTAAAAATGTAAAACACAAGAACAGATCTACCATGCTGCCTAAACGGGGGGGGGGTGGATCTATAGCCCCTCATCTACTCTAAGTATGAGCACAGCATACTAAGCCTAATCTGCCCTTCGGGTTTCCCCTGAAGAACATCATCCCTCATACCTGGAGAAAGGGCCTGAAGTCTAAAAAGACACCACCCCCATCTGGAACAGAGCTCGCCGTCTAAGCAAGTAGCTGTAGCAAAGCTTGCAGCAATCAGCATACAGTTGTGGTCGTCTGGATGGAATCTCCCTCTAATATGTCTGGGTCTAAGGGGTGTTTTATAATAAAACTGCTGAAATTCTTAGAAAAGGTCCCCACGTATGAGTGTGTGTTTTTCTGTGAATGCAGGAGACACAGCATACCACGTTTGTCGGCAACCCTATCTGACTGTAGCCTTGGAGAAGCACAAAGTGAACTATATGCCCTGCTAAGAACGCAATGCTTTCCTAGGAGAAGGAACAATAAGATAGAGATAAATAAAATGGCACCGCAAAAGAAGCTATTGCTAGAAAAATAAAAACAATTCTGAATAAAATGCAAACGGGTTTAAGTGCACAGCCGCAGACCCAGTTAGCTAAAATAACATGCCCAGAACATGGCTAAAATAGCTACACAGCACACTCCCCTTGCCGGTCAAAGGTGGCTCAAAGCTAATGTGGCTATAAAACCCTAAACTAAAACATCGACCAAGGCGTAAATTATGACAAGTTCAGTGAACATAAGCAATTTGAAAGGACATTTTTGAATACCACAACGTGGCACGTGGAACAGAATCTCAAAAGTCATTTTGTACATTGCCAATCGTATCGAGGACACTGGAAACCAGGAGATGGTCAACTTCCGCAAGTGACAAAATATCCAAATCATGTCCAGTAAAGACCACAGAGCACTCATGTTCCAGAGCCTGAGCCTCAGCCAAGGCAGCAGCATTCTGTGTCATGCCCACTGTAGAGTTAAGAGTCGCAGAATCCACAAAGGGCAGCTCATACACTGCTTCCCGTAGCAGGCGCACGCTCAACATGCATGTCTGACGATGAGCCCTCATCGAGAACATCAGCAGATCAGCATCCAATGAAAGTAAATGCTGCGTAGACTTCCAGTGCACATTCAAAGAGGCACCAGAGGCATCGAAACACGGGCTGCACACAATCCAAAACAGGTCGGAATGACAAAGACCAATCACACTTCAGCTGTTGCAGGAGAGGTGCTCCGAAATACTGCATTATGCGTTCACGACACAGTTGCGCTGGTGGTATCGCTTTCAGTCCTGCTTGCTGTGAAGGGACAGCCATTGCACAAAAAAAGTATCAACAGCAGGATGCCACCAATTTAAGCCAAAGTGATTGTGAATCCCCTGAAAACACTCAAAAAAAGTGAATGTGTAGCTGAAGGAATTCAACCAAATATAGAGGAGAAGATGTTAATGAAACCAGAAGCAACAGCCTTAAAAAAGTGGGCAATTCCACTAGTACTAGACGCATTGAATATTCGTCCCACGAGTTCACCAAAGTGTCGCCAGAAAATTAATATTTAAAATGGACTGAATCTCCGTCGATGAACTCGCAACTTGAAGTGCATAGATCTTGCGGGCTAATGTAAGCAGCACATGTTTTTGGAACAATAATGCCTTCAGTCTGCTCAACTTGGCAAAACTAACATCAGAAGTAGCAATATGGGGCCAGATGTCTGTTACTCCTTTGAATTGTGCAGGTGGGGGAAAGGACATTCCTGCAACATGTAACAATTTAGGAGACGAAAACGACATAAGTTATTTCAGCTTGTATTCCACAACAGCTCTCACTGTTAAGGAGCACATAGCTGCCATTGGAGAGCACCTGGAATGCAGGTCTAATGAAGGATACCGGGACTCCCTTCAGATAACAGGCTAATTTGCCGCAGAGGCATTACATTCCCTGTGCAAGGACAGATGTTTACAAACCATTGAATGGCTCACAGACGTTTCGCATTTGCTGACGCTAAGAAAGACTTATTTCATGCCATTGAAACTTTTGTACGAAAAGGGAAGCTCCCACTTTTTGTGTATGTAATTATCTCCCAGCCTTTCCTGTCTGCCCCCCGGAATGTGTTTTAAGCAGGATGTGATTTGAATTGTTGAAATAGGCAGGTTAATAACCCCATGTATTAACCATTCCGCAGAGGGTACCTCAGTCATAGTAAAGGAAACTTTTCTAATTTCTTTATTCTCAACATAATTTATGTTGCTTCCTTCTTAGCCGTCATTTGTTGCTGTTGCCTTAAATTAAATATTGAAAACATCTCCCTTGCGCTCACATGTTGCCAGTAGACACGGCCTGCCTTCAATGTCTGTAGTGTCCAACCTAACTGCATAATGGATCGAAGTTGACTTTGTCCATGTTGCAGAAATGACACATCACTCTTTATCATATCTATTGAATAGGACACAATGTTATTTAGGGTGTAAATGCAGTCAGACAAGATGTTAATTCTGTTATCTACGATGGCTAATGCTTTTAGTAAGTTTTCCTGAACTATTTGCCTTAACAGAGCAGCTGCTTCTTGTTGGGAAAGTTTCCAAATGTAATTGTATGTTTCATATATTAAGTGTTTTCTGCGCTGTCTTCTGGGGCCTAACAGGAAGTCATGTAAATCTGTGTTTTTTGACAGGAGACCAAGATGTTCCTTAACAGCATCTAGTGAGGATACCTTCATCCATTGCTGGCATAGTTTCCCTACAGTATATGTTGTCACAATACCCGAGTGCTCTGAGGATATATAGTGAGAGTCTGGCCTATTAGCTCTAAAGCCCCCTGAGAAGTTCACAAAACGCATATGTACACATTGGTGTCTACAGGCCACAATAGCCACCCACCAGGATGTGATACTGACGTGTTATATGTTTCATTCTGTACCCATTCATTAAGCAGGTTTTCAGATGCATTTATATACTTTTGCCATGTATTACATTTTGCCGGGGTGGGAATACTTTGCCATGTATTAAATTTTGCAAGGGTGGGAATAACTGGGTGCATGCAATTCTTTAATGCTCGCTAAGCCTAAGTAGCTCGTTTCTCGTACTGTTTCATTTAAGAATATCATTTGAACAGGAATCATGCAAGCTCTAAATAAAGCTTCTCTACCTTTAATTTGCCAATTTCTTGTTCCCCACACATTTTTCATATCAATTGAATTAACCCAATGTTCATAACCTTTTATGGCCAATCGGGAAACAAAGGAATCAGAATATATTAATTTTGTATCAGTCAATAATACATGCAAATCTTCCATCACTGGCAATCCGAAATAATTTGACTCAGCATTCTTGAAATTATGACCCTCATTACAACCCTGGCGGTCAGAGATAAAGCAGCGGTAATACCGCCAACAGGCAGTGGTAAAAAAAATGGAATCATGACCACGGCGGAAACCGCCAACAGATACAGCCACTTTAACACTCTGACTGCCACGGTGGTAGCAACAAACACTGCGGCGGTAACCGCCAACAGCCAGGCGGAAGACAATGTACCGCCCACTGCATTACAACACGCCCATCCTCAAGCTTTTCCGGGGTGGTACCAACACCATCAAAAGCATGGCGGAAACAGAAGACAGAAGGGAAACCACTCCCCTCTCTACACCCAAGAAAGAACCAGGAGGCCATGGAGCCCGAGCTGCAGGTGTTCCCCATGCTGGTGTATCTTCTCATACACCAGGAACATGAACACCAGCGACAACGACCACGGTAAGTACTGCACCTAGCACACAGGGGAGGGGGGAGGAAAAAGAGAGTGACACACACATGCAACACGCAACACCCCCACCCTCACCCCCAAACCTATACACACAAACACATGCAACAACATTACATATACACCCCGTAACCCTACGGAATAACACAGGGACAAAAGGAATGGAGTAAAATGAGTGTAATATTAGTAATTTTAAGAAATATGTACATAAAGAAAAAACAGTATGTACAATATATACGATATATACAAAAGGAGGGACAATGCCCACTCAAAAATTGTCCGTGGCCCACTGGGCTAAAACACATAGGCCAAGGCCACACTTGGCTCCTGCCTCAATAAGGAGAGAACACTGCAGGGGCATCAGGTCGAAAACAGAGAGGCACCTCAGGGGGACTGGGAATGGGGGGCACCTCAGCCTGAATATGGTACAATGCCACTGCTCCTGGAGGGGGCTCCATGCCCACTTCTTGGTCCTCGGGAGTGCAAGGCCACAGTCTCTCTAGTGGGTAGTTTGCTCACTGCTTGGTCCTGGGGAGTGCAAAGCCACAGTCTCTCAAGTGGGTGGTTTGCCCACTGCTTGGTCCTTGGGAGTGCAAGGCCACAGTTTCTCAAGTGGGTGGCTTCTCCACTGGTTCTGGAGGGGGCCTTGTGCCCAGTCTGCTTCATCCTGGCAAGGAGGGGCTGAGTGGATGCCTTCTTCCACTGGTTCTGCAGGTGGCCTTGTGCCCAGTCTGCTTCATCCTGCCAAGGAGGGGCTGAGTGGATGCCTTCTTCCACTGGTTCTGGAGGTGGCCTTGTGCCCAGTGTGCTTCATCCTGGCAAGGAGGGGCTGAGTGGATGCCTTCTTCCACTGGTTCTGGAGAGGGCATTGTGCCCTGTGATGCAGATGTTTTGGAGTGCAAGGTCACAGTCTCTCACCTGGGTGTCACAACGACAGATTTTGCAGGGGCCAGGATGCACTGCAGCCCATGTAGTCACCACTACTAACTGCTCTCTGGCGGTGACGGCTGCTCAGTGTATGCCAGCTGCACTGCAGGTGGTGGTGCAGGCAGTGGTGGTGGTAGCCTCCAGGCCTTCACCTGCAACCTCAGACGGCTGCCCACTTGGGCTGCTGCTGCTGGCAGTGGTGCTGCTGGTGGCGGTGTAGGTGGTGGTGCTGGCGCTAGTGCTGGTGGCAGTACTGGCCGGGGTGCAGGTGGCGGTGCTGGCAGTTGTGGTGGTAGCCTCCAGCCCGTCACCTGCAGCCTCGGATGGCTGAAGTGTGATGGCTGGTGTTCTGTGCCCTTCCTGCCCTTGGCAGATGGTGATGCCTCCTTCCTTCTGCCAGCTGGAGTCTTTGACTTGGCCTTCCTGGCTGGCTGTGCTTCGTTCCCCTTGCTGGCTGCTGTCTCCTTCTTGCCCTTGGCAGGTGTTGGTGGCACACTGGCTGGGCTGACAGGTGCCTCCTTGGAGCCTCTCACAGCTGCAGAAACCACAGTGGCAGTGGACTGGGTGGCTGAGGTGCTGGACTAGGTTTTGGCCACCCTGGGCAGAGGTGAAGGATGGGGGAGGGGTAGGGAATAGATCAATGATGGCGAGGAAAAGCTTCTTAGGGACACTGGGGCGGGAAGAGGGTGAAGGTTTGGGAGTGGAGAAAGAGGGAGTGGTTGTAGGAGGTGTCAGTCTGATGGCTTTGGGTGCAGGTGCATGGGCTGGATGCTGTTGTGAGGTGGATGCCTATTGGGTGTGTGTGTGCTTGCGTTTGTGTACTTTGGGAGGAGGGGTCACAGACACAGTGGGAGAGGACACAGGGGATGTGTGCATGGATGTGGGGGTGGTGACTGCCAGTGAGGGGTGTGTAGTGATAGGCGTGCTGGTGATGGAGGTAGTGGATGAGGAAGTAGTTCATGCAGGTGTGAGTGGAGACGCTACTGGGAGGGGGGTGGACGAGGAGGAGGGGGACACAGTGGAGGCAGTGGATGTTGGTGTGTCTGCATGGGGATGGTGTTTGTGTGAGTGCCTATTAGATGAAGTGTGGTGCTTGTGTTTGCCTTAGCCACTTCTGTGTGTTAATTTGGGTGATTGCTGGTCTGAAGGTGTGCTTGGGATAGGCTGAGGTTGAGGGGATTGGGACTGGGTAGAGGAAGTTGGAGGGGGGAGGCTGGAGACAGGGACAATGGCTGCCATCAGTGCGGACGCCAGAGCGGCCACGCCAGAGTGAATGCCCTCCAGGTATGCATTTGTTTGTTGCAAATGCCCTGCTACACCCTGGATCGCATTCAGTATGGTTGACTGCCCAACAGGGAGGGATCTCAGGAGGTCAATAGCCTCCTCACTGAGGGCAGCAGGGCTGACTGGGGCAGGGTCTGAGGTGCCTGGGGCGAAGGAGATGCCCAGCCTCCTGGGTGAGCGGGCACGGAAAACATGCTGAGGGGCTGCTGGGAGGGCGGTGCTGGTACAGGGGGTGGCAGCTGTACCTGTTGTTGCAGTGGACACAGAGGTGTCTGCCATCGGAGGATGAGTCGCTGTCGGTAGTGTCCCCTCCTGTCTCCGTCGTGGTGCTCCCCTTGCACTCCGTCCCATTGGTGCCCTCACCATCGGTGGATTTGGCCTCCAGGCCCATGTGGCCATGCACTACCAGTTACAATACTAGTCACCAGCCCATGGGATACAATGCCTAATGCCATTAGCTGCACACCTGAAACCGTCAGGGCCCTGCCCAGTAGCAGATGCCCACTAACACTATTGGGGTTGGAGTGCACCTGATCTTGCCCATCATTGAACATACCCTGCTATGTTCGCCCTGGCCTAGGGGCACCCACATTCCACATCCCCCACCCAGGTAAAACCTTAACACGTGCAAAGTCATGATTCTGATTATGTACTTACCCCCTTGTGGCTGCTGTGATGACTTCAAGCGCCCATCCAACTCCGGATAGCCCAACGCCAGGATGCAGAACATCAGGGGAATCAGGGTATGACGGGCACCCCTTCCTCATTGGGAGGCCAGCCCCAGCTGGGCCTCCGCCCTCTTCCTTGCCCAGCGGCGCAGGCCCTCCCAATGAGGAAGGGGTGCCTGTTCGTGGCAGTGGGTGCTCCACCTGTCAAGGACCCCCAGGGTCTGCACCTCCTTGGCGACAGCATGCTAAATACCCTTTTTCTGATGGGCGCTGACCTGCAGAAAAAATACAGCAGAAAATGGATTAGTCATACTGTCCGGACTTTCTTACTCATGGCCAACCATATCCCTCCTATCCCCTTATGCACATACATTCCCCACCATACATGCAACATTCTGCCCAGGACCCCTCAGACACACCCCCACATGGGTCTTACACACACAGCAATCCATACATTCATGGGCCACGCATCATGCTCACAGTGGCTGGAGGACCATAGAGAAAAGTGTACTGGGGTAGGACCCCATCCACTAGTCTCTACAACGTCTCAGAAGTGAAGGCGGGGGCCCTTTCCCCAGACACTCGAGCCATTGACGTTTCCAGACACAGGTCACAGCAGCACTTGCAGTGTAGGCCCTCTCCTGTTGAAGGTCAGGTAGCAAGTGAGTGAACCGATAGAAGATGGAGGTCACATCCGTGGCGGTTCGTACCGTCATCGCCGGTGTACATCGCCATTGGCTCCTGGAACCCATAGGGCCCAATGATAACCAATGCAATGTTGCGCGGTGGTCATCGACTGCCGAAGGCAGCGGTGCACAATGCAAGCAGACTTACCTCATTTCCACTTGTCCCTCCTCACAGGTCAGACAGCCGCCATTTCAGGGGGGCACAGGCCATGGCACCTAACTGCGTCACAGCAGACATTGGCACATCAACTTGAGTTCACATACTGTTTTTGTAAATGAAGAAATGCATATTAATATTTATATATGTGTGAATATGACCCTCTGCTCACCGTTTTTCGCCCTAGAGTTCAACCGCTGAGGACGAATAGAAGATGGAGACATTCCCCCGTGTACAGACCCCTGGTGAACCTGGCGACAATGGAGGACAGGCACATAATCCTGACCTACAGACTTGAAAGGGCCACAATCCAAGAGCTGTGTGCCCAATTGGAGCCAGACCTGATTTCAGCTATCCACCAGCCCACAGGTATCACCCTTCTAGTGCAGGTCCTGTCAGTGCTCCATTTCCTGGCAAGTGGTTCCTTCCAAGTGACAGTGGCCATGGCATCAGGGGTGTCTCAGCCAAGGTTCTCAAAGGTGCTGACCAGAGTGTTGTTTGTCCTGCTAAAACATATGCGCAGCTACATCGTATTCCCCCAGGTGGAGGATTTGGCCACAGTAAAGGCTGACGTTTATGCACTAGGACATATCCCCAACATCATTGTTGCCATTGATGGTACACATATTGCATTTGTCCCCCCCCCCCGGAGAAATGAACAAGTGTTCAGAAATAGGAAAAGCTTTCACTCTCTGAATGTGCAGATGGTGTGTTTGGCGGACCAGTACATCTCCCATGTCAGTGCCAACTATCCTGGCTCTGTGCATGATGCCATTATCGTGAGGAATAGCAGCATTCTATATGTGATGTCTCAACTCCCGAGGCACAGGGTGTGGCTAATAGGTGAGCCCATGGTTCCCACCAAGTTGATGTAGGTATATGGGTGTGGGTCTGGCCCTAAGGGTGAGTGTGTGGCTAACAGGTATCCCTCGAATATTTGCAGGTGACTCTGGTTACCCCAACATCTCATTGCTACTGACCCCAGTGAGGAATGCCAGGACAAGGGCAGAGGAACATTACAATGAGGCACATGGGCGAACAAGGAGGATCATTGAGAGAACCTTTGACCTCCTGAAGGCCAGATTCTGGTGCCTCCATCTGACAGGTGGATCTCTGTACTACTCACCCAAGAAGGTGTGCCAGATCATTGTTGCATGTTGCACAACCTGGCCTTGAGACGCCAGGTGCCTTTTCTGCAGGAGGATGAGCCTGGGGATGGTCGTGTGGCAGCGGTGGAGACTGTGGACAGTGAGGAAGAGGAGGCAGAGGAAGAAGATGTGGACAACAGAAGTACACTCATTCAGCAGTGCTTCCAGTGACACACAGGTAAGACACTTTAACTTCACCTTCCATTGCAGTTGACATTGAACATGGCAGCCTGATTTCCCTATTTCTATGGCCACTTACTGTACTCTTTGGCATGTCTATTTTCAGATCTCTGTGCCCCACTCTGACTCCTGGTGTGTTTACTGCTGCCCACTGCAGGTCATATCTATGTAAATATTACAGTACATTTGATTTCCAATGTTTACAGTTTGTGAAGGTAATACATTTGTCATAGAATTCACAGACTCAATACTTGAATTTGTTCCAATGGTGCTTATTTGTGTGCTAATAGGTGTAGGGGGTATTGAAATGGGCTGGGTTGCTGAGGGAGGAAAGTCCAGGGTAGAGTCCATTCTATTTGTATCCCAGGTGCTTTGCCCAAGGGGGCACAGGAAGGGGAGCAATGGCAGTTCAAGGTGGACAAGGTGACAGAGTGGGACAGAAGGGTGACAATCAGGAGAGTCTTATTTCCTGGCAAGGGACTTGGCAATGTTCTCTGGCTTCTGCTTGGATCGCAGGGACCGTTTGCGGTGTGGTTCTCCTTCTGCAGGGGTTGGGGTGTTGGTGGCCTGTTGTTCCTGTGGCGGGGCCTCCTGTCCACTAGCGCCGTCGGAGGTGGAGGGCTGTTCTTTGGTTTGGCTAGTGTCAGGGGCCCTTTGGTGTGCCACTGCACCCCCTCATGGTGTTGGCCATGGCTGCCAGCACCCCTGCAATGGTGACCAGGGTGGTGTGGATGTCCCTCAGGCCCGCCCTGATCCCCAGGTACTGTCCCTCCTGCAGCCACTGGGTCTCCTGCAGCATGGCCAGTATCTGGCCCATGGTCTCCTGGGAATGGTAGTATGTTCTCCGGATGTTGGTGAGTGCCTTGTGGAGAGTCGGTTCCCTGGGCCTGTCCTCCCTCTGTCGCACAGCAGTCCTCCCAGCTTCCCTGTTGTCCTGTGCCTCTGTCCCCTGAACCGTGTTCCCACCGCCACTGACCCCAGGTCCCTGATCGTCCTGTGTTTGTGGGGTTGCTTGGGGTCCCTGTAGTGGTGGATACACTGCTGATTGACGTGTCCTGGGGACAGAGGGATGGGCCCGCTGGGTGGGTGCTGTGCTGGTGTTTCCTTAGTGGGGAGGCTCTGTGGTGGGTTGGGACTGTGACTGGGTAACCGACTGTCCAGAGGTCCCTGATGGGCCTGGTTGGTCATAGTGATCCAGGCGTGCAGAGCTGCTGTCATCACTGTGGGCCTCTTCAGTGGGCGAATGGATGTGGTTGGCACCTCCTCTCCGGTGACGTTGAGTGGGTGTCCTGTGGGGATGTAAATGCAGTGTTATTGTATTGGCGTGTGCCATCTTGTGCATGGATATGTTTCCCTCTATGGCTGTTATTACCAAGGCAGCTTTGGCTTGTGTGAGTTGTGATTTGGTTGGCTAAGTGATTGTCACTAGTGTGCATGCTGTGGTGATGGCTGTCCATGCAGGTCTGTGATGGGGGTCCATGCATTGGTGTAGCATGCAGGGCTTGGTATTGGGATGGGTGGGTTGTGATGGTGGGGTATATGTGAGGTGATGGGGTGATGGGAGTGAGGGTAAGGGTGGGGGTATGTGATGGCATGCAGGTAAGGTGGGGGATAAAGTAGTAAAGATTTGACTTACCAGAGTCCAGTCCTCCTGCTACTCCTGCAAGGCCCTCAGGATGCATGATCACCAAGACTTGATCTTCCCATGTTGTTAGCTGTGGGGGAGGAGGTGGAGGTCCACCGCCAGTCCTCTGTACAGCTACCTGGTGTCTTGCTACCACAGAACACACCTTCACCCGTAGGTCGTTCCACCTCTTCAGTATACGATTTTGAGCTGCATATTGGCGGAATCGGGCAGTGCATATTTAAAAATAATTTTTGTGGTACTAGCTCTATGAATGGAATGATGTCCATAATGATTATAACAGAATATAGCTCCATAATTCCCTTAAAATTGATACACACCATCATGTTCAAAAACTGCATAATACTGTAGATCAGACTTCATAGTATCAACTGTTTTGACATCCCAATCATCAGAAATCACTCCTGGTGTAATTACATGAGTCAATGAAAGTTTGAACACATAAGGTATTTGAATGATCTCTGTTGGACCATATATGTTGAATAAGACTTTATCCCATACAATTCCACTGGGATTTGGCACTGCTGTAATGTTCACTAGGGACAAGTATCTGCGTACTTTATGTGAGGAAAAATGTGGTTTTAAGATCTCATCCACCAGTTCAACTGGAGAGCGATCAGGAAGGTAATGACCATGTATCAGAAGAAAGAAAACAATGACAAACCCAATCCAAAGAAAAAAGGCAACCACAGTCAGCGATAACCACAAATAGGTCCAAGGACAAGTGAGATAGTTAATTTTTAGCCAATTTATTAGCTTACATGCTCCTGATAATTCAGTCACAGTTGAGGCGGATGATTCCAAAGAAAAGTCATCAACATCGACAAAGTAACCATCATCTGTACAAACAAATGGTGGAGGTGTATTCAGAGGAGGAGAAACTGCTGAAGATTCCCTCAGTGGTGTGTAGTATGTTAAAACATCCATTTGTGTTGAAGTTGTAGAAGGCTGCTCTATATCAGCAGGACTCAATAAAGTAGTAGTTGTCAGAGGAACCAATAAAGGCTCATTTTCCACCCTCCCCAAGCTCGGAGAGGTATCAGCGTTGCTCTTGAAAACTTGCAAAGGAACTTCCTGGTCTATAGTGGGAGGGATTTGGGTACTACTCAGGAGTCCTCTTGGTCTGCTGTGCAGGATCGACCACATTGTGGAACTTGACATTGTCAATGGAGACAAAGTGATTCTTCTTAGAACCAGGCAGCAATGGTAGTCGAACAGTTCTGGTACAGTGTATTCTCTGGGCTGGGACCGGTGCACAATAAGAAGGACCAAACTCCTTTTTCACAGCAATCTTTTCACGTTGTAGATCCCCCAGCTTGGGAATCCACCCGGTAGATGTTACTGGTACATCCCTAATTCCAGAGGAGGCAGCACTGGCAGATACGTTGTCATTACGGAATTGTTGTAACTCCTGCAAGACAGTGACATATTCATTTATGTCAAAAGGTGTATCTGCTGCCTCTATGCCAAGACAATCAAGATCTGGAACATACATTCGAGTTTCAAACAGGCACTCGTATGAAGTACGCCCCCCCCCAGGGACCTTCTAGGCCGATTTTTAAGATTATTAAGCGTAGTGCTTCACCCCGCTGCCGGCAACCCCTGCAGCCTTTGGGGCCCCCAGTGCAGGAGCAACCCAGCCCACTGCACCCAGAACAGCACAGTGGCAGAGCGGACCGGGACTCGGCGGCGGGCCGGTGAGTGGCGGCATGGAAGTTGAGTGCAGGAAAGTGGGGGAGGGCCTTGTGGGTGCGCAGCTCTGTAGTGGTGGCGCCGGCGGGAGCTTTCCCGTGAATTGGCAGCATCGGCCCGGGATGATCCCCCGGGAGTGGAGGAAGTGACGCCCTGGGCCGCAGGCCTGGCAGCAGAGAAGGCCCGAGGAGAGCGGCGGCAGGACTAGTGAAGTGGAAAAGGGTGAGGGGAGTGACCGCGGAGGCCGGTGGGCAACGAGGTGCGAGACAGTTGGCCCCGCGGCTCCCGTTTTACGGCACCTGCAGAGGAGTGCCTGCGGAATAACAGCAGTGCCGGCGGTGGAAGGGGACCTCCTGTGGCTGAGAAGGTAACGTCCGGAGTCCTGTGGAGCTTTTGGTGGAGCTGGCCTAGGGGGAGTGGACCAGAAGAAGCCTTGTGACTGCTTGGTGGGGCATCGGAGACCCCCCCGGCACCAGCAGGTTCCCAGGCACGACAAAGCGCCAGCGGTGGCCGAGTCGATCAGGGCCAGGACCAGGAGGGGGGATCTGGTGGGCGCAGGGAGTGACATTGGGCTATGGGTCTTCGTGGCAAGCCCCCCTGAGGTGAGAAGGCAGGACTCGAGTGGCAAAGAGGCACAGGGGGGCCCTGCATGAGGGGAAAAGAAGACCCTCCAGCATCTTGCAAGGCGGGCTGTTTGAGAGGCAGAGTACAGTCCTTGGATTCATGAGAGGTTGGGCAGGACCGCCCAGCACACCCCCAATTGAGACCTGCTGCGAATTGGGAAAGGTCGGGCTGTTGGAAGCAGAGCGAGGCATCAGAAGAGTGGGAGCTGATAGCCCGGAGGCGTCCGAAGTTGAGGGCAACGCGCGAGGGCAGAGGGCGCCCGGGAAGGTCGGAGGGGGTTCTCTTGTGCCTGACGTTTGCAGAGAGGTACAATGGCTGTGGCACGCCCCAAAAAAGACTGCTCAGTCAAGGATATGCTGGCCAAGACTATTAAGGGCAACTCAGAAGTAGACGCCAATGTCCCTGCCACGACGCGGAGAGAGGGAGAGGAAGAGGGGGAGGGTCCTTTCTCAAGGGCCTCTTTCAGTCCCTAAAAGAAGACCTACAGGTGGTCAAGAGGGACCTGTCCAGAGACCTGAGGGACATGAGACACGTGCTAGAAGTAGGTGGAGAGAGTGAACACCCTGGAAGAGCAGGAACACAACCGTGATGAGGAGATAGAACAACTCCAGCAGGAAGTCATCTACCTACAGGAGCAGCAAATTGTGCTCCAAGCACACACGGAGGACCTGGAGAATCACTTGAGGCGGAACAACATCAGCATCAGGGGGTCCCCCACGGGGGCAGAAGAGGATGACATTGCCCAGTATGTCGTCTCCCTCTTTCACCAGATCCTAGGGGAGGATATGGACAAGGAGGTGCGAATGGACAGAGTTCACAGAGTAGGCCCTCCAAGACCAGCTCATGCCTCTCCCGCAGAAATCCTGGTCTGGGTTCATGACTTCCCTCTTAAGGAGCGCATTGTCCACCTAGCCAGGGAGCAACACCCGCTGAAATTTCGAGGCCACTCATTGCTCCTCTATCAGGACCTGGCAGCGGTCACTCTACAGAAGAGGAAGGACTTTCGGCCGATCACTTCGTACCTTAGGGATAAGGGGATTGCCTATTTCTGGGGCCATCCCTTCCACCTGATTTTCCACTGGGAGGGCAAGCTCCACCAACTGCGCTCACTGCAAGAAGCCTGTACTCTGCTGCAGGTGGAGCCACCCACAAAGAAACATCTCCAGGCGTCGAGGCCTCACCGCCGGCGTTGGAGGCACAACCGATGGCAGATGGTCCCGCTGTGGAATGGCATCAGATCGATGGACGGTCCTGGAGACACTCACCGGAGACCTGGCGATACCTGTTGGAGGGCAAGTGAGGGGCCCGTTTTCCTTTGGACATCGACTGGGGGGGGGTTGAGGGGAGCGGGGAGATGCCTGGAGGGGGAATGGAAACCGGGGTGTTTTTCT
Source organism: Pleurodeles waltl (assembly GCF_031143425.1). NCBI lineage: Eukaryota > Metazoa > Chordata > Amphibia > Caudata > Salamandridae > Pleurodeles > Pleurodeles waltl. Next base: position 999,853,530 of record NC_090439.1, on the reverse strand, counting down.
TACAGACTAGAGAACAGATTACTGGACTATGCCAGAGGTTCCTGGCTCCCCGATTTGGGGTTGTTAAAACTGTTGTTATTTGATCGTTGTTTTTTGGGGGGGAAGGTGCCACAAGACGCATACAGTGACACATAAAACTGGAAGGGGATGTGGGGGTCTACTAATGCCTTCGACACCACAGGGGAGAGGGCCACGTAGAAGTGGTGGCAGGTGGCAAGCCCATGAGTTAGAGAAAGCACAACCCCATACACATTCAAGGTAATCACACTCAATGTTAAAGAGCTGAATAACCCAATCAAGCGCAGGGCTGTTCTTTCCTATCTGTAAAAAACCAGAGCGAACCTGTGTCTATTGCAGGAGACCCATCTGTGCCCTATAGACCACCACAGACTACAATCATGGACTTTCCCGATACAACACTTTTCCTCCCAAGGGAACAAGGTAGCAGGGGTGGCACTTTTGGTGTCACGATCCTCCTGGGGGAAGGTGGCTGACAAGGTTGCGGACATACCGGGCCAGCTACTGGCCTTTAGTGTACACATAGGGGACTCTCAGGTTATTGTTGCCTCCCTTTATGCACCTAATGAGAAACAGGAAGGGTTCATACGACGAGCTTTGGGATAGGTCATGACCGCGCAGGACAGACAGGTCATCATTGGGGGCGACTTTAACATAGTCCTCAACAACTACTGGGACGGATTGGCTTCTAGATACAGTGGGGGCAGGTGCTTTGTCACCTAGTGGACTCCAGACATTGGAGGAGTTGGGCTTGTGCGACATTTGGAGACATAGGGCCTGATTCTAACTTTGGAGGACGGTGTTAAACCGTCCCAAAAGTGGCGGATATACCACCTACCGTATTACGAGTCCATTATATCCTATGGAACTCGTAATACGGTAGGTGGTATATCCGCCACTTTTGGGACGGTTTAACACCGTCCTCCAAAGTTAGAATCAGGCCCATAGTCATCCCACATCCAGGGACTACACATTCTACTCCCATGCCCATAAAACCGATGCCCGCATTGACCTGCTCTTGGGCACTAGAGGCATCAGACAGAGTCTGAAGGAGATAGATATAGAGCCTTGCGCCCTGTCGGAGCATGCAGCTGTATGCCTAGCACTATCTCTTTCAGACCGCCACAGGGTCTACCGGCCTTGGAGGCTTAGGACCACCCTATTGTCGAGGCCCGAAGTGGTGGCCCAGATACGGTCGTCTATTGCCAATTTTCTGTGGGAAACAATGAAGTCGGTCGTGAGGGGTGAATTCATTGCCATCTCAGCCACAGACAACAAAGCTCAAAGGGAAAAGAGGGTTGAGTTACAACAGAAGGTGATGGAATTACAGAAGATACACAAATGTACTGGGGCCGAGGGTCTGGAGGAAGCTGAGTGTAGCCAGGGCGCAGTTAGCAAGCCTAGAGCTCGACATGGCAAAATACGCAGCACTCTGAATGCGCCACTCCTTTTATGTGGGGAGGAATAGGTGCGGGTGCTTCTTGGCCAGCCGACTCCACGCTCAGAGGCAGTCCACGCTGGTGGAGAAGGTGAGGTTTGGGAACGGAAGAGTGGCAGAGGGTGACACGCAGATAGCTGCGGCGATCTGAGATTTTTACAGCGACCTGTATTTTCCCCCGGGGCCAATTTTGAAGCCACTTTGCAATACCTCAATGGTGCCAGCACAGTGCAACTCTCGGTCAAAGAGTCATCCCCGCTTGAGGCCCCTATAGGATTAGAGGAGGTTGTTTCTGCAATAGCCCAGCTGGACGCCCTGAAGTCTCCAGGAACCGATGGCTTCCCGGGGTTGTTCTATAAAATCTTTTGTGGTGAGCTTGCTCCGCTACTGATGCGCCTTTTCAACACCATGGGCCTCATTATGACCCTGGCGGTACAGAACCGCCAGGGCCAACGGGGGCGGGAGCACCGCCAACAGGCCGGCGGTGCTCCCTTGGTCATTCTGACCACGGCGCTTTGGCCGCGGTCAGAACAGGAAAACCGGCGGTCTCCCGCCGGTTTTCCACTGCCCCTAAGAATCCTCCAAGGCGGCGCAGCTCGCTGCGCCGCCGAGGGGATTCTGACAATCCTTACCGCCATCCTGTTCCTGGCGGCTCGCCTGCCAGGAATAGGATGGCGGTAAGGATTGTCGTGGGGCCCCTGGGGGCCCCTGCAGTGCCCATGCCAATGGCATGGGCACTGCAGGGGCCCCCGTAAGAGGGCCCGCTAGTATTTCACTGTCTGCATAGCAGACAGTGAAATACGCGACGGGTGCAGTAGCACCCGTCGCACCTTCCCACTCCGCCGGCTCGATTACGAGCCGGCATCCTCGTGGGAAGGGAGTTTTTCCCTGGGCTGGCGGGCGGTCTTTTGGAGACCGCCCGCCAGCCCAGGGAAAAACTCATAATACCCTCCGCGGTCTTCTGACCGCGGAGCGGTATTATGGAGGGCGGCATCCTGGCGGGCGGCCTCCGCCGCCCGCCAGGGTCATAATGAGGCCCCATGTCTGGTCCAGATACAATTCCACCAACCATGCTGAATGCATCCATTGTGGTCATCCCTAAGCTGGGAACGGACCCCGCACCTTACGGGTCTTATAGGCCCATTTCATTACTTAATGTGGACATCAAATTGCTATTGGGCATCTTGGCCTCCTGCCTAAATCTGATGATGCCCGGGTTGATAGACCCGGATCAGGCGGGCTTTATCCCACTCCGTCAGTGAGGGGACAATACCAAACGGATTATGCACATCATAGATGAAGCGCAGAGTTTGGGGAAAGAACAGATGCTGCTTAGCATTGATGCTGAAAAGGCATTTGATCAGGTCCAATGGCCCCATCTACAGGCAACCTTGGAGCATTTTGGGTTAGGGCCCAGGTTCCATGCATGGATTACTTGTGTGTAAAGCCATCCAAAGGCCACAGGCAGGGTCAATGGGACAGCATCTACCTCATTCCCGGTGGGCCGAGGGATTCAGCAGGGGTGCCCACTTTCCCCGCTAATGTTTGCTCTCTATATGGAGCCCTTCACGCAGCACGTAAGGGATGATCTGGAGATCCTGGGGGCTTCTTTTGGCGGGGAAGAACATGTCATAGCACTCTATGCCGATGACGTGGTGGTGGCGTTGGAAAACCCACTGAAGGCCCTGCCGGCTTTCCTGAAGGAGGTGGAGACTTTTGAGGCTATGAAAATTGTAGCCGCCACACCAGCATGTGCAGATGCAACTACCTCATGCGCTGCTTTTACTAACTCTGATCTTAAGTCTTTGTTGGGAATCACTTGGACCATCACGCCTGGAATCTTTACTTCTGCGTTAAACATGCCTCCCACCCGGAAGGAATATTTAGTGATAGGCTTTGGGCATAGGTTTGCCCTCAGCCATCGCTCCTATTGCTACTAACATTTCATCATGCACTTGTGTTATTGCTGCGACAGAAGCCAATGCTAATGCTGACTTTGTTGCTTCATCAGCCAAAGTGTTGCCTTCAACATGTATTCCAACACGTTGGTGTCCTACTGTATGTACAACATGGACTTTCAGTAGTTTTTCCTTATGTCTGCTACCTTCCACCACAGAATTCTGTGTTTTATGGTATTACCTTTTGAATCTCTGAAGCCATTTTGTCGCCAGTAATGCAAGTATTCATTAAAGAACTGGACAAAGTAGTATGAATCACAGACAATCAGAGTCATATGGTCCAAATATGTATGTTCTAGTGCCATCACCAGAGATGAAACTTGCCATCCTTCATATACCCACTCACGACTGCACAAGCAGCTGAGTATTAATATTTGGTGCCTATAGCAGGTTGTGTTGAACCATCGGTGTAACAGATTGTTTTGCATCGTTCAATATGTAGTGTATTTGCTGGAACAGGATATTCAAGTTCGTATTGTAGAAATTCTTGAGTCTGTAATTTGTAGTCAAACACATAATGAACATCGGTGGCCATCATCCGAGAACTTGTATACCAGAAACAGGACACTGAGAAAGGCTATTTTTGTTTTTTTAAGTTAAATTTGTAGCCGATTTCGGCGAATCCTACAACAATGCGGGCTACATGTCTTAAATGATGTATGAGGTCATCATCCATGAGGTAAATATCATCCACATAGGACAACGACTCAGGGTCTATGTTGTGTAATATTGATGTCACACGAGCTGAGAACTGTCCAAGAATGTTCTATAGCCTTGTGGGAGGCGGCAAAACATTACCGGGAACCTAAAGCGCTGAAACTTGTTAAGTACCTACTTTCAGGAGCTATGTTTTGGCAGGAAAACCCATTGGATATATCCATGGTTGTTTTGTATTTTTATACATACAATGTTGTTCATTAATGCTGTACTATGTGCGTTTTGTATAGCATAGGATTTTGTGTGACAATTTAAATGCCTGTAGTCTAAGACTATTCTAATTGAGTGGTCAGGTTTAGCGACCGGAAATAATGTATTGTTCATTGATGAGTCTGAGGGTTCAATGGCCCCCTGGTACTCTAATTGGGTGAGGATTTCCCTCACTGGGTTTTTCACCTTGTATTTGATTGGATATTGAGGTTGGGGCTGAGGTGTTGATTTTATTGGTATTATATGGTAGGGAGAATATGTGTCCCACCCTACATGATTGGGGTATAGTGCAGGTGCCTGCACCACTGCCCAATCAATGGAATATTTTCCAACGAGCACTTTCGGAACAAGGAGCAAGAAGGACTTTTCGATAATGTCTTCTCCAGATGGGAGATCTCGGACAAATACCAGTGGCAAAAAAATTTCGGCCAGCAGAATATCATAAATAGAAATGCTGCGATCCCAAAAGATGGCGTTGATTATGCATTCTATGTCCCCTTCTAACTAAATAGTTACTTTATACACTGTGGGCCTCATTATGACCCTGGCGGGCGGCGGAGGCCGCCCGCCAGGATCCCGCCCTCCAAATTACCGCGCCGCGGTCAAAAGACCGCGGCGGGTATTACGAGTTTTCCCCTGGGCTGGCGGGCGGTTCCAGTTAAACCGCCCGCCAGCCCAGGGGAAAACGACCTTCCCACGAGGATGCCGGCTCGTAATCGAGCCGGCGGAGTGGGAAGGTGCGACGGGTGCTACTGCACCCGTCGCGTATTTCACTGTCTGCAAGGCAGACAGTGAAATACATTTTGGGGCCCTCTTACGGGGGCCCCTGCCGTGCCCATGCCATTGGCATGGGCACGGCAGGGGCCCCCAGGGGCCCCGCGACCCCCCCTACCGCCATCCTGTTCATGGCGGCTTTCCCGCCATGAACTGGATGGCGGTAGGGGGGGTCAGAATCCTCATGGCTGCGGAGCGCGCTCCGCAGCCATGGAGGATTCCAATGAGCAGCGGAAAGTCAGCGGGAGACCGCTGACTTTCCGCTTCTGACCGCGGCTGAACCGCCGCGGTCAGAATGCTCATTGGAGCACCGCCAGCCTGTCGGCGGTGCTCCCGTGGTCGGTGTGGACCCTCTGTGTCTGGTGTGGAGACACTCATGCCCGCAGTCTCTACTTGTAGATAGTCATCAGTTGCTTTCACCTCCAGATGCTCTAGAAGATCACAGCAAACTATTGTCACTTCTGCTGCACAGCCTAGCAGTGCTAACGCCCACTTCTTGTTCTCTAGGAAAGCCCTCTTTTTGAATGGCATGTCGTATTGCTACTGCTACCACTTTTTTTTTTTAAACTGTGGTTTCTCTTGTGGAAATTTCTCTTTTTTTTCATAGAAACTTCCGACGAGCGTGTGAGTCCTTTCTCGGTTTCACTTGCTCGGTCTGCTGATCTGACCCCCCACCTCTCTCACTGAGTTTTTCCGGTGAGTCTTGAAAGGAATGAGTGAATGTGAATGCAGGGGACACAGCATACCACGTTTGTCGGCAACCCTATCGGACTGTAGCCTTGGAGAATGTCAGGGAGACCAGATCCTCGGGGCCTGCGCACATTCCCAACTTGTCCACCACTAGACAGCTCCGAAACTCCAATAGATATACCACAGAGCCTGGGAGAGTCCAAGTGGGGAAAAGGGGATTAGGTAGGGAACAGCTGGGAAGGAGACCTGTAGGAAGCAAGAGGTTAAACAACACAATGTCAAGATATAATCACATTGACTTTCAATAGACTATGGCCCTCATTCCGAGCCTGGCGGGCGGCGGAGGCCGCCCGCCAGGCTTCCCCCCTCCGAAATACCGCTCCGCGGTCGTAAGACCGCGGAGGGTATTCCGAGTTTTCCCCTGGGCTGGCGGGCGGTCTTCACAAGACCGCCCGCCAGCCCAGGGGAAAACTCCCTTCCCACGATGACGCCGGCTCGTAATAGAGCCGGCGGAGTGGGAAGGTGCGACGGGTGCAGTTGCACCCGTCGCGTATTTCAGTGTCTGCTTTGCAGACACTGAAATACTTTTAGGGGCCCTCTTACGGGGGCCCCTGCCGTGCCCATGCCATAGGCATGGGCACGGCAGGGGCCCCCAGGGGCCCCGCGACTCCCCCTCCCGCCATCCGGTTCCCGGCGGGAGAACCGCCAGGAACTGGATGGCGGGAGGGGGAGTCGGAATCCCCATGCCGGCGCAGCATGCTGCGCCGGCTTGGAGGATTCCTTTGGGGCAGCGGGAAACCGGCGGGAGACCGCCGGTTTCCCTTCTCTGACCGCGGCTGAGCCGCCGCGGTCAGAATGCCCCGCGGGGCACCGCCGGCCTGTCGGCGGTGCCACCGCGTCCCACGGCCCTGGCGGACTTGTTCCGCCAGGGTCGTAATGACCCCCTATGGTTCTAAGAATTCTTATAATCATGGATAACCTAGGACATGACTATAACTAGGCCTCAAGAAATCTAGGTACCTGGAAAAATCAAGAATGGGTTAATACAATGTTTCATTTGAGCTTTTCAGGAAATATCATATACTGTCTTGAATACAAGAACCTTCTTCAAAATAGTTTCAGAATAAACATTGCATTTTTACAGGAGGACAAAGGCTATCTGAACATTCCAAGAAAAAGCAACAGGAAATGTACTAGGAGCTTAATTAGCACAAAGAATGACGCACTCTGAATTAAGCGTTTCGAGAAAACCAAAAGCTCAGGATAAATGTGTGCACCTCAACAATCACTGCACACCAAAGTATTCAATACCATGAAAAGATTGCGCGCACATCCGATCTGAAACTCAAGAGTTTACTGCCAGAAAAGAATCGTGCACCTTGCTCCCGATTCGAAGTTTCACAATGCCAATGTCATGAAATGATCGCGCACACTGCCGATCTGAATGTCAAGAGTTTTTATGTCAGGAAATGAATCGCGCACCTTGCCGATTCGAAATACATAATGCAAATCTCATGAAATGATTGCGCACACTGTTGCTAATCTGAAAATCAAAGTTAAATGCCAGGAAATGAATCCCGCACCTTGCCGATTCGAAATACACAATGCAAACATCATGAAATGATCGCACACACTGTTGCCGATCTGAATGTCAAAGTTAAATGCCAGGAAATGAATTGCGTACCTTGCCGATTCGAAATACACAATGCAAATATCGTGAAATGATCGTGCACACTGTTGCCGATCTGAATGTCAAAGTTAAATGCCAGGAAATGAATTGCGCACCTTGCCGATTCGAAATACACAATGCAAATATCATGAAATGATCGCACACCCTGTTGCCGATCTGAGTGTCAAGAATCATATCCCAGAATTGAATCGCGCTCCTTGCCGATTCAAACAAGAATATGTAAATGTCAAGAAAACACAATCACGCACACAAGGAGTTTCACAACTAGGCCCAAAAAATAGAATGTCTTTGAAAACGGGGGTCGGGGGCCCAGCCCGACCTCCGCCTTACTGCCCTGCTAAAGGATCGTCAATACAATGAGGGCAGGCCTGGAAATATCATTGTAGGCCTCCGGGACCAGAGCTCAGGAAGTTGCTGCTGCTCTGCACCCGGACCTCTGAATAGTGAGCACGTGGAGCTGTGCTGACTCCCTTATATAGAGTCAAGCCCAGCCCACAGACCACACCCAGTCATGGGGCAGGGAAAGCTTCTAGAAGGTCCTAGAAAGGGACCACACCCTGACACACTCAGTAAGCCTGCAGCAATACCTTGCAAATGTACAGTTATTACAAACATCAATAATAGTGGTTTTCAAGGTTAAAATCTGCAATGCAAAAGGTTAACAAACTGCATATAAACATAATGCATGAATTATGCCTTTGCATAAAGACTGGATTTTTGCATTTTAGTCGCCCGTAGAGCGCGCACTGTTCTGATGTTGACAGTACTCCCCTCTCCCAAGTGCGCTCTTGGGCCTGGTTTGCCTGGTTTGGGACGATGAAAACATCTCACTAGTCGTGGAGCATGAATGTCAGATGCGGAGACCCATGAGTTGCTTTCAGGACCGTAACCTTTCCAAGAGATCAGATACCAAAGATTACGACCTCTTTGGAATCCAGCACCTGTTGAACTTCGTATTCCAATTCCCCCTGTACTAGAACTGGAGCTGGTTGGGAGCGAACCTTCTGGACTGCTTTTTTCAGGAGGGAAGTATGGAACACTGGATGAATACGTAGTGACCTGGGTAACTGCAGTTTATAGGTCACTGGATTGATTTGCTGGAGGACAGTGTAAGGACCTATGAATTTGGGATTAAACATGTCCTTTTTCTTGAAGTCAATATGCTGTGTAGAAAGCCACACTTTATCACCTGGTTGATACTGAGGTCCTTCACAATGTTTCTTGTCGTAGTGCTTTTCATATTTTTGTTTGGTTTTTTCTAGATGCTGTTGAATCAATTTCTGGGTTTGATGGAGTTGTTGAATAGTTTCCGACACAGCTGGTGTAAGAGAACTTTCTTGTGGAATCGTGATAGGCAGGTATCAGGATGGTAGCCAAACAAGCCAAAAAAGGGTGTGACACCAGTGGAGGTGTGAAACAAGTTATTGTAGGCTAGTTCAGCTAACCAGAGCATTGATGTCCAAGAACTAAGTGCTTTCTCAGCGTAACCACGAAGGTTTGACCATCTGTTTGAGGATGATGGCTAGTAGATAGTGTGGATGTAACTTGAAGCGTTTTGCACCACGTTTTCCAGAAGTTGGAGGCAAATTGTGATCCTCGATTGGAGAGAATCATTCTCGGCAGCCCGTGATAACGGAACACTCTATTCAGAAGGATGGTTGCCAGTTCACTGGAGGTGGGCAATTTCTTGCAAGCAATGAAATGTCCATATTTCATGAGACTATCTACCACCACAAGGATGACTCAGTGCTGTTGAACAACTGGTAGACCTGTAATGAAGTCTAACGAGATGTGTTCCCAAGGTCGAAGTGGTGTTGGGAGCGGATGCAACAAACCTTTCAGTTTTCAATGACTTGTCTTGATACGAGCACAGACTTCGCAGTTAGTGACTATTTGTTTGACGTCTTTTTGTCAGAGTAGGCCACCAAAAGTAGCGTTGGATTAATTCAAGAGTTTTAGGAATACCTGGGTGACCTGCCATAGGTATAACATGCAACCAATGAAATATTAACTTGCGAAGCTTGGTAGTGGGCACGAACAAACGTGCGTCATGGAAAGGTAGCCCTTGCTTGATTGATCTTTTGGGATCTGCTTGAGTCCATGTCTGCCATTTTTCAATGGTGAAGGAATTGCGGATTTCTTCAAAGAAGTCTTCAGTCCTTATGATGCAGAGGACCTTGTCTGGAGCAATGACAGCTCTGGAAGGCTGGACTGTGGGTAAGGTGGTAGACTCTTGGCGGGACAAGACGTCTGCTTTGCGATTGTCTTTACCAGGATGAAAAGTTACCACAAAATAGAACTCAGCAAAAAACAGCATCCAGCGTAATTGACGAGGAGTCAAAAGTCTAGCTGAACTCATGAACTGGAGATTGCAATGATCTGTGTATACTGTGGTAGTGTACTTGGCGCCTAACAAATGATGTCTCCACTCTTTAAAGGCATAACGGATCGCCAGAAGCTCTTTCTCAGCAATGACATAGTTCCGTTCGGCTTCGTTCAGTTTTCGAGACCTGTAAGCTACAGGATGAAGTTGACCAGTGTCTTTACTTCTTTGTGACAATACTGCACCAATTGCCACATCTGAGGCATCTGCTTCAACAATGAATGGACGCTCCACATCAGGGTGAGTCAAGACTGGGGCAATGGAAAAAGTTGAAAAGGCTCTGTCAGCTTCTGGAGACCACACAAATGTTTCTTTCTTTCTCAATAACTTGGTGATTGGCGCCACTTTCTGAGAGAAATGGTTTATGAACCTGCGATAAAAGTTTGCAAAACCCAGGAAGCACTGTACATCTCAAACAGTCTTTGGAGTGGGCCAATCGGATACTGCTTGTAATTTCTTTCCTGCCATGACCATACCTTGAGGGGTAAGGATGACCCCTAAAAACTCAACTGTGGTCACATGAAATTCACACTTGGTTAGTTTGCAATATAGATGATGCTTTCAAAGAGCTGTGAGAATCTTCTTGACATGTTGTACATGTTCGGCTTCATTGTCAGAGTAGATTAAAATATCATCGATGTAGACTATTGCAAATACATCTAGATACTCTTTAAGGACGTCATTCAGGAAAAAATGTAAATGCTGCTGGAGCATTACACAGTCCAAAGGGCATGACGGTGTATTCAAAGAGACCATATCTTGTCTTGAACGCAGGTTTTCCATTCGTCACCTTCTCTCATTCTGACTAAATGGTAAGCACCTCGTAGATTGAGCTTAGTGTAGATTTTTGCTCTCTTCACTTGATCCAACAAGACAGGAATCAGAGGCAAGGGGTATCTGTACTTGACTGTGATCTTGTTCAAACCCCTATAGTCAATACAGGTTCAAAGATCCCCATTAGCCTCAGGGACAAAAAACAAAGGAGAAGCTGCAGGAGACTTGGAAGGGCGGATTAAGCCATTCTCTAGAAATTTATCGAAGTACTTTCAACAGTGTTGATTTTCATGTTCCGACAAGGAGTACACACGACAACTAGGGAGTATCGCACCAGGCGTTAGATCAATTTAACAGTCATAAGGTCTATGAGGAGGCAAGGTTTCTGCTTCCCTTTCATCTAACACGTCTTCATAGGATGAATACTGCCAGGGCAACTTTATTTCTTTCTCCGCCGCAGTGGCTATGTGAGAGTTGCAATGTTTGGCGACTCGAGATGTCTGGAGACATTTCTCATTACATAAGGCGGAATAGAACACGACTTTCCGTTCTGCCCAGTTAATCTCAGGATTGTGATGAGTTAACCATGGTAAACCAAGGATAATTCCATACTGAGGAGCATGGATAATATCAAAGATGAGCATCTCTTCATGTTTGTTTCTTTGATCTCCCCCATCACAGATCACCGACAAGGGGACAGTCTGAAGAGTTACTGGGCCTCCAGTCAAGAGTTTTCCATCTACTGCTTGTATTATTTCTGGAGTCTTCTTCTTGGTGATGGGATCCCCCATGCGCAAACCAATTGGGCATCAACAAAATTCCCAGTAGCCCCAGAATCTACTAGGGCTTTCTTGTAATAGTTATTTTTCTTTACTTGAACTTCAATGCCCAACTTGAGGTGTCTAGACTGTGAAGGGTCTATGGTGACACCCAAGAGCGACCCTTCTTTACATCTTGGGTGATCTAGTTTTTCTGGCTCGACTTGTACATTGGCTGCAATTTCTGGACAGGACCTTGTTTGCTCTTTGGTTTGATTGGACAATGTTTGGCAAAGTGACCCTTGCGCCCGCAATAAAGACATTTTACGTTCTTTCTGCGTAGGTCCTTTTCGTCTTTGGTCAAAGGTCTCCTGATAGTTCTGATTTCCATGGGTTCTGGGATACTCTCTTTCTGAATTCTTGATTCTCTATGTTCGTGAACATGCCAGGAATGTTTCTCAGTCTTTTTGCATGTTCCCAGTCGTTCTGCAAGACGATGATCTAGTCTCACAACAAGGTTTATCAGATCTTGACAATCTGTAGGCTGAGGATCTATTTGGGCAAGAATGTCCTTTAGCTCATCCTTGAGTCCTTTATAGAGCAAGGCAGCTTGCTTTTCTTCAGGCCAGGATGTCTCTGCTACCAGCCGATTAAAACTAGCTAAGTAGGAAACTTAGGGGGTCATTCCTACCCTGGCGGTCCGAGACCGCCAGGGTAGGGGACGGAGGAAGTACCGGCAACAGGCTGGCGGTGCTTCTTGGGCTATTCTGACCGCGGCGGTAAAGCCGCGGTCAGAAAAGGGAAGCCAGCGGGCCGCTGCCCCTGTGAATCCTCCACGGCGGCGCTGCAAGCAGCGCCGCCATGGGGATTCCGACCCCCTTCCCGCCAGCCTGGTTCTGGCGGTTTTCACCGCCAGAACCTGGCTGGCGGGAACGGGTGTCGTGGGGCCCCTGGGGGCCCCTGCAGTGCCCATGCCACTGGCATGGGCACTGCAGGGGCCCCCTAACAGGGCCCCACATTGATTTTCAGTGTCTGCTTGGCAGACACTGAAAATCGCGACGGTGCAACTGCACCCGTCGCACACCAGCAACTCCGCCGGCTCCATTCGGAGCCGGCTTCCTCGTTGCTGGTGCTTTCCCGCTGAGCGGGCGGGCGGCCTTTTGGCGGTCGCCCGCCAGCCCAGCGGGAAAGACAGAATGACCGCCGCGGTCTTTTGACCGCAGTACGGTCTTCTGGCGGTTTCCGCCAGGCGGGCGGCGACCGCCGCCCGCCGCGGTAGGAATGACCGCCTCAGTCCTGGTTACCTTGTCGCAAGTCTAACAGTTCTTGATCTACCGACAAGGTCACTGCTCTTTGATCAAACACTCGTTCAAACTCACGGACAAAAGTACTCCAATTGTAAAGCAGGGGACTGTCTTTACGCACAAGAGGGATTGCCCAGGTGGCCGCGTCCCCAGTCAGGTAAGATAGCAAGAAAGCCACCCTCGATTGGGCATCGGGGAAAGTGTTTGGTCGACATGTAAAATGTAATTCCACTTGAACCAAAAAAGATTGAGCTTTCAGGGGATTGCCTGAAAAACGTTCTGGAGGAGCCAAGGGAACATTGAGGGAAATGTTTGTTGGAGGATTACCTCCTGAAACGTGAAGAGGAGGACCAGGCCAATCCTCACCCAAAGGACTTTGGCCCGTATTTATACTTTTTGACGCTAAACTGCGCTAATGCAGTTTAGCGTCAAAAAGTTTAGCGCCGGCTAACGCCATTCTGAAGCACCATGCGGGCGCCGTATTTATTGAATGGCGTTAGCCGGCGCTAGCAGACCGGCGCTGCCTGGTGTGCGTGGAAAAAAAACACGTACACCAGGCAGCGCCGGCGTTGGGGAAAATGGCGTTAGGGCGTCTTAAAATGGTGCAAGTCAGGTTGACGCAAAAAAATCACCTCCACCCGATTTGCGCCATTTTTAACGACGCCCAGACGCCATTTACATGACTCCTGTCTTAGTAAAGACAGGAGTCATGCCCCCTTGCCCAATGGCCATGCCCAGGGGACTTATGTCCCCTGGGCATGGTCATTGGGCATTGAGGCATGTAGGGGGGCACAAATCAGGCCCCCCTATGCCAAAAAAAAATAAAACAAAAATAAAAAATTATACTTACCTGAACTTACCTGAATGTCCCTGGGATGGGTCCCTCCATCCTTGGGTGTCCTCCTGGGGTGGGCAGGGGGGGTCCCTGGGGGCATGGGAGGGCAGCTGTGGGCTCATTTTGAGCCCACAGGTCCCTTAACGCCTGCCCTGACCCAGGCGTTAAAAAGAGGCGCAAATGCGGGGTTTTTTGCCCCGCCCACTCCCGGGCGTGATTTTTGCCCGGGAGTATAAATACGACGCATTTGTGTTGCAGTCATTTTTTGGGACGGGAACGCCTACCTTGCATCTCATTAACGCAAGGAAAGCGTTCACGCAAAAAAATGACGCTCTTTCCTCATACTTTGGCGCTAGACGCGTCTAACGCCAAAGTATAAATATGGCGTTAGTTTTGCGCCGAATTTGCGTCGAAAAAAACGACGCAAATTTGGCGCAAACGCAGTATAAATATGCCCCTTTGCTCCTTCTTTTCTACCCTTTCCTGCAACTGACTCACTCTCTCAGCTAAGCTAGCTGCTATGTCTTTAGATGATATTACTTCTGATTGGAACTGTGTGATAACTTTAACTAGCTCGTCCAATGTGGCCATGCTTAGAACAAATGCAAACCGGGAGGATATTAAATTCGTGGGCTCACTATTCTGTCAGGGAGACCAGATCCTCGGGGCCTGCACACGTTACCAACATGTCCACCACTAGAAAGCTCCAAAACTCCAATAGATATACCACAGAGCCCGAGAGAGTCCAAGTGGGGAAAAGAGATTAGGTAGGGAACAGCTGGGAAGGAGACCTGTAGGAAGCAAGAGGTTAAACAACACAATGTCAAGATATAATCACATTGACTTTCAATAGATTATGGTTCTAAGAATTCTTATACTGTAATCATGGATAACCTAGGACATGACTATAACTAGGCCTCAAGAAATCTAGGTACCTGGAAAAATCAAGAATGGATTAATATAATGTTTCATTTGAGCTTTTCAGGAAATATCATATACTGTCTTGAATACAAGAACCTTCTTCAAAATAGTTTCAAAATAAACATTGCATTTGTATAGGAGGACAAAGGCTATCTGAACATTCCAAGAAAAAACAACAGGAAATGTACTAGGAGCTTAATTAGCACAAAGAATGACACACTTTGAATTAAGCGTTTCGAGAAAACCAAAAGGTCAGGATAAATGTGTGCACCTCAACAAACACTGCACACCAAAGTATTCAATACCATGAAAAGATTGCGCGCACAGCCGATCTGAAAATCAAGAGTTTACTGCCAGAAAAGAATTGCGCACCTTGATTCGAAGAAGGAACCAAAACGTTACTATCTGCACACCTACAGGGACTAACTAAGCAGTATCAGCCCTGGTATGCTAGCTACCTAGCAATACCAAAAATACATACCACCCAACAGAGCTAAGCAAGACCACGCAGGAATGGCTAAACCGGCATATTAGGGTAGCCACTGACTAGAACCTTGCACCCATGGTAGGCAACAAAAATGTATACTACACAGTCTATACTCACCCTCTTGTGGCTGCTGTGCTGCCCTCAAGCACCCATCCAACTCAGGATTGGCCACCGCCAGTATACGGGCCATTAGGGGGGTCAGGGTCCGACAGGC
This sequence comes from Pleurodeles waltl, assembly GCF_031143425.1. Classification (NCBI taxonomy): domain Eukaryota; kingdom Metazoa; phylum Chordata; class Amphibia; order Caudata; family Salamandridae; genus Pleurodeles; species Pleurodeles waltl. The sequence continues at coordinate 999,838,359 of NC_090439.1, read as the reverse complement.
ACTCCTCCCTCGTTGGGAGGCCATCTATGGTCTTCCAGGCCCAGCATCTCAGGTCCTCGCACCATTTCCTGCAGTGGGTGCTCCACCGGCTATGGACCCACAGAGTCTGCACGTCCTTGGTGATGGCAGGTCAGAACCCCTTCTTCTGATGGGCGCTGACTTGCAGGGGAGACACAGACAGAAGGACACCATGAACCATACAATCCAGCTGTCACACAAATGGCTTACATACTGCATTTGCCCCTCATTCAGCACACACATGATCCATACCTCTGCATTGACATTGCCTGCAGCTATACCCCTCCCCAAATGACACACTGATAGCACACACATACATCTACATGCAGCCATATCGCATGCAACGTGCCCATAATGTACTCACCTGTTGGTCTGGCGGCCCATACAACTGCCTATACAGGGGTAGGACCCCATCCACAAGCTTTTCCAACTCCTCCGATGTGAAGGCTGGGGCCCTTTACCCTGTAGCACGGGCCTGGCAGGTTCCAGACACAGGTCACAGCAGCATACGCAGTGAAGATGTCGTTGACTGGAAAGTCAGGAATCAAGTGAATTGGTAGCAAGAAAATGGCAGTCAGGTCCGTGGTGGTGAACACCGTCACCGCCGGCGTTGATCATCATTGGTTTCTGTACTCCGTAAATCCCCATGTTAGCCAATGAAGTGCGGACCGCCTTCCACCATGATGCCTAAAGCTGGTGGAGGTAGGTTACTTCCACCTGTCCCTGCAAACAGGACAGTCAGTTGCCATTTCCTACTGCTAGTATTCATGTTTTGGATTTATATGTGCGTCATTGGTGTCGACGGTACACACCTAGACAATTCTAGTGTCCTACATACATACATGCTCTGTGTACACTGATGTTGTGTATCCATAGGTCATGTTGTCACACCCATTTTACCTTTGGCTCACTTAGATACCAACCACTGCTGAAGAATAGGAGTAGGAGACAAGCACCCGTGTACAGGCCCCTTGTGGACTTAGCTACACTGGAGGACCGACACATCATACTCACCTATCGTCTGGAAAGGGCCACAATCACAGAGCTGTGTGCACAATTGGAGCCTAATCTGATACCGGCTATCCCTAGCACCACAGCAATTCCTCTTCTTGTGCAGGTACTGTCAGTGCCCCATTTCCTGGCAACTGGTTCTTTCCAGGTGACTGTGGGCTTGGCTGCAGGAATGTCACAGCCAATGTTCTCCATTGTGCTTGGAATGGTTTTGGCTGCCTTGCTCAAACACATAAGCAGGCACATTGCATTCCCCCAGGTTGATGGTTTCCCTACTGTGAAGGCTGGATTATATGCAATGGGACACATAACACATGTGATTGGGGCCATTGACGGGACCCACATTGCCTTAGTCCCTCCCAGGGCAAGTGAGCAGGTGTACAGGAATCTGAAGAGTTTCCACTCTCTCAATGTCCAGATGGTATGCCTTGCTTACCAGTATATCTCCCACGTCACTGCCAAGTATCCTGGATCTATGCATGATGCCTGTGTCTTGAGGAATAGCAGCATTCCACAGGTGATGGCACAACTACAGAGGCACAGAGTGTCGCTCATAGGTGAGCTTGAGTCCACACCCAATGTATGTCAGTGTATGCTTACTGGAGTCATACCCCATGCCATTGTGCATGGCTAATGTCTGTCTCTCATTTCTTCCAGGTGACTCAGGCCTGTCCTGGCTGTTGATCCCTTTTAGGAATCCAAGATTAGGGGCTGAAAATCAGTACAATGATGCACATGGGCATACCAGGAGGATTGTGGAACACACTTTCGGTCTCCTGAAAGCCAGGTTCAGGTGACTCCATTTAACATGTGGATCCCTATGCTCCTCCCCTGGGAAGGTCTGCCAGATTGTGGTGGTCTGCTGCATGCTGCACCATTTTGCCTTCAGGCGCCATGTGCCCTACCTGCAGGAGGAGGGGGCTGACAATGTCAGCAGTGGACACTGAGTACAGTGAGGAGGAGGATGTGGACAACAGGACACATATCATTCAGCAGTCCTTCCAATGATGCTCAGGTAAGACTGTTGATCTACACATGTCTCCTTTTTAGTAAAGTGCTGTGTGGCTGTTGTGTTGTGCCAGTCACTGCCTTTGGATCACAATTGACTGTCACCTACACCTTTCCTTATTGCAGATTTTGGTGTGGTAACAACAGTGTACTGATGTGATGGCTACAGACTGCTGAGACACATTTGTTGGATGGATTCACACATTACAGGACGTTTGCACAGGATAATGCATTTAAATACAGTTCACCACATTGCACATTTCTTTCAGATAAAGCACTATTACTCACGTTGTGTTCAAGGGTGTTTTGTTTGAATAACAAAAAAATAAGGAAAAGTGCAATAGAGTGTGGTAATGGTTGAGAATAGTCCAGTGTAGTGGCCCAGTCTGTTTGTAGCACAGGTCCAGTGTCCATGGGGCCATAGGACGAGGGGCAATGGCAGTCCAAAGTGAACAAGGTGAATCAGTGGAACACAAGTGGGACATTCTGGAGGGGGCTCATTTCCTGGCGGTGGTCTTGATCTTGGCAACTGTCTGAGGTCTCTGTCTGGGTCACAGGGAATGTTTGCGGGGTGGTTTTACCTTCTGCAGGGGGAGGGGTGCTGGTGGCCTTTGAGTCCTGTGGCAGGGCCTCCTGTCCACTAGCTGCAGCAGATGTGGAGGGCTGGTAAGTACACTGGCTAGTGGAAGGGGCCCACTGGCGTGTTGTGTACTCACGCATGTTGTTTGCCATGTCACTCAGCACCCCTGCAATGGAGGCCATGGCGGTATTCGAGGCCTGCAATTGTTGCATGACCTCCTGGTGATGCTCTCCCTGCAGCCACTGGTTCTCCTGCAAGATGTTGATCACCTGACCCATCTTGTCCTGGGAGTGTTGGGTTGCCACCAGGACATTTGTGAGCGCCTCATGGGCAGTCGGTTCACTGGGCCTGGCCTCCCCCTGGCTCACAGCTGTCCTCCGAATGTCCCTGGCCCCCTGTGCATTTGTCCCCTGAATGGTGTGCTCACTTACACCAGGACCTTCATTGTCTTGCCCGTGTGGTGTTCGACTCGGGTCCCTGTACAGGTGGGCACACTGCTATTATCATGTCCTGGGGACAGAGGTTTGGGGGCGTCGGCTGGCTGCTGTGGTGTTTGTGTCTGAGGGGGGCCCTTTGGTGGACTGTGTGTGGGATGTGGTAGCTGACTGACCAGTGGTCCCAGATGGGCCAGGGAGTTCATCCTGCACAAGACCTCCAGAGATGCTGTCATCACTGAGGGCATCTTCTGGTGGGGTACTGGGTTGCCGTGGCACCTCCTAGCCACTGACATTGGCTGGGGCACCTGTGGGGATGTAAGTGATTTGTTAGGGTAATTGTCTATCACATATTCTGCATTTCTACCTTTTCCAATGATATTGGTGTTGTCCTCCCACCTTTGGTAGTGCATGGTGATGGATTGTGGGATTGGTAGTTCTGCATGCTGTCCATGCATTGCGGGTGGGTGTTCATGCAAAGCTGGGTGGGATGTGCTTGCAGTGGGTATGGCATATCCAGCCATGTCAGTAGGTCAAAAAGAAAGAACGTATTAATAATTGTTTGTAACTCCTGGGCATAACTTTGCATTCTCCTGTTGTTCTTCAGCACTTGTGCGATGTATTAGTGGCATATTCTCATTTAATGGCACCTGGGATTACTATTTATACTTGAGATTTCAATTATATGGAGCTAATGTCAAATTCATATGTATTTATATAGGACTAGTTCAGCGAATGTTAGTATAGGGATTTAAACAATGTATGTACTTTTTGTATATTTTCCATCAATGCAGATGTGTTCCTTGATTACCTTATTATGATAATGGAGTTTCATAATAATCTACTTTAAGAATATATGAATAGGTATTATACCACTTTATTACACCTCAGCATGGGTGGATTCATGCATGGGAGACTCTAATGATTGACCGCTTGCTTTTGAGTCACTCTTTTTACTCGTGATATAATATTTTAATTTTCACTAATTACGATGAATTTTACAGATACTTATTGCTTGGTGCCTTGTTTAATACTGTGTGGTTAGTTTCAAGCATTATAATTATTTCTTCTCTTTCTTTTGTACTTAGGACCTTTTTTCTGTTCAGATTGATTCATTTATTAGCACCCACCTTTTGAATCACACAGATCTTATACCTCTAATGGTGTTTTATCTGTAAGGTAATTCATGCACACATTTTGGAGATGGCTTTCCCTTTCTTCCCACTTTTGAGCACGTGCGTGATATTTTGAAACTCCTTATATTGTCTTCTTATTAGAAGAATGGATGTTCTCAATTTGTTTTTGTATTCTTTGTTTTTGTATTGGGGTTGTGTTCATCAATATACTTCATAATAAACCTTTATTGTACCTACTGAACTGGCTGGATATGCTAAATCAAAATAGAATCTTTATGTGAATATATGGACTATAAGTTGAAACATGGGTTTACCTATATCTTGTTTTTGAAATATTTGTATCATGACTACAAAATGTTTTCTCCTTGGTCCAGCATAATCTAATCTCATTGGAGAAATATTGTTTACACTTCTAGACAACCTGGTAAACCTGATCCAGTAATTATTGCTTAGATTGTGTGTCTTGATTACAATGTTCTCATATGTTATTTTACCACAACTACTCACTTTCTATGTTTTAGAATTGCAACAATTTGGCACCCGTATGATGTTTGGATATGAATCTTGTTGCTTCTGGGGGCCCTTTTGTGGTGCACCATCACTCCAGGTTATTAGGGTGGGTGTAAAGAGCCTAAGTGCTCTTATTGGGTGGGTTGGGTTTAACTAACTTGATTTTGTATTTGTTTTCTGTTCTTTCACTTCCTCATCCCCATTTTCCCATAATTCCCTGCCTTTTTACCCATCTTTGCCACCTCGAATTGTTCTAGACCACACTCCATTGTATGTATTCTATTGCTACACCATTTGTGATTTCCATTTCTGCCTTGCTGTGTCACAGTTACATCCCGTCAAAAGGAAAAAACTACTGAGTACTGTCATGGTCTCCAAGGAGACATTATTCTCATTCAAGAGAATGGAATTGGTCCCAAAACTGTACTGAATTTCAAATATACTAGGAATAACAATAGTTTTAGCTCCCTTGCATACCAAAAGAAAAATGGGGTTATCATTTACTCTCTAAAAAGCCTCAAATTACTGCAACACTGTCTCAGGGGGATAATCGAGGTAGTTGATTATTTCAGCAAAAAAAGATGATACTGAATTCTACATTGTTAATATTCATGCACCAAGAGGGGTGCCAGTGTGCCCGTTGCAAGATGGCTGCCCTTTAGTGTAGCTCTGCTGGCAGGGTTTAGACATCAGACATACATCCTGCCATCTGTGCATCGGAGACATGGATAACAGCTGCCCAAACAGTGAACTGTGCAGAACTGAGCGGGTGCTGAAGCTGGCAGTCGGTGGCCCCGGACAGGCCTGCATGGGGTGGGTCTACAGTGAGGCACACTTTGTTGGAGTGTGCTAGAGGTACCGCTTGAGAACATGACTACCTGCTGGGAACCTGAACATCCTGCCAGACAGTTGTGGAGCCTGCCGGGGGAGCTCTGGATGCTGAGGGGGCCAGCTGGCCAGTTCGCATGTTAGAGCAGGAGGAGAGCAATGGGTCTGCCATCCTGCTGCTGCATTGGCCATGAGATGAAGGGGAGTGCTGAGAGGCGCCTGCATCAGTAGTTCCTCACTTAGGGACCCTTGGACTGCAGCATGGAGCGCTTAAGCAAGGCCCGCAAATAACTACTGTGAGACACATAGGGGGTCATTCTGACCTTGGCGGTCCATGACCGCCATGGCGGAGGGCGGCGGAAGCACCGGCAACAGGCTGGCCGTGCTTCCTGGGCGATTCTGACCGCTGCGGTAAAGCCGCGGTCAGAAAAGGGGAGCCGGCGGTTTCCCGCTGGTTTCCCGCTGGCCCAGGGAATCCGCCATGGCGGCGCTGCTTGCAGCACCGCCATGGGGATTCCGAGCGCCTTCCCGCCAGCCTGTTTCTGGCGGTGTCCACTGCCGGAACCAGGATGGCGGGAACGGCTGCCGTGGGGCCCCTGGGGGCCCCTGCACTGCCCATGCCACTGGCATGGGCAGTGCAGGTGCCCCCTAACAGGGCCCCACAAAGATTTTCACTGTCTGCTGTGCAGACAGTGAAAATCGCGACGGGTGCCACTGCACCCGTCGCACCCCTTCAACTCCGCCGGCTCCATTCTGAGCCGGCTTCATTGTTGAAGGGGCTGTCCCGCTGGGCCGGCCGGCGGTCTTCTGGCGGTCGCCCGCCGGCCCAGCGGGAAAGCCGGAATGGCCGCCGCGGTCTTTTGACCGCGGAGCGGTCTTTCGGCGGGAACCGCTTGGCGGGCGGCGACCGCCGACCGCCGCGGTCAGAATGACCGCCATAGTGACCTATAGATGCTGGCTGGAGCGGGGGGTACCCTGCTGTGAACATAATTGCTGGTGAGTACTCAGGGCCATGTGGACCAGGGAGTGACCCACCCTGTGGTGACAAACTACCATGTGTGACAAGGAGACACATTACCTGATCACCTGCCGGGCCCAAGTTGTGCGGGCTTGGTTTGCGTCGCAGTCGGCTGTCTACTCTGTGCCAAACAGATGGTGGGCCCTGCATTCTGGCCTCTAATTGTGCAGATTCTTAATCTTAGGTGCGGACTGGAGCTCCAGAGAAACATGTGTGGCCAGCGGGGAGGGCCCAGAGTGCAGCTCGTTTGTGGCTGGGCCAGGTGGCCCATAGCTCATCCTGGCCCAGAGGGAGAAGAGGATGATGGTGGTTCTGACTGTAGCAGTCCCAACTGTGTGGGAGTGAGTGATACAGGTGGACTGTTGGAGACACTGGAGTCTCGCCATTCGCCTCCCTGGAGCAAGTGGTATAGACACTCACAAATATAGAAGCCCGGGGTCCGCCTAAGAGGATATCCATCCATAAAACCCTGAGAGCACAGTTGGGAAGGTGGACAAGAAACAAACTCGCCTTCATTTTGAGACCAGGACTGTCACCAGGACACCCTCTGGTGGTCCTACTGATCAGGAGCAGCCTTAAGGACTGCAAAACGTGCCCACGCTCGAGGCCACATTAGTGGCAATGCAGAACAGCCTCCAATCTACTGACGGGAAGGTATTAGAATATTAGGATAGACCAAATGGCTGCAAAATTAGACATTCAATCCACCCGTGTCACAGAAGTGGAACAGCGTATTGCTAACCTGGACGATGTGCTTCAATCTGTTAGCGGAATATGGGGGTTATTACAACTTTGGAGGAGGTGTTAATCCGTCCCAAAAGTGACGGTAAAGTGACGGATATACCACCAGCCGTATTACGAGTCCATTATATCCTATGGAACTCGTAATACGGCTGGTGGTATATCCGTCACTTTACCGTCACTTTTGGGACGGATTAAAACCTCCTCCAAAGTTGTAATAACCCCCTATGTCTCTCTATGGAAAGGATCTTGGCGGTCTTCCAGGCTAAAAATGAGATGCGTTTGCGTTGAGACAATGCTGACTGCAGTGTTTGTTGCATACAGTCTGTTCCAACAACTGGTGGTGGAGAGTGCACATTGATCCCTCATGGCTTGGCCTCCGCCTGGTACGCCTCCACATCCGATAATAGCCAGATTTTGGAATTATCGCAATAGAGACGTAGTCCTCTGCCGGGCACATGAAAAGTGAGAGATTGAATATGAGGGCAACCGGATCTCATTCTACCAGTACTTTAAGGTGGCAGTCCATAAAGAATTTCTCCAAGGTAAGTGGCAACTGCAGAAGGCTGAAATTCCATATACCATGCTCTACTCAGCTCTTTTGAGGGTGGCCTACAATGGAAAGCGGCACATTTCACTAACACCCAAGGCTGCCAAAGATTTCTTCAAGACCCTTTCTCCGTAGGAACGGGGTCAGCGCTGAGATGAGATGGAAGATGAGGAATCCCATAGGGGTGGCGAATTCTTTGATGTATTCTGCAGCTACACACTTCGGGATGTATGTCTCCTGTTACATACGGCACTGCTCTTACTACATAGAGTGAGCTGCTATGATATTGACTAAATGTGATTAAAGATTGCACAATACTAATTTTTCACCTGGCCACCTCTGTACATCTGGAGGGATACCGTAAACTTGGTGACCCCTCCATAGGCAGCACCCCAGATGGTTTTAATGAGTACATTCGACTTACGTTTATTTACTGAGAAGGCGTGTAAGCCATATGTTTGTATTTTTTATGTAGGGAAATGGCTTTGGCAAGGTTTGTATGCTGAAGTGGGAGAGGGATGTCAGGGTTGTTGTTTGTATGTTGAATGTTTACTGCCTGCATCATCTGTAGTGGGACACACCACTCGAGGTAGTTTGTACATTTACATGACACACCTATGTATGCATACACTAGATGGCAGGTATTGGTGGTAAAATAAACCTACTCACATGAAACATATGTGGGCTCAGCAACCCCCAAAAAACCAGACTGGTCCTAAGATATTTGGAGCATCACGATATTCAGATTGCTTTCCTACAGGAGACCCATTTGACACGTTACAGAGACAGAGCCATCAGGACTAAATTGTCTGCTATCACCTGGCATAATTGAATTCCACGTATGCAAGTAGTGTGTTGCTCCTGGTTAAAAGCGGGGTTCCATTTACTCCCACCATCTCTGTAACAGATGATCAAGGTCGTCTGGTTATTACACAAGGGATACTATGTGGCTCTCCCGTCCATACATATGCATCCAATGTAGATGACCTTGACTTCTTCTTGTCCACCTAGCATCACATACTTTCCTTCGCAGCTGCCAATATATTATGGGGGGAGACCTTAATGCATATCTGGACCCCTTGATGCACAGGTCTGCATTAGCAGACGGGCACTGGAAGCAGATGATGTGGTGTTGCAGGAGGGGATGGATGACTATGGCCTAGTGGATGTCCAGCAACTTTGGCACCCCTCATCACGAGAAGGTACATTTGTGTCATCTGTACGCGGGACGTGGTCCAGACTGGATGTAGGGCTCATATCCACAAAAACCTGTGCCTGGGTGGACGAGGTGAAACACATACCTAAAACACTGGCGGAGCATACACCAGTAGTACTGCTCTTACTAGCACTAAACACTACACCTGTTCCATTCACATGGAGATTCTGTGCAACGGCCTAAGTAGATGCAGTGTTTAGAGATGAAGTCCACAAGGAGATTCTTGAATACTTTGAAAAAAATGCAGGGTCTGTGGAGGGGAGGGATACTATGTGGGAGGCCTTCCATGTTACGATTAGTGGGGTTTGTATCAGCACCCAGGCAGGGGTGTTGTAGAAAATCAATCACAGCTGCTCAAAACTAAAGACATACTGTACTCCCTGGAGCATGATTATAAACGGTACCCCAACCCTGGCAACTATTAGAGAGTATTTTATTGGAATTTCAAGACCTAGCTGCATAAGAATCGCATCACCTCTCCAGGCGACACATTGAGCATGCATATGGGGAGAGGGGTAGACCTGGTTGCAACCTTGTGGGCAAGCTTAGAGCGAGACAGGATACAGAACCTCTAGTGAAATTGGTGGATGCGGAGGGACACTTGCACTATCCCACACCTTCAAAGACTTCTATGCCGAATTACATTGCTCTCACAGGACTGCTACATTGGCTGAAGTAGATGAATATCTGAGTGACGTGACATTGGCATGGCTGTCTCCTGGCCAATGGGAGTACTTGTTACAACCTGTTACCATTGAAGATTTCAAGGATGCCATCCGTACCCTCCCTAACAGTTAAGCCCATGGGGTAGATAGGTTGACAGAAGAATTCTACAAAGACAAAGAATTTGTTGATCTACTTGCCCCACATTTACACACCATGTATGAAGAAGCTTATCAAAAACAAATAACAGTAACTCTTTTGAAACCAGATAAAGCCCATGAGCGCTGTGAGTCCTACCGTCCATTGTCCCTCATCGATATAGATATGAAAATACTTGCTAAGGTCCTGGCAATGCACCTACAACCTTTTCTACCTAACCTGGTCTTTCCAGACTAGTCTGGTTTCATACCTTCCCACTTGACTGCGCATAATTTGCTAACTATTTCTGCCCAATTGCACCAGGTGGATCCCACAACGCAGGCATCAGCGGTCCTGTTCGAAGCTGCCAAATTGTTCGATTTCATTGCCTGGGAGTATATGTTTGCTGTCATGCTGTGCATGGATATGCCAGAGGCATTCCTTCGCTGGATAAGACACCTATATAGTGCTCCACTTGCCCGAATAAGGGTCAATGGGCACACATCGGAGGTGTTCCCAGTAGCAGGGGAACGCGGTTGGGTTATCCCTGACGCCGTTGATGTTTGCTCTGTCCCTAAAACCTCTGGCATGCCTTATTCATCAGAAACACCCAACTCCACTCTGCTTATAGTCCCTGAGCATTTCCCTCTATGCAGAAGATATGTTCCTATATGTCAGGGACCACCCCCACACATCTCTCCTCTGTCATTACAGAATATGTTAAATTTGAATATTACTCTGGCCTCTAAAGCAATTGGTCAAAATCTGTCATTTTCCTGCTCACGTCTGCCATTAGTCAGTGTGAGCTGGAATCCCTACTCATCTGGGACACGGATCTGGTTAAATATCTTGGCATCTGGATACATAGGGATCCTTATGAGGAAATACGGGTGAATTATGGCAGGGCAATCTCCAAATCGGAGGTCCAGGTCTCCAGATGGTTGACATTGCGATGTCACTGGCAGACAGAATAGCTTTCATCAAATTGGTGATCCTCCCAAAATTTCTCTTATCTATTTGTAAATATACCAACTTCCTCCCTGTGCATTTCGTTCAGAGACTGCGTGGGCTGTTGGTTGCACTGACGTGGGCGGGAAAGCAACCAAGGATTAGCTGGGATATTCTTATGATGCCATATGATATTGGGGGCTTTAATGGACCAGACTTCTACTTGTACTACCTCTATGCGCAGGCGCACTTTGCTCATTATTGGTATGCGACACATGGTTTCATTCCACAATTTGCAATTAAACATGATGATGCACATCCCATCCCACGTTCGGCCATGCTGTCATATAAATGAGTAGAGATCCCTAGATTGGGAATAAACACTCTACACTCCACTACTATATCCTGACGGGGACTGGTGAAGAGGGCAGGGAAACCCCAGTTGTAAGCTCCTGCACTACCCCTGAAACATGACCCTGACATCATAGTAATGTAAGAGGTGTGCAAGGTGGGTGATGCATATCCTGGTGGCACCTTTGTAGCATTTGGGGATCTAACTGAATCCCAGAGGAGCATCCCATTGTTGACATTTCTTTACTACCAACTTTGTACGGCTCAGCGCTCATTATACCCACAATTGCCAAGTGAGCCACCCACATTTGCCGTACTACAAGTTTTGTTGACTAGCTCAACACAGTGGCACCTAATAACTAAACTATATAATGCTTCACAAGCGGACAGGATGCACACAGACAATAAAGCCCTGCCAGGTTGGAATGCAGTGTTACCGCAGCCTTTATCAGATGCAGACTGAAACCTTTGTTGCAAGTAATTACATATACTTATCTCAAATTGAAATTTAAGGATAATACATCTTAAATTCTTACATCAGATGTACTACACCCCTGTGAAATTGCATTATTATGGGCTGCAGAAGGATGCGAGATGTACGAGATGTGGAGCGGGGGAGGCTGGTTTCCTGCATATGGCCTGGGTCTGTCCTTCGGTTTTGCACTATTGGATGCAGGTCACGGAGGTCTTGACAACTATGATAGCAGAGTTTGTTGGGTGTAATGTGGCGATTTGCCTTTTGGGCTTGATCATGGATTTCCAACCCACGAACTGGAGATTTGTGTTGGTAGGCCTTTTGCTAGCAAAAAGACAGATCGCCATTCATTGGGGGATTAGGGTCAAACCTACCAAGTAAGCCTGTCTGTCTGATATGGCTTATAGTCAATCGCATTTGAAACTATATGCAGAGGAACTGCAGAAAGTGTCAAGACTGAAGAATATATGGAACCCCTTGAATATGTATATCTTGGCAAACTCAGGAGACAATAATGTGACAACTGCCGCAGGGGACATACAGATGTGTCCATAAGTGAACTAAGGGTGGTACGAAAATAATCCTATAGTACACATGTGACTGTTTAAGTGTCCTTATATTGTGGAAGATGCAGGGGTAGGTGTTGTATCTGTTTGATTGGGATGCTTCTCACCTGCATGTAAGCCCTGTTGGTTTTTTGCAACTGAAAATGATAAAAGAAAAAAAATATGAATGTTCCAAACAATGACGACCCTGCTTTCTGGTCTTCTATTAACCAAGTGCCGTCGGACTTACCACACAATATTGCTATATTAGGGGGAGATTTAAATCTCCCAATTCATGGGAACTAGATAGATTGTCCAAAGTGAAATTCAGATCTACTAAGTCTCATGCCCAACTTTTGAACCTGTGCAAATCACACAAGCTAATAAATGTATGGAGAATTCATAATCTGACTGTTATCAAATACACCTTTCATTCACAACCTAACGACTCTTCCTCGAAGATCGGTTATCTTTTAGTAGAGGCCCAATCCCTGCAACACATTCTTTCTTCCAAAACTGAACCAATAATAATAATATCTGACCATGCCTGTATTTCACTAGTGTTGAGAATGGGTACCACCTCATCTTCATTGAAACAATGGAAAGTGAATAAGGAATTGACAAAAGCAATTCATGAGGATATCATCCATTATAAAAATGATAATAACATAAAGGGCACTTCTTCTGAACTGTTTTGGGCTACCTTTAAAGCCACCATTAGAGGTTGTAGATTAACCTGGTGGCTGCCAAAAATAAGAAAGCCAAACAGCTCCTAAATGAATTAGATCTCAAGATCTAAAAGCTGGAATTCATGCTTAATCAAACCCAAGGCTGTGAATCTCTCCCTGTGAAAAGTCTTAGGGCATCCTTATAAGTGTGGTGGTCCCCCCACGGAACCACCAAACTCTGAGAGAGGATGCCACAGCCATGGCAGTGACGTGCCCCCGAGCATATTACAATGTTCCCGCTGGGCTGAATGGCAGGAACATTGTAGTACATGGTTTACAGTGCTATGATATTGGTCTCAGCTCCTTTAAGGGAGCAGAGACCAATTTTGTAGCATCCCAGCACCCTTGGAATGCACACTGTCTGCAAAGCAAACAGTGTGTTTTCCGAGGGTGCTGGGCATAGGGAGCCCTGCAGTGCCCATGCCATGGGCCCCGGCATTGGCTTTCTGCCAACATTTCCATAGCAGGGTCCCCGCCATGGCAAGGCTTGTGGAAATCTGAGTACAACTAAGGCCGCCGTCACCACATCAGGACCATGTTCCTGGTGGGGACAGCAGTCTTTAGGGGAGTCTGCCCTCCAGGGTTGTAATGTGGTGGTCAGACTGCCACAGTTGCTGGCGGTCCGACCTGCACCGCAACGCTGATGATCCTTGGACCACCAGCCTCGTAATCAGGCCCTTCAATATCTAACAAAACTTTAAGTAATAGAGCACATATATAGGTTTTGGTGGAAAAAGCTGATAAAATGGGCTAAAAAAAATAAAGCCAGAAGATATCTTGCTAACTATTTAAAATTTGGGAAAAGTAAACAGACAATCCCCGCCATCCGGGATTACTCAGGCCTAAACCTTACTTTCTCTAAAGAAATTCTTGAGACTTGTAAAAGCTTCCATGAAAATATGTATCAACCTGATAAACACATTGATTTTGGAAGTTGCAAATACTTTCTTGACAAACTAAGTGAAATAATGAAAGCTATTCAAGATTTGACATAGGGCAAAGTCCCCGGCCAGGACGGATTCACAAGTAAGTTCTATAAGACTTACATCTCATCTCTCCCAACACCATTACCTAAGCTCTTCTCACGCTTCACCAAAATAGAAGCATTCAGGGTTCTGCCTCTATGGTGACAACAGCAGTAATACCATAAGAAGTCAAAGACCCCCTTAGCAATCAAACACTATCGCCAAATCTCACTTATAAATATACCAAAGTACTTGCAAATAGATTGGAAAAAGGTTTTAGTCTCTGTTGGAAATGTCCCTTTTTGCAGCGTTATCTCCAAACCTTTTGCTATGGACCTCCTGTTTTTGACCATGTGCTAAATTTAGTTTTTGCTGCCTCTGAGCACTTTGCCACTGCTGACCAGTGCTAAAGTGCAGGTGCTCTCTGTCTAAATTGTATTGGTGATTGGTTTGTCCATGATCAGCATATTTGATTTACCAGTAAGTCCTAGAATAGTGCACCAGGTATGCTCAGGACCTGTAAATCAAAAGCTACTAGTGGGCTTGCAGCACTAATTGTGACACCCACATAAGTTGCCCTAAAACATATCTCTCACCTGCCACTGGAGTGCCTGTGTTTGCAGTTTTAAACTACTACAATTTTGACATAGCAAGTACACCCACTTGCCAGGCCCAAACCTTCCCTTTTATGACATGAAAGTCACCCCTAAGGTAGGCCCAAGGCAGCCCCATGGGCAGGCCACAGTGTACTTAAAAGGTGGGGCATGTACTGGTGTGTTTTACATGTCCTGATAGTGAAATACTGATAAATTAGGTTTTTACTATTGCAAGACCTATTTCTCCCATAGGGTAACATGGGGATTGCCTTAAAATTTCATTTAAGTGTAATTTCCCATTAGGAGCAGATAGATATATGGCGTTTGTAGTCTCTGAGCTCACAATTTAAAAATACATCTTTTGGTTAAGTTGGATTTTAGATTATAAGTGTGAAAATGCCACTTTTAGAAGGTGGGTATTTTCTTGCTTAACCATTCTGTGACTCTGCCTATCTGTGGAATACATGTCTAGGTCAGGATGACAGTTGGGATGTTTGTGAATTCACTCTAGTCAGTCACACAAAGAAAGCTGAGTTGTTCCCTGCACATCCTGATTGATCTTCTTGGGCTAGAGCCGTGGCAGAAGCTGACACTTGCACCTGAATAAGGCTGTGCCTGTCCTTACACAAAGCAGTCTCCAACCCCCTGGAGTGTTTCTGGGCCAGGTCAGGAAAGGTAGGGTCTTGTGCACTACAAAGACTTCTCGTTGAAGTTTGCCTACTTCAAAGACAGAAAGGGATATAAGTACTGGACCTCTAATGTCACAAAGTTAAAACACTTTTGGACTGAGGATATGCTGCCAGGAAGAAGAGAGAGATGCCATAGGAGGGACTGCCACTCTGCTTGTTGTTTTGTTGTGCTGACCTGCTCCTTGCTGCTTCTGTCTTGGGAGTGAGAGGACTGGACTCTGCTTTCTACATCCTGTTTTCCAAGGTTCTCCAAGGGCTTGAACTGAGCCTGTTCAGGAATCTAAGTGACATCAAAGAATTCATCTGCCAGTGCCTGAGCTCTTCTGCTGAGAGTCCTGACTTGTCAAGTGGTGCCAACTCAGTCCCTTTGAAGTGCAAGCTGGTAACCTAAGGGAGAAAATCCACACACTGATGTGTTGTGGCTAAAGAATTGGCGCAGGACCTGTCCCGCAGGAAAAGAATCAATGCAGCGCCTGAAGAATCGATGGAGCCCCTGACTCGCTGCTACAAAATCGAAGCAGTGCCTGTTTCACCGCGACCCTAACATCACAGCAAGTCTAGATTTTCCACGCATCATCCCTAGGTGTCATTTACTCATCCACCACGCACTGCAGAAAGGAACCAAGACTGCATGTCCAAAAATCTATGCATTGCCTTTCCTGCGAGGAAAGAATCAATGCATCATCTCCCCTGCCATTAAGGAACTGACGCATCACCTCACCCGCGAGGAAAGAATCAACACATCACTTCCCCTGCATAGTAAGGACCAACACCTCGCTTTGCTTTTTCGGCACCTCACCTCCCCTGCAGTCTTTCTTTTTGACAAATCCCAGGTGCTCTGTGCTAAAAAGATACAACCATTGATTCCTATGGATTAAGACTCATTTAAAACTTTAAAAAGTGCTATCTTGACTTGTGTGTGTTGATTTTTTGCCATTGCGGACTTGTTTTATTCAGATACATTTTGGCTATTTTTCTAAACTGCTGTGGAGTCCTTTTGTGGTCTTTTCACTGTGTTACTGTATGTGTGCACAAATATTTTACACATTGCCTCTGACACAAGTCTGACTGATTGAGCTAAGGTACCAAGGGAGTTAGCAGGGGTTATCCGAGCTGTATAACTCCCTCACCCTGACTAGAGTGAGGGTCCCTACTTTGACAGGGTGCAAATCACTGCTAACCAGAGATCACATTTCAAACAGCATAATAATTGAGCCTACACAAACAGGCTTCCTCAAAGGAGGAGTAGATTGTGGCACATAAGAACCTTCTGTCACTGCCTTAATAGTGCTAAATCACTTAAGTCTTCTGCCTTAGACACAGAAAGGTTTATTTATAGGGTTTCATGGACTCTTCTTAGACCAAACAGATTGGAGGAAGTTCTTCGCCTCTTAATTCATCCTACACATACTGGCTTCCTCAAAAAAGACCAGATTGCAACAACACAAGAACCTTCTGTCATGTCCCTAATAGTGCTAAATCACTTAACTCTTCTGCCTTGGACATAGAAAAGGATTTTATAGGGTTTCATGGACTTTTATTAGAAACAATTTAAATAAATTTGACTTGGGAAATTATGTCATCAGATTGGCGTTAGCTGTCTACTCCAGTCCTCAAGTATCAGTAAGGATAAATAGCTTCCTCACTAAGGGGGTCATTCTGACCCCGGCCGGCGGCGGAAGCCGCCGGCATGGCGGGGACCGCCAGAATACCGCTGTGCGGTCAAAAGACCGCCGCGGCTATTCTGGGTTTCCTGCTGGGCTGGCGGGCGACCGCCAGAAGGCCGCCCGCCAGCCCAGCGGGAAACACCCTTCCATGAGGATGCCGGCTCCGAATGGAGCCGGCGGAGTGGAAGTGGTGCGACGGGTGCAGTTGCACCCGTCGCGATTTTCAGTGTCTGCATGGCAGACACTGAAAATCTTTGTGGGGCCCTGTTACGGGGGCCCCTGCAGTGCCCATGCCCCTGGCATGGGCACTGCAGGGGCCCCCAGGGGCCCCACGACACCCCATACCGCCATTCTGTTCCCGGCAGCCAAAACCGTCAGGAACAGGACGGCGGTATGGGGGTCGGATTACTGCGCCGCCATGGAGGATTCCCCAGGGCAGCGGGAAACCGGCGGTACACCGCCGGTTTTCTGTTTCTGACTGCGGCTGTACCGCCGGGGTCAGAATGCCCATGGGAGCACCGCCAGCCTGTTGGCGGTGCTCCCGCGGTCGTTGGCCCTGGCGGATTTTACCGCCAGGGTCAGAATGACCCCCTAAATCTTTTAAGTTACAACAAGGTACGAGACAAGACAGTCCTCTGTTGACACTTCTATTTTTAGTATCTATTGAACCCCTCGCTGACTCATTAAAAATCTTATATAAACATTAAGGGAATTCCCTTCAAATCGGGACACCAAAAGGTTGCCCGCGTATGCTGATGATGTATTGATGTATTGATTTTTACAGAAGCTGCCTAGAGTTGATACCTAAATATGCCAATGTTTCAGGCTACTCTTTTAATAAAGATAAAACTGAGATTTTCCCTCTCAACCTCGTTTGCTTCGCATCGGTTGTTCAAGCTACAGGTATGAAACTGAAAAATAAAGAACTAAAGTATCAAGTTTGTGGGAGACATCAAGAATACACTAGCACTGAACAAAAATAGAATAATATGCACAGTAAAAGTAAAAAGTAAAAGAGGTACTCCTACAATCATTCCCAAAATGTTTTACCTGGTAGAGAGGGTTAGAGACCATTAAAATTATGGTGGCACCATTATGCAAGTTCCCAACCACTATGCTACCACAGAAACTTTCAAATGTTTTTAAAAAAAATGAATGATAACCTAATGTCAAACTTTCTTTGTGAAAACAAGAAATCTAGAATATATCACTAAACAATCTTAGACTGGATACAAAAACATGGTGGAGTTAGACTTCTGGACTTTCAAAAATATCAGTTGGCATTCCTAGCTAGACAAGGTGCACTGTGGTTCTCTTCAACTATTCTTGATATTCTTACATGGCTCTGCCTTAAAAGAGCCTTGTCTCTGACTTTCCCTTTGTTTGCAATACTTACAGTACAAAACAATAGGCACCTCAGTATAGGACATTCACAGTAGATTATTCAACACCCACTCAACACCCTCCGCACACTAGACAAAAAATTAATATAAAAAATACCTAAATCAGAGTCTGCTCACGTGTCAAGATTAATGGAACTTCAATTTTTTCTGAACGTTGGGCAAAAAAAGGAATAAACTTGTTTAAAGATGTGGGTACCAGAACTAACTCTATCTTTTTTATTGAGTTATCTTGGCGGACGAGCAACTCCGTCACAACCATGACGGATAGCCGTCCGCCTAAATATAAATTCCAATATATCCTATGGGATTTATATTTCAGTGGATGGGATGTCCATCATCATTGTGACAGAGTAACCTGTCCCCCAAGATTTAAATCAGGTCCTTAGACTTTAACAATTTCCTCAAGTTGAAAGCAGCATTAAGGAAATTGGGGTACATTAATAATCACCCCTGCCTTAGCGCAAACAAGAGTGTGGATCTTGCACAATGTATATTGCACTCCTGTGATGCGCCATAAGCAATGGTGTAAAAAAACTTGAAGGGGCCCCATGCACAGTACATGGAGGGGCCCCCCCATTGGGACACACTCTAGAGCTGCCTGTGTTGAAGGCCCCCCCGGATCTCAGGCCCTCCTCCACCCTGCAGGGGCTGCAGGGGCTTTTAATTGCTTCTAGAATTGTGTAGGAGGCTGGCCTGGTTGGCTGGTTAAACTGTTTAGGTTACTGTGTATATTCTGAAGTATTTGGTATATGTTTTTCTTATGAAAAGCACCAATGACAAAGTGGTAAATCAGTTACAAGTACTTATCCCACCGCTGCACCACCAATGTAGGAGGCTGGCCTGGCTTATAGTGGGTACCTTGTGGTACTTACACCTTGTGCCAGGTCCAGTTATCCCTTATTAGTAGATTAGTAGTGTGCTAGCAGCTTAGGCTGATCGAAGTAACTATAGCTGAGCACCTTAGGCTGAATTAGGAGACCACTTATATCATATAGCACTATATCATAAGAAACACAATACTCAGACTTACTAAAAATAAAGGTACTTTATTTTATTGACATTATGCCAAAAGTATCTCAGAGGATATACTCCATTAGGAGGTAAGTAAAATACACAAAATATACACACAAACCAAAAATTAGGTAAGTAAAACACTTAGAAAAGTAGTGCAAACACTGTAGGACACAATAGAATGCAATAGGAGACAATATGCCTAGGGGCAACACAAACCATATACTCCAAAAGTGGAATGCGAACCACAAATGGACCCCAGGCCTAGTGTAGTGTGTAGAGGGTCGCTGGGAGTGTAAGAAAACACTAAGGGTGTCCAAGATACCACAACCAAGACCCTGAAAAGTAGGAGTAAAGTAACCCTACTTTCCCAGAAAGACAGTAAAGTCAAGATAGGGGATTCTGCAAAGACAACAATTGACTGCAAAGCACTGAAGACGGATTCCTGGACCTGAAGACCTGCAAATGAAGGGGACCAAGTCCAAGAGTCATTCAAGTGTCTGGGGGGGGCAGGAGCCCACTAAACCCCGGATGAAGGTGCAAAAGGGCTGCCTCTGGGTGGAATAAGCTGATGATTCTGCAACAACAGAAGGTGCCAGGAACTTCTCCTTTGGTCAGAAGATGCACCATGGTGGGCTGGAGGATGCAGAGTTGTTTGCATGCAGAAAGACAACAAACAAGCCTTGCTAGCTGCAAGAGTTGCAGTTGAAAATTATGGGTGCTTCCAGGGCCCCGGAAGGACCAAGAGGTCGCCCCTTGGAGGAGGAGACAGACGGGGCACTCAGCAATACAGAGAGCCCACGCAGAAGCAGGCAGCACCCACAGAAGCACTTGAACAGGCGTTCAAGAAATCTGAGCATGGCGGTCATCCCAACACAAC
Source organism: Pleurodeles waltl (assembly GCF_031143425.1). NCBI lineage: Eukaryota > Metazoa > Chordata > Amphibia > Caudata > Salamandridae > Pleurodeles > Pleurodeles waltl. The sequence continues at coordinate 999,818,250 of NC_090439.1, read as the reverse complement.
AAAAGAGGGTCCCACGAAGCCGGAGGTCAACTCAGCAAGTTGGGCAATGTAGGACAGAGTGCCGGGGACCTGGGCTATGCTGTACACAAAGGAAGTCTTGCAAAAGTGCACAGAATCCCTAGCAGCTGCAGATCACACAGTATACAGGATTACTGTCTGGCGTGGGGAGGCAAGGACTTACCTTCACCAAATTTGGACAGAAGGACCACTGGACTATCGGGGTCACTTGGATCCAGCTCCTGTGTTCCAGGGACCACGCTTGTCAAGATGAGAGGGGACCCAGAGGACCAGTGATGCAGAGGTTTGGTGCCTGCGTTAGCAGGGGGAAGGTTCCGTCGACCCACGGGATATTTCTTCTTGGCTTCCAGTGCAGGGTGAAGGCAGACAGCCCTCAGAGCATGCACCACGAGGAAACAGTCGAGCAAGCCGGCAGGATTAGGCGCTAAAATGTTGCTGGTAGTCTTCTTGCTAATTTGTTCCGGTTTTGCAGGCATCCTGGAGCAGTCAGCAGTTGATCCTTGACAGAAGTTGAAGAGCGAAGTGCAGAGGAACTCTGGTGAGCTCTTGCACTCGTTATCTGACGAGAAACCCACATGGGAGACCCTAAATAGCCCTCAGAGGAGGATTGGCTACTTAACCAGGTAAGAACCTATCATGAGAGGTCTCTGACATCACCTGCTGGCACTGGCCACTCAGAGGTCTCCATTGTGCCTTCACACCTCTGCATTCAAGATGGCAGAGATCTGGGACACACTGGAGGAGCTCTGGGCACCACCCCTGGGGTGATGATGGACAGGGGAGTGGTCACTCCCCTTTCCTTTGTTCAGTTTCGCATCAGAGCAGGGGCTGGGGGCTCCCTGAACCGGTGTAGACTGTCTGTGCCCTTCAAAGCATTTCCAGAGGCTGGGGGAGGCTTCTCCTCCACAGCCCTTAACACCTATTTCCAAAGGGAGAGGGTTTAACACCCTCTCTCAGAGGAAATCCTTTGTTCTGCCTTCCTGAGACTGGGCTGCCCAGACCCCAGGAGTACAGAAACCTGTCTGAGGGTTGGCAGCAGCCGTATCTGCAGAGAAAACCCCAGAGAGCTAGTTTGGCAGTACCCGGGGTCCATGCTGGAGCCCCGGGGATGCATGGGATTGGCACCCCAATACCAGATTTGGCTTGGGGGGACATTTCCATGATCTTAGACATGTTACATGGTCATGTTCGGAGTTACCATTGTGAAGCTACACATAGGTATTGACCTATATGTAGTTCACGTGTGTAATGGTGTCCCCGCACTCACAGAGTCCGGGGGAATTGCCCAGAACATTGTGGGGGCACCTTGGCTAGTCCAGGATTCCCTCACACTTAGTAACTTTGCACCTAACCTTCACTAAGTGAGGATTAGACATATAAGTGACTCATAAGTTACTTAAGTGCAGTGTAAAATGGCTGTGAAATGACGTGGACGTTATTTCACTCAGGCTGCAATGGCAGTCCTGTGTAAGAATTGTCTGAGCTCCCTATGGGTGGAAAAAGAAATGCTGCAGCCCAAAGGAATCTCCTGGAACCCCAATACCCTGGGTACCTGGGTACCATATACTAGGGAATTATAAGGGTGTTCCAGTGTGCCAATAAGAATTAGAGAAAATAGTCACTAGCCTGCAGTGACAATTTTAAAAGGAGAGAGAGCATAAACACTGAGGTTCTGGCTAGCAGAGCCTCAGTGATACAGTTAGAGACCACACAGGGAACACATACAGGGCACAATTATGAGCACTGGGGTCCTGGCTAGCAGGATCCCAGTGACATAGGCAAAAACAAACTGACATATAAGTAAAAATGGGGATAACATGCCAGGCAAGATGGTACTTTCCTACAAATTGTAAATCAGACCCCATGATTTAGTATACATGCTTTTTAATTGTAAACGTATTTTCTTGTTGAGGCATCAAATTCAAACAGTGTTACCGGATGTTTTTAAGCCTTCAATCTCAATGGATGCCATTAGAAATTGTATCACATCGAATATATGTGTGCCGAAGACTTCCCTCTGTACCTCTAATGCTTGTACTTCATCTCGATAAAAGTTTTTGAACTGAAAAAAAGCTTCTAATGGAAGCAGCTCCATATCTACCGATGAAAAGAATTAAACTAACCAAGAAACAACCTATGAATTCCAGAGAATTTGCATGGTTTTCTGTTTGTAAGTATAGACAGAATAGTTACCTTTGTTTACATTCTGTTCCAAAACCTTGTTAACATAATGAGAAATAAATGAGACTACCACCTCTAAATTGTCTTGAAAAGCCTATCTTCTTTTAAGTCGAGATCCAAAGATAATACCTTTTCCCTAATTGAAGAAACTCTGTAATTTAAATTAATGTTTATCAAGTGTGTGCTTGACCCAGTAGGGAAAGCTAATTAGCTTGCAACGGAAGTGAAATCACAGGCTGTGAAGCCGCAGCCCTATCACACTCCTCACTTCAATAGAAATTGGTCTATTTTAACACCATAGCCAAAGTGGAAATACATCTCTATTATTGTTCTAAAATGAGGTCTTGACAGCAAAAGTACTATGCAAAAAAACATAAAAATGTGCATATCAATACATACGAGGATTTAAAGAACTAGGATTTCATTTCTATTTTCACATTTCTACCTCTAAAAGTGTAGTTGTGTTCAGAAATGGTGACTTCTGGGACCCCCCAGGGTATCTACATACAACCTGCAGTGAGCGTATTCGCTCCTTCCATCTCTAATGCCACTCAACCATAACCAGCGAATCAGAGAAACTAAGAACCGTTTTGATAATACATCAAATGGTTTCAAAGCTGTAAACATCCCAAACCTCGTTGGCTCCAATCCCAAAATCGTGGCTCTACTGAACCAAATCGACTTCATCTGCCCCTAGCTTCTTCAGGGCCAGAGTGGTCTTTAAAACCATTGTGACAAACCTAGGTACCCTTAGAGATATTGAACCTCAGCTTGGAGTAGCAGTTAAATGAGCCTTCTACTGACTTAAGTGCTCAAACCTATAAATAGGTGCGCCAAGCACAAATAAGTACAGTGCACGCTATTACAATGAATGAGCTGCCTCCAGGCAATTGAAAACTCAGATGCCCCCAGGGCAGTGCAGTCAGTAAAATATGGATTGTCTGTTTCAAAGCCTTTCCATTTTTAACAGTACAGACGGCAACCTACCTACTCCTTGAAGAGGGGAGAGAGATCCCCATGCAGGCAGGTGCAATGAGTGACTGCACCCAGGCCTCCCAAGTGCATGTTTGCCCCTGGCGAACTGGTGTCTCTATAATACAGAAACAGAGTAAAAGTACCCCATGCCAATGAGTGAACTCCTTCTAATGATAGCTTTAGTGCTACATGTGCACCATCGCTCATTATTACAGAAGAGGCTACTCAAGTGTCTGCAGCTCCTTTCTGTATTACTATCGTGCTCTGGGGACGCACAAAGACAGAGGTCATGTCTGGTGTGCTCCCGGGACACTATCTGTAATACAGACCAGTTTAGGGGTCCGACTGTCTGATTCAATGTCTTGGGGCCATAAGTTGATGAAGAGCAATAATCTTCTCATCCAGAAGGCTTACTCAATCAGCAGGGAACAGAAGGAAAAAGGGGGTGGTGCAGTGTCCCCGGGTCTCCAAATATACAAAGCTCCTGCCCTCATGGCAGCCACTCATGGGGCAGAGATTTGGGGTTTCACGGATGCTACCGTCCTGCTAACAGCTTAGAACAATTTTCTTAGGAACATGTTCAAGTTACCTAAGGGCACGCCACTGGTGTCACTGAGGCTGGACTTAGCTCTAAACCCTATAAATTTGGTGTTGGCTTTAAAACCCTTGTTGTATTGGGTGAGGCTGGGGAAATGCAGGGAACTAACACCGTAAAGGGACTCCTTGACTGACCTAATTTCTAGTGACTCAAAGGTAATTATGCCTTGGATGAACTACATTAAGTTCCAGTGTGAGAAACTGAAAATGATTGAACTTTGGAAGTCTCCCACAGTAGTTGCCAAGGACGTATCCCTGACATAAAAAAAAGAGCTTACTAGAACTATGACTTGGAACAGACATGGTTGAACAATGGTCATCAGAACCTGGCTGGGCAATTTTTAAACATTAAATGCTCCCCATCCTATGACAATTTCCTGGATGAAATCCATCCCCCCTTTGCCAATCGCCTGTACCTACAGCTTAGGTACGGGTCCCTATCACAGACACATTTAAGGGCTAAATGGGAGAAGCGTACCTCCTCTGTGTCTTGTCATTTCTATCCTCAGCTAAAGGAAACTGAAGAGCACTTTCTCTTTTTCTGCCCGCATTATTCAAACCCTCGCAGGAGATGGATAATCCCTGTTTGTAAGCTCCTGGGTGCCAGACACTACTGGGAGGCCCGGAGAATCCTTAAATATGACTTGAAGGCGGTGATAGTCGTTGCTGGAACCAAATATCTGGAGCAAGCATGGCGCATCAGACGGAGAGCCATGTTCTAATGGGTATTCTGGACTGACAAAGAGCCTGGGCTGTCTAGCTATCGGACAGATACTTTTGAACTTACATTTGATTACTCCATCTCCAATTTAAACCTGTTTCCCATATGCCGTATATGTACTTCAAGCTAAATTTGTACCTTGCACTTACACAATGCATATGTGTTTTAATTCTTTTACATGTGTAAATAATACATATTTTTATCTTTTTTTAAAGATCTGAATGCACTAGGACATTGTAAATTTTCTGAACGTATTTATGTATACTTTTATGGTTGTTTAACCGAAATAAAGTAAATACTACTACTACTACTGTAACTTCCTATATTATGGCTGTCAGCCTATCAAGTCAAAAAACTACAAGAAGTACAGAAGCCAAAAGCCTCATTTACAGCCTGTCCAAAACCCAAAACATCTGTTGCACAAGGCCCTCTCTTCAGGGTCAACCTAGAATTTTTCCTTCCTTTGCTGAACCACCTTTTGTTGGCTTTTGGGACTCTTTGCACTTTATTCCTGCTCACCAGGGGCAAAATGCTGGGCTGTCTCCCTTAAACATATAAAAATTGGTATGCACCTAATTGGCACATTAAATTTACTTATAGGTCCCTAATACATGGTACTGCATGAACCCAAGGCCTGCAGAATAAATGGTACAAGTAGGCTGCAGCTCACTTGGTGCCATCTGTTAAAGTAGCACTGTAAACACATATCAAGACTGCCTCTGCAGCCTGTAGTGCAGTTGTAAACTACCATTTCAACCTGGCAAAATTAACCTTTTGCCAGGCCCTAACCTTCCTTTAAAGGATGAATGGAATGTAAAATGTAGGACATGTGTAAGTACGTTTACATGTCTTGACAGTGAAAATCTCCTAAAGATATTTTTCACTGTAGCTAAACTATTTATCCCAAGAAGCTAATACAGGGTTACCATATTACACATAATAGGAACTAATGTCAGTTTAGGAACAGAAGGAGAAATACTTCTTCCACTTATTAGAATTGTAATTTAGAATTCTCTTTGATGGTAATGCTGGATGCAGAGTTAATATTCTGAAAATGCCACTTTTATAAAGTTGGCATTTCCCTTCCTAAACCAAATATAATTTTCTACCAATGTCCATGGTCACATGACTGCGATAGCTCTCTAGTGGTGTGATGTGTATTCCTTCCAGACAGGGAACAAAAGGACGTTAGGTGTGGAGAAGTGGGTTCTTCTACTGTGTAGGATGGTCTAGGAGATTTTACTCAGCTTTTCCTGAAATTCAAAGGGTAGCCTGATAGCTGTGTCCACCCCATTCCAGATTTCTGAAGCTGCCTGCTGTAACTGGCAAATGCAGATATCACTTGAGTATGCTTTCCCTTTATTACCCTAGAGGGTTTGAGCCAAACCCGAGGAAAGGGGAAGTACTAAGCAGTTTAGGGGCAGACAAAGAAGGTGACCCCACACAGGCTGGTATTGAACATAAAAGTAGCACTCTCAGAACCACTCATCAGAACACTCCTGGATCCATGGAAGGACTGTCTGATGTCTGAAGAAGGAAGACTAGACCTGCTTGCCTTGAACCCAGGATCCCCAGAAGTGACTCCAAGGGTCAGTTGGCTGACCTCCTGTGTGAGCAACAGGCAGACAACAAGTTTCCAGAGGCCTTCTCTGAAACGGCCCAGCTGACTAAATCCAACTGGACGAGGCTGCACATGCCTGAGCCCTGTGCTGGCCTCTGCTGGAGTGCGTCCTTATACGCATGTACTATTGTCACATGAAATTTTAAAAATTCATAACCTTGGTTCTATTGATTGGGTTTTTGTATGTTGTTAATTTATTTATAAACATGTTATCAGGTTTTGTAAATTGGTTTGGGATTTTATATGTGTTGTGGTTTCAATTTGTAACTGTTTGAGTGCTGCATAAATAATATATACATTGTCTCTAAGTTAAGCCTGACTACTTTTGTGTCAAGCTATCAAAACGTTAGGCAGAGGCTTATTGCTTACAAGCTCAAATACTTCTCTTTTTTTTTTTTATTAAAAGCAATGCTGATATTTAGTGGGCTCAATATCGATCTGTATAATTAAACATTTTTAAATATGTAAAACTAAAATTTTTACTCTGCAAATAATATCTGATTGGTATATTTATATTTTTATTAGACAGATAAGGATTCTGATGTTGTCGCGTTCCATTTCTGCTTGTGTTTTAGAGCCAAACAACAAAATTGCATCCTTTAACTCATTGCAGATATCCCCATCTCGTGAAGTGAGGAGAGGAGAGTGTACATTTTAGGCAGTCTTCACTGCAATTATGAGCTTAAGAAATGCCCCTTCTGCCCCTTCTCATGGGTAAAGCTGCAATGGGATTAGACACCTTGATTCCACACTAAGATGTATGCAGCAGAATATAGGGCCACATGTACAAGAGGTTTTAGCGGTCCCAAACAGTGAATCAGGCTGTTTGCAGCCGCTAAATAGCCTTTTAACATGCACTAATCCTATTTTATGAGTCAGTAACCTATTACGAACCACAAAATAGGGTTTGTCAGTCAGTTTTAGGAAGGAGCATGTTAAGGGCATAACTTCCTAATGGCGTGTTGCAGGGGGATGTATGAATGTTTTGCGACCGGAATGTGGTTGTAAAACACTCACAATTTACCACCAACTTCAAGTTGGTGATAATAACTCATTCCCAAATGGGAATAAGACCTTTGGAGACGTCTTTCCCTTTGCACATGTGGGCCAAACATGTTTTTAGGAGCAGTTAGTGGTCCCATGGACCACTGCCTACTCTTAAAAAATTAAAGAAAAACTTGTCATTGTTATTTTTGCATTGCATCATGTTTTCCTTTAAGGAAAATGGTCTGCATTACAAACACAAATGCTTTATTTAAAAATAAATCATAGACATGGTGGTCTACTGACCCCAACAGACCACTATTCCTGTGATTTTGGCCATTCCCAATGTGTCACAAATTGTGTCGTACCCCATGAATATTGATGCAGCAGATCCATTTGCGACCCACTGTGAATCACAAACAGTGTCAAATACACTGTTGTGCATCACATTTTGAGAATTCCTAATTGAGAGTCACAAAAAATCACAATTAGGAAGTCGTACACGTAGCCCCCGTGATTGCATATTCAAAATGTTTTTGGTGGTGGGTCACAAGATGATGCAACACACTTGGTGCCAGTTCCTTCTGCCTTGGTGTAGCAGAGCACAAGTGTAGAGTGACTCAGCCATTCATGTTCAACCTTGATTTGTCTCCTAGGTTACCTCTTTATATACATAATGGTAATTGCCAAGCAGGAATCTTATAAGGTTTGTTAGAATTTGTCAGCTGTAGGGCATCTGCCAAAAATTGGGGGGGATTGTCTCGCCTGCCCTATTTAGATATATAGCCATGTTTACACTCTGAAGGGTATACATGACATCAGCCAAACCTCAAATAACTCATTTACTTTTTCTCCTCACATTTACTCAAACACATAAAAATAATGCCTCTATAATGCTTCTTTAAAATGCTTTGATAAAATCTTGCTAAATCTTCACATATTGATTTTATGTAACAGGGGCCTTTGAGGAGGTCTGTTTCAACTTCTATTTATTGTTTGTTTGGGTAGAGATTGAGTACCTAGGGTGAACCTTGCAGCATTTTTATAATTCACAGATTTCTAACTTAACAAGTTGGTAATTTATTGTTTAGAAACATACAGCAGGGAGCGACAAATAAGATCAGATTGGGACAGAAAATAAGCCAGAGCACCAAAATAAAAGTGGCCCCCACTAGTGAATTAGAAAGCTAAAAAAGTGGCCCATGCTTGCAATTTGGGGCAGGTCAAAGCTCGTAAAGTCATGATGGCCTAGTGTTTTGTAAGGTATGTGTTAGAAATTGGGTCTCTAGTTGGCAGAGGTATGCACCCTGTCCTAGTAGGGACCACAATCCTAGTCAGGGTAAGTCAGATACACACTTTCAATTAACCTGTGCACACCCTCTGGTAGCTTGGAACCGAGCAGTCAGGCCTAACTTACGAGGCAATGTGTAAAGTATCGGTGCAAAACACACACACACACACATACACACACCCATACACACAGTAACACATGATAACACCACAAATAGACTCCACACTGGTTTAGACAAATAGAGAATATTTGTCTGAGTAAAACAAGACCAAAATGGTAGAAGTCAAGATATACATTTTTAAAGAATAAACAAAAAATAGTGCTTAGAAGTCACTAGCAGTCAAAAGGTTACTTGAGGTTGCAAGCGAGTGGTGCAATTCAAAGTTCAGCCCGACGTCGAAGCAGGGTAGGAAGGCTACAGAATCCATGTAGGGTCTACTGAAAAAGTACTTCAGATGGAGCAAAGCATTGACACCGAGGGCACGATGCATTGATCCTTTCCACAATATCGGGTCACTGCATCATCATCGGGTTCCGCTGAGATAAGGCAATGGGGGTCATTACAACCCTGGCGGACGGTGTTAAAGCGGTGGTAAGACCGCCAACAGGGCAGCGGTAAAAAATTAGCAACTACGACCGTGGCGGAAACTCCCAACAAAGACAGCCACTTTAACACTTCGACTGCCTCAGCTGTACAAACAAACAGCGCAGCGGTCACCCCCAACAGACAGGTGGGAGACAATGTACCGCCCACACTATTACAACCCACCAATCCACCACCTTTTCCGGGGCGGATTTACCGCAGATAAAAACACGGCGGAAACAGGAATTCCGAAGGGAAAACGCTCACCTCTACACATCCCACGAGGAACGAGGACACCATGGACCAGGAACTCCAAATTCTCCCTGCGATAGTCTTCCTGCTCCTCTACCAGGAGCACGAACGCCGGCGGCGAAGACCACGGTGAGTACTGCACCTACGACACAGGGGAGGGCGGAGGGAAAAACAGGGACACACACACGCAACATGCAACACCCCCACCCCCACCCTCACCCACTACAACACACATACTAATGCATATTGATACATCACAGTTACACCCCCCAGTCCTCCTGAAGAATGCAAAGACAATAGAAAATGAGTGTAACCATTGTAATATATTAAAATCAAGTAGGCAAAAATATATATATATATACCATTGATAAAATATGTACCAAGCATAGTAGTCCAGGTAGTGCTCCAATTAAGTCCGTGGAACACTGGGCCCACACGGTATGGGCGAGGCCAATACAAGATCAACGACCATGACGGAGAGAACACTGCAGGGGCATCAGAGAGCAACAAAACAGGCACCTCAGGGGGAGGGAAAGGGGGGGCACCTCAGCGGCTTCAGTACACAACACCAAATCAACGACGGGGCCACATGCCCACTGTACAATCCTGGGGAGTGCAAAGCCACAGTATCTCAAGTCTCTACAGTGGGTGGTTTGCCCACTGTTCCATCCTGGGGAGTGCAAAGCCACAGTCTCTCAAGTCTCTACAGTGGGTGGTTTGCCCACTGTTCCATCCTGGGGAGTGCAAAACCACAGTCTCTCAAATCTCACAAGTGGGTGGTTTGCCCACTGTTCCATCCTGGGGAGTGCAAAGCCACAGTCTCTCAAGTCTCACAAGTGGGTGGATTGCCCACTGTTCCATCCTGGGGAGTGCAAAGCCACAGTCTCTCAAGTCTCACAAGTGGGTGGATTGCCCACTGTTCCATCCTGGGGAGTGCAAAGCCACAGTCTCTCAAGTCTATACAGTGGGTGGTTTGCCCACTGTTCCATCCTGGGGAGTGCAAAGCCACAGTCTCTCAAGTGGATAACAGTCTCCACTGGTTCTGGAGGGGGCATGGTGCCCAGAGTGCTTCATCCTGCTAAGGATAGAGGTAGTGGATGGATCTCTCCACTGGTTCTGGAGGGGGCATGGCGTCCAGAGTGCTTCATCCTGCTAAGGACAGAGGTAGTGGATGACAGTCTCCACTGGTTCTGGAGGGGGCATGGTGCCCAGAGTGCTTCATCCTGCCAAGGACAGAGGTAGTGGGTGAATCTCTCCACTGGTTCTGGAGGGGGCATGGTGCCCAGAGTGCTTCATTCTGCCCATGACGGACTCAGTAGCGTCAGTGCCCTTGGCGCTCATGGGCCAGCGGTGCATGAGGCGGGGTGCCCTGTTCAGCGGTGCTTGAGACGGCGGTGCCCTGTTCAGCGGTGCTTGAGGTGGCGGTGCCCTGTTCAGCAGTGCTTGAGACGGCGATGCCCTGTTCAGTGGTGCTTGAGGCGGCGGTGCCCTGTTTAGCAGTGCTTGAGGCGGCGGTGCCCGGTTCAGCAGTGCTTGAGGCGCTGGTGCCCTGTTCAGCAGTGCTTGAGGTGGCGGTGCCCTGTTCAGCGGTGCTTGAGGTGGCGGTCTCCATTGCAGTGCCGGGCCAGCTGGGCAGCTGGGCTTGTGCTGGCAGTGGCCTCCTGGGCAGCTGGGCTTGTGCTGGCCTCCTGGGCAGCTTGGCTGGTGCTGGCGGTGGCCTCCTGGGCTGCTGGGCTGCTGGGCTGCTGGGCTGCTGGGCTGGTGCTGGCAGTGGCCTCCTGGGCAGCTGGGCTTGTGCTGGCGGTGGCCTCCTGGGCAGCTGGGCTGGTGCTGGGGGTGGCCTCCTGGGCAGCTGGCTGGTGCTGGCGAGGGCCTCCTGGGCAGCTGGGCTGGTGCTGGCGGTGGCCTCCTGGGCTGCTGGGCTTGTGCTGGCGCTGGCCTCCTGGGCAGCTGGGCTGGTGCTGGCCTCCTGGGCAGCGGCGGTGGCCTCCTGGGCAGCGTGGGCTGGTGCTGGCGGTGGCCTCCTGGGCAGCTGGGATGATGGTAGTCTTCTCCGCCGTGCTGCTCTTTCCAGACTTGCTGACCTTCTTGTGCCCCTTCCCCACCTTGGAAGGTGTCGCAGCTGACTCCACACTCCCACCTGTACCCCTGGGAGCGGCTTTGGTGGCTGGAGTCTTCCGCCTCTCCCGCCGGGCACTGGCCAACTTCTGATGCTTCACAGGTGGGGGACTGTCTGTGCTGTGGCTCCGTGCCACACTGGCTGCCCTGGTGGCCGGTGCACTCCAGATTCCGGTGACTACAGGCACCACTGGTCCCGGGGATGTTGTGGCTGAGGTGCTAGTTCAGGACCTATGAGACGGACGGGGTGGGGGAGGTGTGGGAAAGAGGTCAAGGTTGGACAAGAAAAGTTTTTTGGACACACTGGGACGGGTAGCTGGAGGGGGTTTGGGAGTGGAGGAAGAGGTTGTGGTTGTAGGAGGTGTTCGTTTGCTGACTTTGGGTGAAGGTGCATGCGCTGGAGTCTGTCTTGAGGTGGATGGCTGTTGGGTGGGTATGTGCCTGCGTTTGTGTATCTTCGGAGGGGGCGTCACAGACACACTGGGAGAGGACACAGGGGACGTGTGAATGGTAGTGGGGGTGGTGACTGCACGTGAGCGGGGTGTGGTGGTGGGTGTGCTGGAGAGGGATGTAGTGGCTGTAGGTGTGAGTGTATACGAGACAGGGAGGGAGACAAGGAGGAGGGGACACAGTGGAGGCAGTGGATGTTGCTATTTCTGCATGTGTGTGATGCTTGCTTGAGTGCCTGTGGGATGTGTGGTGCTTATGTTTGCCTACGCTTTCCTTGTGTGTTGACGTGTGTGCATGCTGATCTGCAGGTGTGCTTGGGATAGGCTGAGGTACAGGGGATTGGGTCGGGTGGAGGAAGTTGGAAGGGGGAGACTAGAGACAGGGACAATGGCTGCCATCAGTGCTGAGGCCAGAGTCTGAAAAGCTTGCTGAAGGGCCGCCTGACCAGAATGAATGCCCTCCAGGAATGCATTTGTTTGTTGCAACTGCCTTTCTACACCCTGGATGGCATTCAAAATGGTAGACTGGCCAACAGTGAGGGTCCTGAGGAGGTCAATGGACTCCTCACTGAGGGCAGGAGGGGTGACTGGGGCAGGGCCTGAGGTGCCTGGGGCGAAGGTGATGCCCACCCTCCCAGGTGAGCGGGGCAGCGGGGAGGGCGGTGCTGGAACAGGGTGGCGGCTGTACCTGTAGATGGGGGGGCACAGATGTTGCCGCCACCACAAGGGAGCTCCCATCAGAGGACGAGTCCGTGTCACTGGTCTCAGCTCCTCTCCCTGCCGTGGAGCTCCCCTCGCCCTCCGTCCCACTGGTGAAGTCTGATTCTGTAGTGTGGCCCTCCATGGCCATGTGGGACGCAGCCCCCTAGTGCTCCGGTGCCACTGCTCCTCCGCCTGATGATGTTAATGCGCACAAGAACAGGGAGACCACAAAAAGGGGGGGGACGACAGAAGAAAGACGTGTTGAGTGCATGCATTATCGCTACCGTTGGCGGACACGACAGACACAGAAGCCCCCTGCACTACTACGCGCTCTTGGGCTCCACTGTTCAATTCCTTGGAAATGGCCTACAAGACTATGGACGACATCTGTACACATAGATGACACAGGGGCATGACTAGGTGTACTTGGCACTCTACAGAGGTGGGCTGGGGTGCCACATGGCCTGCCTTACGGAGGGACCTTGCCTACGGAACTCGCCCTGGCCTAGGGAAACCCACAGCCCACCTCCCCCACCCAGACACCTCCACTGCGCGCAAAGTCAGCAGAATGCGAGTGTACTCACCCCCTTGTGGCTGCTGTGATGCCCTCAAGCACCCATCCAACTCCGGGTACGCCACCGCCAGGATCCTGAACATCAGGGGGGTGATGGTGCGACGGGCACCCCTCCCACATTGGGAGGCCATCCCCAGCTGAGCCTCTGCCGTCTTCTTGCTCCAGCGGCGAATGTCCTCCCATCTTTTCCGGCAGTGGGTGCTCCTTCTGTGGTAGACCCACAGGGTCCGGATGTCCTTGGCGATGGCACGCCAAATATCTTTTTTCTGGTGGGCGCTGACCTACATGATTTGTACAGGGGGAAGAGAAAGTTATTACCAACTGCACCATCAAAGTGATTGGAACGAGTTTCTCCAACTCCTCCGATGTGAAGGCAGGGGCCCTTTCCCCAGACACTCGAGCCATTGTCTCTTCCAGACCGAGGTTTCAGCAGCACTTGCAGTGTAGGTCCTCTCCTGTCGAAGATCAGGTATCGAGTGATTGAACAGATAGAAAATTGTGGTCACGTCCGCGGCGGTGCGTACCATCACCGCCGGCGTACATCGTCATTGGCTCTTGGGACCCATAGGGTCCAATTTTAACCAATGCAGCGCAGTTACCTCACCTCCCATTGTCCCACTTTACAGGTCAGGCAGCCGCCATTTCAGGGGCCCACATGGCTTCATATTCAACTGTGTCACACATACCTAGGCCTAGACTCAACACATATACAGGCCACTTTTTGATTATGAATGGTGTTCTGTGTAAGCTGTGGGTACGTACCTCTGAGTTGTTTGACTCTGTGCTCGCTGTTGTCCTTCATAGGCACCGTCCGCTGGGACATGTGAGGAGATGGCGGCATCCTCCGGTGTACCGACCGTTGGTGGACCTGTCGACAATGGAGGAAAGATATGCGATAATCACATACAGGCTTGACCGTGCCACAATCCAGGAACTGTGTACCCAGTTGGAGCCAGACCTGATGTCAGCTATCCCCCATCCAACAGGAATCCCCCCTCAAGTGCAGGTGCTGTCAGTAATCCATTTCCTTGCAATTGGGTCATTTCAAACAATAGTGGCCACATGCAGAGCTATATCATTTTCCCTCAGGTGGAGAATTTGCCTACAGTGAAAGGTGACTTCTATGCCCTGGGACACATCCCCAACATCATAGGTGCCATTGATGGGACACATGTGGCTTTGGTCCCCCCCCCCCACAGGAGTGAACAGGTGTACAGAAACCGGAAGAGTTATCATTCGATGAATGTACAGATGGTATGTTTGGCAGACTAGTACATCTCCCTTGTGAATGCCATGTTCCCTGGCTCAGTGCATGATGCTTACATCCTGCGGAATAGCAGCATGCCTTATGTGATGGGTCAACTCCAGAGGCACCGTGTGTGGCTATTAGGTGAGCACCTGGAAGCTATTCAGTGGGAATGGTTGTCTGGGTCTGGGGATATCCCTCCAGGTTAGTGTGTGTCTAACAGTTGTCCCTCGCCATTTGCAGGTGACTCTGGTTACCCCAACCTGTCATGGCTACTGACCCCAGTGAGGAATCCCAGGACAAGGGCAGAGGAACGCTACAGTGAGGCCCATGGGCGAACTAGGCGGGTGATCGAGCGGACCTTCGGCCTCCTGAAGGCCAGGTTCAGGTGCCTCCATATGACAGGTGGTTCCCTATTCTACTCACCAAAGAAGGTGTGCCAGATCATCGTGGCCTGCTGTATGCTTCACAACTTGGCTTTGCGACGACAGGTGCCTTTTCTGCAGGAGGATTGTCCAGATGGTGGTGTTGTTGCAGCTGTGGAGCCTGTGGACAGTGAAGACGAGGAAGCAGAGGAAGAAGACATGGACAACAGGGATTCAGTGATCCAGCAATATTTCCAGTGAGACACAGGTAAGAATACAAACCTGCCCACTACATGTATTTAAACACTACTACCTCTCTACTGTCTGTCGTTTTCACCCAGTGTATGGTCACTGAGTTGTCACTTTCCCTTACGATTTCACAGATGTGGGTCCAACTGTGTGACATTTGCTTTGATTCCTCATGGACTAGAGCTGTGTGACATAGGTATGTTGCCATTACCAATGAAAAAAGCTTTTTGCCACAGTTATTGCTAATACAGTATTGCGAAATCACAGACAGACTTCAGATTGTTTTGTGCTTTAAGGGTGTTTATTTAAGTGCTCAGTATTGGAGGGGGTTGTTAAATGTTGAGGGGTGATGGTGGAGGAATGTACATGGCAGAGTCCAGTCTATTAGTCTCACAGGTGCATTGCCCAAATGGGCATAGGAAGTGGAACTGGGGCAGTTAAAGGATGGACAGGGTGACAAAGTGGGACAGTAGGATGACAATCAGGGTGGTCTCATTTCTTGGCGGGGGTCTTGGCATTGTTCTCTGTCTTTGTTCTGGATCTCAGGGACCGTTTGCGAGGTGGTTCTCCCGCTGCAGGGGGTGGGGTGCTGGTGTGGTGGTCCTGTGGCGGTGCATCCTGTCCACTATCGCCGGCGGAGGTGGTGGGCAGTTCATCGTCCAGGCTAGTGTCAGAGGCCCCTTGTAGTGCCACAGTGTCCCTCCTGGTGTTGAGTACTTCCTTCAGCACCCCTACGATGGTGCCCAGGGTGGAATTGATGGTTCTGAGTTCCTCCCTGAAGCCCAAATACTGTTCTTCCTGCAGGCGCTGGGTCTCCTGAAACTTGGCCAGTACCATTGCCATCGTCTCCTGGGAGTGGTTGTAGGCTCCCATGATGGAGGAGAGGGCCTCGTGGAGAGTGGGTTCTCTGGGCCTGTCCGCCCCCTGTCGCACAGCAGCCCTCCCAGTTCCCCTGTGTTCCTGGGCCTCCGTCCCCTGGACCGTGTGCCTACTACCACTGCCCCCAGGTCCCTGTTGTTGTTGGTGTGGTGGGTTAGCCTGGGTTCCCTGTAGTGGTGGACACACTGCTGATTGACGTGTCCTGGGGACAGAGGTATGGGCCAGCTGGGTGGGTGCTGTGCTGGTGTTTCCAGAGGGGAAAGCTCTGTAGTGGCCTGTGACTGGGTGTGGGGGACCGACTGTCCCGAGGTCCCCGATGGGCCGGGCTGGTCATCTAGATCCAGTTGGACAGAGGTGCTGTCATCACTGTGGGCCTCTTCTGTTGGTGGTGTTGACATGTGTGGACCCTCCTGTCCGGTGACGTTGGGTAGGGGTCCTGCAGGGGTATAAAAGCATGATTATTGCATATGTGTGTGTCAAGGTGTGCAATGGGTGGGTGACCATGTACCCCAGTTCTAGCATTCCTGTGTGGGACCTTGTGTGATGATGGTTTAGGGGGTTGTATGGGTATGTGCAGTGGGCATGCTTTAGTGATGGGTGTCCATGCTTTGTTGTTGCATGCAGGGCTTGGTGTTGGGATGGGTGGGTTGTGATAGTGGGACATTTGTGAGGAGTAGGAGTGATGGGGGTGAGGGTGAGGGTGGGGGTATGTGATGGCATGCAGATAGGGTGGGGGATGTAATAGTTAAGATTTGACTTACCAGAGTCCATTCCTCCACCTACTCCTGCGAGGCCCTCAGGATGCAGAATCGCCAAGACCTGCTCCTTCCATGTTGTTAGTTGTGGGGGAGGAGGTGGGGGTCCGCCGCCAGTCCGCTGAATCGCCAGGTGGTGTCTGGAGACCACGGAACGCACCTTCCCCCATAGGTCGTTCCACCTCTTCCTGATGTCATCCCAATTTCTTGGGCGCTGTCCCACTGCGTTGACCCTGTCCACTATTCTTCGCCTTAGCTCCATCTTCCTTGCAATTGAGGTGTGCTGCACCTGTGATCCAAATAGCTGTGGCTCTACCCAAACGATTTCCTCCACCATGACCCTGAGCTCTTCCTCCGAGAACCTGGAGTGTCTTTGCCGTGCCATGGGGTGGTGTAGGTGATGTGTGGGGTGGTGTGTGAGGTGATAAGTGTGCTGATATGTAGAGGTGTGTTGTGTGTGGTGCGTGGAAGTTCTGTAGGTGATGGTGTTGTGTGCCTGTGGATGCCTGTGTTGTTGATGGTGGTGTCTCTCTCTGGCTTTCATTTGTGATTTGTGGTCGTAAGGGTTTGTGGGTGATGTGGGTGTGTGTTTTATATTGTATTGAGTGTGTGGGAGTGGTGGGTATATGTGTATCAGGTGTGTGTATTTCGAATTGTCTAATGTGGCTGTGTTTTGGAGATGTGTGTGTATTTTGAGCGCGGCGGTGTGTACCGCCAATGGAATACCACGGTTGAAAGACCGCCGCGTGGATTCGTGTGTCGTGATAGTGTGGGCGTATTTCTGTTGGCGTGACAGTGGAGGTTTTGGTATTGCCAGTTTATCACTGACCTTTGGTGTGGCGGACTTCTGTGGGTGTCTGAATTTTGGCGGATTCCGAGCAGTGGGTCATAATGACTCTGGCGGAATTCCGCTGCTGCGCCGGTGTGTTGCCAGTCTTCTGCACGGCAGTAAGCGGCTTTTACCGCCAATGTTGTAATGAGGGCCAATGTGTTGTTGCAGAGCCACATAGAGCGTCATCATTGGGCCATGCAGGCTGTAGATCTGCTGTTGTCTAAGAGCCTTTGTCTCAGCATCAAAGGGTGATGTATGGGGTCTGACCAGCGCAGTGGTGATGCATTGGCTTTTGCAGAAAACAGCTACAGAACCCACTTCTGAGGCCCAGGACTGGAGGGGTCACCTCAGTCAAGGGTAGAACTTACAAATGGCACCAAGAGAGTAGCAAGAAGTATTTGGTGTCCCTGAAACTTTAGAAAACAGGAGGCAAGCTAGAAAGCCTTAGGCGTCGCTCTGGCTTCTAGTGAGATGGGTACAGTCTTAGCCCTCAGCAGGGCAGAGATCAGCAGGCAGCAGAGCAGCTAAGCAAAGTAGAGAAGCAGTTACTCTGATCAGTAAGTCAAAGCAAAATATCAATCCTTACAGCACAGCAGTCTTTACTCAAGCAGAGTTCTTCCCAGGTCCAGTAGATTACTGATTTGGTAGGGTCAGAGCCCCAGTACTTATATCCAAATGTGCCTTTGAAGTGGGGGTGACTACAAAGCAGCTCCTTGAAGTGCACAGGTTCTCCTTTCATCCGAGCCCTGGCTCCAGACTATCAGTAGGGGGTAATCAGTCCTTTGTGTGGGGACAAGCCCTTCCATAATTAAGTGTGTCAGTTCCCCTCCCCCTTCCTCTCCAGAAAAGCCCATCAGAATGCAAATGAATGCACATGAGTGCTCAGACGCACCTAACTTTCTTGTGTTTGTGGCTGTGTAGGAGGAATGCACAAAGTGTGGCTGTCACATACCCCAGACATGTATTGGAGACAGGCTACAAGTAATGTTAAATTTGATTTATCATTACCATTCCAAAGAGGTGAAACATGATTCAGCTACTCCTTTTTGATCAGGAATGACGGCTTAAAGGTGTATTACATATTTCTTTTTGCTGGCCTATGAGAGGACTAGGCCCCACAGTAGTTACTTTTGGAGTCTTTCACTAGAAGAACATGTAAAACCTAAAAGTACATGTCCTACCTTTTACTTACGTAGCCTCCTGCCCTATGGGCTACCTAGGGCCTACCTTAGTGGTGACGTATATATAATAAAAGGGGGGTTTAAGGCTTGGCAAGGGGTTTTAAATGGCAAGTCGAAGTGACAGTGAACTGCACACACAGGCTCTGCAGTGGCAGGTCTGAGATATGTTTAAGGGCTACTGGAGTGGATCACTCAATCAGTGCTGCAGACCCACTAGTAGCATTTAATCTAGAGGCCCTAGATATATGGTATACCACTTTACAAGTAAATGAAATATGCCAATTGTTTATACAACAATTTTACCATGTTTATGGGAGAAGCACAAGCACTTTAGCCTCCAGCAATTGTAAATTGCTCAGAGTCCTAAAGACAACTAGAAGGTACAGCAATAAGTAAGGTAAAAGGCAAAATGTTTGGGGGTGATCCTGCAGAAAGGGCCATTTCCAACAGTATGGAAAATTACTTGAATTTGAGTTTTGTGCATGCAATGGTTGTTTTAGTATCAGGGAAATCAACAATAAAAACCTTCCAATCAGACCATAAGACACAGCAAAAAGCCCAAAACCTGGCACACACATTAACTTGATAGACCAGCCCCTCAAGCACTGGCTAAGTGCCTTGTAGCTCAGTTTGACCCTTACCATAAAAACAAAAATATGACTTTTGCCATGATCGTCAGTTTCCCGAATGTTATTAGCTGACTGTATTGATTGTATCACAGGGTGGACATATCAAAGAGATGGTATGATGCAGCGTGAAACATGCTTACTATTTTGCACTGGTTCCATAGGACACATTAACCAAGGCTCATGAGTATGCATGTCTTCAGGAACGAAGGAGAATAGAAGCTTGAGCAGCATCTGGGAGCTGCCTAGACAGAATTCTCTTGTCATAGAAGGATGCCTTTCGTGAAACACCAGTTCCATGACCTCACAGGACTTTCACAAAAATTGCTGCAGGTGGCACCCAACTTGAAGAACAGAATAATAGTTGCTTGTGGTCAAAGGCAGCCTTGCTAGGCACTCATGATACATCATTACTGCAGCTATGAGTGGGCATTGAAATCCCATTATTTGTTTCTCAGTGAAGCAACAAAGACATCTGGGAACCAGAGAAGGACCTTGAAAGGAATAGACTTGCCCTTGTTTGCTTTGCAGGGAGTCATCCATAGGGATTATGAACTTGATAGCCCTTGTTTGCTTCACAAAAAATATCCATATAATAATGAAATCCGTTGTACCTTACTCCGCAAGGAATCAATCATATAGATTATTTTTTTAAAGTTTTAAAGGATACGTTTATTAAGAATAATACGTTTTTCAAAGTAATAATACAGAATAAACAATACATGAGATTAACAGAATACAACTAGGTAAAATAGAAGAGGTGATAAGAAGAAAAAATAAGGTACATGAGTCATATGTGTAAATGTCTGATCATTAATGAGGATGGAATAAATAAAACGAATGGTAAATATAAAAAACAGTATATAATAAATAAGATATAAATTAAAGTAGGAAGTGGGGGGTTGAAAACTTCCTGAGAGTTACGTGAAAGGCCAAACAACAGTTTTGCAGAATTATCCAGGATCTGAGTAATGGGGGTCCAAAGTTCTTTCTGCTTTAAAACAAAAGTGATAGGGGATGCATATCAGCAGTGTCTAATCGGTGGTTGTAGCATACTGCATACCACCATGTTTTAGATGATAGGTATCTGAATTGTATGATTCATTTTATGCAGGACAGCAGGTGTCAGAAAAAGCCTTTTGTATAGGCATAAATGTGTTTGAGTTGTGTTTGATGCTCAGGAGAATTTTCTAATTTTGATCCAGATATGATTCTAAGTTGAAATGGAAAAAATAGTGGATATGTCAAATCCCCATGCTAGTTCTGCGTTGGATTTAGGTTGATCATTAGAGATACATAGTAACTGTGAGTATATGGTGGATGCTTTTGGGGTTGGCTATAGAATAGTAGCGAGAGCATTGGGAGAGGTGGAATTATAACTGAGAGAAGAAATAGATTTAAAGTGAGCGTGCGCTTGAGAGCTGACATGTTGTAAGGAGAGAAACTTGGGGGCACATTTACAAGCCCCTTAGGTCACCAGAGTGTCACTTTTTGTGACGCTCCGGTGGTGCTGTGCACTGCACCATATTTACAAGGCAGCTTTAAGCCACTTTTTGTGGCTTTACACCACCCTGTAAATATGGCCCCTTAACATTCAGCTTTTTGCATGTAAGGGGCGTGCAATGGATGTTGATCTGGAGGTTCCACAGCAACACCCATTGCATTTTGACCCTGTCCCAGATTTATAGATTTCGTAAACCTGAGGCAGTACCAAGATCTAATGCCAGCCCATGGGTGGTGTTAGCATGGCGCAACAAGAAGAAATTCTTTCATTTTTCCTAGTTTTTTTCTCTTTCTATGTGTGCTTCATTAGGCAGCACACATAGAAGGAGCAAAGTGCCATTAAAGATTGTTTTTGTGCAGGAAGGTGTACCTTCCTTCACAAAAACAATCTCCACCATAACGCAGCAATCCTTGCACCAGGGTGCAAGGGTGGCTGCGTTGGCGCTCAGCAGCTAATTTAGCGCCGGTGCTGGGAGAACCACAGGGATCCACTGTATTCTTTTAAGTACGGCACATCCCTGCATTTTAGAAGTGACGCTGCACTGCGCTGCTAATTTTGGCACAGCAGCAGTGCTGTGCCACTTCTGGTAAATATGTCCCTTCCTACAGAAACTGTATGGAAGTTCAAAGAGAGCTTGCGCTTGTGAACAAGAAATAAGGGAGTCCAGATTAAGCAATTGGTTGACCCAGATTAAGCCTCTTGCTCTCCAGGTTTGCCAGTAAATAGGTCTATTCTTGTATGTATTTACTATGCCAAATGGTAGAATCTGAAAAACGTGTAAGTCAACGGGAGAATAAGAAGTAATGGAGGCTAATAATTTACCAGTGATTTCAAAAATTGGATTAGAAAACTTCTGAGGGTTCCGGATGAAAGACAAGTATTTGTCAATGGAAAGTGGTGAAAGTAAAACATGTTCTAAGTCAACCCATAATGGAGTGTACTGTAATGAAGATGTCATCCAAAGAACTGACTGTTTTAATAAAAATGCCTATAGTATTTCGAAAAATCAGTAACATTTACTCCCCCTTTATTTTTGGGACATTTTAGTTTTAGTAGAGAAATGCAAGACTTTTTATTATGCCAAAGAAAAGAAGTTAAGATGGAATACATTTTTGTGTAAGATTTGAGGTAAGTATTTAACCTCTTGGGTGCCTGGGACATAACAGTTACATTCGGGGCAGCACTGCTCGGTGCCCAGGATGTAACCATTACATCCTTGTATGGGCCCTCGGGGAAGTGCTAGCACTACCCTAGATGGCCTGGCATGCCCCTCCCATGGGCAGGGATAGAAGGGGAATCTCTTTCCCTTCCACCCCCGACTCCCCCAGTGACGTCTGATGACGTCAGCGTGAGATCGCAAGCTGACCTCATCAGAAGCCTCCCCCACTGCGCCGGAAGCTCAGCTTCCAGCGCGATCGGAGAGAAATCCGGTCGCGGGGCTGGGGTGGCACAGAGACATGAAAGTAAAGTAAAGGCCTTTCTTTTGATGCCTCTGTGAGCATTTCTGTAGCCAGACCGTGAAGCGATAAGGCTGCAGAAATGCCCACTAGACACCAGGGATGGTTTTTTTTTTTTTGTACTACTTATGTATGAGGGGAATCGTCCCTTTGGCAAAAGCCGCTCTCAAGGGGGGCAATATATTACTAGGCCTTTTCTGCCCCCCCCACCCCCTCCGGGAGCATATCAGCCTATTTTAATTAGGCCAATCCATTCCCGCCGGCAGAACCCATTAGACACCAGGGAGTTGTTTTTTTGTTTTTACTAAAATGAAGAAGGGGAGCAACCCCTTCAGCAAGGGTCGCTTCCCTGGGCTCAATTATTTATTAGGCCATTTGTGCCCCCTCGGGGGCAGATCGGCCTATTGTAATTAGGCCGATCTGCCGCAAGGGGGGGCCGAAGCCACTACATACCAGGGAGTTTTTTTTTTTTTATAGAATCGATGAAGGGGAGCGACCCCTTGAGCGAGGGTTGCTCATCCGGGGTGGCAATTATTTATTAGGCCAGATTGGCCTATTGTTATTAGGCCATATGCCCCCAGTGGGGGGAGCAAAAATCTCTAGATGCCAGGGATAAAAACATTTTTTGTTTGTTTACTTTTTCTACAGGGGGGGAGCTACTCCTTAGGGAAGGGTCGCTCCCCTGGGGGGGGGCAAATTGTCTTTAGGCCATTTCTGCCCCCCTTGGGGGCAGGTCAGCCTACATTTATTAGGCCAATCTGCCCCCATGGGGGGCAAAAACCACTAGACACCTGGGATTTTTTTTTTAGGCAATTACACGCAAGGGGAGCGACCCCTTAGACAAGGGTCACTCCCCTGGGGGTGCAAGTTTATTTTAGGCCATTTCTGCCCCCCTTTATTGGCTCTGGGAACCTAGGGTTCTTGATAAGCCTACAAGCCCTATATATCCCCGCAACCAGAAGAGTCCAGCAGATGTAACGGTATATTGCTTTTGAAAATCTCACATCGAGGAAAAAGTTAGAGTAATATGTGCTCAATTTCAATATTGTTTTATTTCAGCTTTTATTTTCTGTTAGTAGACCTTGTAGGATCTACACAAATGAATTCAGAATTTTGTCTTCTTTTCAGAAATGTTTAGCTGTCTCGGATCCGTTATTGGTTTCACACCCATTTCTGTCACTAACTGGAAGAAGGCTAAAAGCACAAAATATAGTAAAAATGTGGTATGTCCCAGTAAAATGTCAAAATTGTTTTTAAAAATGTGGTTTTTCGATTCAAGTCTGCCTGCTCCTGAAAGCTGGGAAGATAGTGATTTTAGCACTGCAGGGAAAAAAAACACAGGCCTTCTTCTGCAGCGTTTTTTCCCATTTGTTTTCAAAAAAACAAATTTTTAGCTGTATTTTGGCTAATTTTTAGGTGTCCTGCAGGGACACCCACAAACTCATGACACCTCTAGAATCCCTAGGATGTTGGAAAAAAGGGCTGTGAATTTGGCGTGGGTAGTTTATGTGGACAAAAAGGTATGAGGGCCTAAGTGCGAACTGCCCAAAATAGCCAAAAAAAGGCCTGACACCTGAGGGGGAAAAGGAATGGCAGCAAAAGGGTTAAAGGAATGTTAGACAATGTGAAAATAACAATAGGAATGAACATCATCTTGATAGTACCTAATCGACCCGACCAAGATAAATGTAGAGGATGCCATCTGCTAGTTCGAGAGGTAATCTTGGAGACACAAGCTTTAATATTAATATAGAAAGATGTAGTAAGAGATGGGGTAAATTGAAGGCCAAAATATTTAAGTTGTTTGGATTGCCATTTAAAGTTAAAGGAGTTGAAGTCTTGTTTGAAAGTGAATTTGTTCAAGGGTAAGATTTTGCATTTGCCATGATTTAATTTATATACAGATACGAAAGAATAGGAGGTGACTTCAGAGGCAAAAGCAGGGAGAGAGGTAAGTGTTTTTTAGATGAATAAAAAAATATCATCAGTGTGTGCAGCTAATTTAACCTGCTGAGTATTGTATGTGAATCCATGTCTGTTTATGTTTTGTCTGAGCTTAGACAGGAAAGGTTCTAGTGCTAAGTAAAAAACAAATGGTGAGAGGGGACAACCTTGTCAAACTTCCCTATCCAGGGTAAAGTATGAGGAGGTCAACCCATTAGCACATATGGCAGCCTGAGGAGAGGTGTATAAAAGGGAAATAAAGAGTATTAGTATAGGGCCAAAACCAAACTAGGAAAGGGTATGAAAAAGACATTTCCAATTCACTCAATCAAAATCCCGACTGCTCCTTTGTCAAGAGATCAGGAAGCAAAGGCTACAATCCACAAGATAATTCTTTAGAGACGATTTTATAATCCAAGTTAACAAGGGAAATAAGTCTGTAATTCCTACAAATATGTAGGTCCTTCCCTTCTTTTGGAATGTGAGATATAAGCTTGTCAAGGAAAGAGCCTGAAGAGCTAGAGGAATTGGTGAATGAATGAATAAAGGTGCATAATTTTAGAAGAAGTAATCTGGAAAAGAATAAGTAAAACTCAGCTGTAAATTCATCCGATACAGGAGCTTTAACCTTTTTTAAGAGAGAGAAGCGCATGATGGAGGTCTTATTGTGTAATATTGGTTTCTCAAGAAGGCAAATCTTTTCAGAATAATCTGGTTTCTGCAGACAGGATAACTATTGTAAAATGTCTGAATCTGAAGGATCCTGTTCAGGTGAGTATAACCGATTATAGAAAGGTTTGAACTAATTTTAAATGTCTGAATCCGCATGATATCATGTGTCAGTGTCGTCAATAATAGAATTGATAAGTAGTTTGGTATGTTTGATTTTAAGATAATTTGCCAGTAATTTCCAGGATTTATTTCGGCCTCCATAATATTTGGTACTAGATTTTAAGAGATGAGGATGCATTTTTAGTAGATATTTTATTGAAGAGTTTTGCATTGACAAGCTGCTGTAACGATTGCTGCGTCCAGGAGGCGTAGTATGTACTTTCAAGAAGCCTTATTTCCTCAACAATTTGTTTTAACTGTATCTGATAATTTATCATTTTCCTAGAGACATAGTTAATGACAAAATCCCTAGCTGAAGCCTTGAAAGCATCCCATATTTTTTTTAAAGGGAATGTCTTCTGTTTGTGTAGAAAATAGTCATGAAAGAAATAAGTAAATGAAGAAGTGGAAGTTGTGTCCAGTAATAAAGAATTGTTAAAGCTCATCATTTGGGAGAGATCTGTTTATAAAGAAGGTCAAGCTGTACACAAACTGGGGCTTGATCAGATATTGAAATAGCACCAATGTCAGCTGCGTGTAACGATTGAGTAATAGAATGAGGTATGAAAATGTAGTCAATCTGAGATTGAGCATGATAGACTGGAGAGAAATATGTATACTCCTCAAGTATGGGGTTGCACAAACACCAAGCGTCTGTGAGGTAACGCTGCTGAGTAGCATGGACAAATGCTTTTTGTAATTTATTGGGACTATAATGGGACGCGGAATGTCTGTCAATAAAAGGGTCAACAAAATTGTTTCAATGACCTGATAAAATAAAGTTATAATTGGGATATTGTATGTGTTTTTGAGAAATACTTGACCAGAATTGGCAATCCAGACTATTAGGACCATATATGTTAAAAGGTACAATTGGAATCTTATCAGTATACAACTTAAGCAATAACCATCTTCCCTCTTCGAGAAATCTGTTGAATATGTAAAGATTTATGATATAAAATAATGACACCATGCTATTTCTCAGAGAGAAAAATACTTCCCCCACCTTCCCTTTGAATAAGATCGTAGATTCACTATCTGTGAGATGGGTTTCCTGTAAGAAAGCAATGTGAACATTAAGTTTTGCAAGGTGAGTCAAGACTGTTTGACGTTCGATCAGAGAGTTTAAACCACAGACATTCCAAGATACCATTGTCAAAACCATTGGGAAGAAACAAGAAAACAAGTACAATCAGACATTTTGTGAAGAAAGTTCGAGAGGAACCAGATAATCAACAAGAAAAATAGTAATGGAAAAGAGAAGTGGTGATGCCAGAGGTACATAAAAATGGAAGTAGAGGAAAAGACAGAAGGGGTAAGACAAAGGAAAGGAGAAAATGGAAAAAAGGAGAGAAAATAAGACATAAGAAAAAATGAGATGGAGGAAGAGGATGACATGAGTAACAAAAAGGGAAACATGCCTATGAATATGTTGATGAGGGTTGGGGGAAGGAGCACATTAGAAAAGACGGCACATCCAAACTCCAGAGGAATAACAAGGCTCATAGAAGGTGGTATAACATGAAATGGAAATTGAGGATACTTATAAGGGGGCTACAGCACTTGTATGAGAAAAGAGTAAGGAGATAATTGGACGTAAATAACATCTAACAATATTATGTCTTAAAAAATAAAGACATGTGAAAAACTTCAGACGGTTTCAAAAGGCCTTTAAGAAGACAAGGCATTATCATAATATTTCTAATTAATCTATTTATTTCAAACATAAAGGATAGAAGATGAGGGACAGGGAACTCAGTCAGGTCAATAAGATGATGCAGCAGTGACCATAGTTTCTGCTCTGCATGTAGCAAGGAGGGCTTGGAGATGAGAAGGATCCTCAAATGTCATCGACTTGTTTTTGTAAGTGACTTTAAAAGGGCAGGGATGAAAAAGCCCAAAGTGTGCTCCAAGGGATCGAAGTGTAGGTCTCGCACCCAGGAAGGTCATCATCTAACCACTGTGCTCTTAGCATAATCCTGGGAGCAAAAAAGATCTTATGACCTGACCAGGAAATATGTTTGAGTTGCCTAGCAGCACTGATGACCTTTAGTAAGTCTGTGTATTCCAGGAAGTACAAAATAACTCTTCTAGGTTTCTGCTGGCACGTTGATTGTTAGGCGGCACGTCTGCAGGCAATTTAAAAACCTGAGGCAAAAACTTTTTGAAGAATGAAATTGGATTGGACCCTTCTGAGCCCTCAGGGAGGCCATATACATAAAAGCTGTTCCTTCTGTTGCAATGTTTAAGGTCTTCAACCTGCTTCTCTAAGAAGATGATCTGCATTTGCATAAAGTTCACTTTAATCAACGTTATGGTGAGGCCAGTTAGCTGTAGCTCTGCAATAGATATTCTCTCTTTTATATGTGACTACTGGTCAGCTAGGTTCACAGGGCTCTGATTTCCTCCAGCAGGTGCTCCAATGAGACATTGGGGATAGATTTTGTGGAAGAAGGTGGTTCCTTGGTAAGTCTTTTAATTGTCGATTCACCAGAGTTAGGTTGTGAAGGGTTGGTGAGACCAGTCAAGGAAGAAGAGGAAAAGAGACTCTTATTCAAAGAATGGTCTACCATGTTGAAGCAAGAGGAGAGTGTCGAGCTACGCTTGAGGAGTTTGCCAGTAGAAAGCTTGGAATGTTGCTTTAAAGTATTCAGTTTGCCCATAAACTGAGGACAGCAAAAGACATGTGAGGTGTAAAATATAATTCAGTATGCTGCAAAAAAAAGAGCTAATAAGGTTGTGGCACTTGAATGCCTCAAGGAACTGAAAAGGAGGCTGAAGAGGTATGAGTAAAAACCTCCATCAGTCAGCAGAATAATACCACTATATTAGATTAAGAATAAATGCTCACAGGCATTGAGCAGGTTTTCGCACTCATCTTTCAAAACAAAATGGCTGCAGCAATCGAGGCTGACGAGTGGTGTGACAAAAAATGAATAAATATGCCTACCCAAGTGTCGAGACAGGTATTTGCGGAATCTACATGAGTCCAGGAGCACTTACTCACAAGTAATAGCCAAGTTGTGTACAGGAAGCTCCTCCGCATCACCGTTCCTAGCACCTCACCTCAGAGCTTTAGCAGGAGGCACCATCTTGTCTGAGCACTCAGCCATGCCCCATCAATCATGTGGCTTTTGACCTACTTCAAACACCAATGGAAGTATATTAGGACAAAAGCATGGTTGTATGGTATGCTGGTAACAAAGACAGTGAATACATATGTGACCACGGTGAGAAACTACACATGAATTACTAATGAATGATTTAAAGTTACAGATATCCAGTGCCGGACTCGCCTATAGAGCATTCACGCAAAGCCCGAGAGGCTGATCTGAAAGGTCAGCACGTGGCCCAGTTTGTTGACTGTTGTAGGCCTGTTTTATGGTCGGCTGGGTCTGTGTTTACTGATAATATCCCTGATATTAAATTAAATATTGCCTGGAGCAATCGCATGTGCTTACAGTCGCCCACACCTTGAAAAATTCTTATACTGCATGTATTTACAACTTCAAAACTGTCCCAATTTGCAATTAATAGGTCACTTTTTTAGCTATCTAATTCACAAAAGCGGGCCACTTTTATTTTGGTGCCTGGGTCAATTTTTTGTCCCAGTCTGACGTGTAGATATCAACTTGTCACCTTGAATGCAACCAAAGCACTAAAATGTTAATATTTTTGAAGGTAGATCTTGAGGAAACTTCCTGATGGTTATTCTGCTGCTACATCAAAATGTAATTGTATTTCAGTTTAGAAGAAAAGCAAAGTTAAAAATTGCAATAGAGAGTGAAAATATATAGTGTCGGCAGATGCATTACAAGCAACATTTGAAGGAGAACCATCAATGTTCAAACTATATTTATACTAAAGCTCTCCTTCGCCTTCTGGATAGCAACACACCAGAAGCACAGGTTAAGACCAGCTGTGTGACTAGGTATGTGACAATATCCTGAGTCTTGATTTCTCTCACATGTTCCATCCCCCTTTCCCCAGTATAGCTCCACAATAGTATCGTTGAGTTGCCTTTGGTTTGGCAAAGGGTGGAAAATATCTTTGTTTTTATTGGGTCTGATTTCCAAATTAGCGCTTCCTGACAAGAGGTTGCTGCACTAGAATTGTTGAGAGCTTGCCCAAAGGAGAAAACAATTCTCTCACTTGTTCCATCCCCCTTTCCCCTGTATAGATCCACAATAGTATCGTTGAGTTGGCTTTGGTTTGGCAAAGGGTGGAAAATATCTTTGTTTTTATTGGGTCTGATTTCCAAATTAGCGCTTCCTGACAAGAGGTTGCTGCACTAGAATTGTCAAGAGCTTGCCCAAAGGAGAAAACAATTCAATTTAGACACATCTTCTAAGTCCTATTTCTTTAGCTAATGAGACACTCTCTGCAGTTATTGCTGAATGCCCGAGGTTCTGAATTGCACAGAGTAGTTAACATCAAATCTAAAGAAAATTATGAAATCACACTTTATCTATGTTTTTCTAAATTAATGGCTGGAGGTGTCTGTAGGTCAACAATATATCTGATGGTTTCTCTTTGCTGGACTACCCAATTGTTAGACCTGACAGCCTTGGGGTGGCCATGCCCCAACATTTTGCCAGCCTCCCTCCACTTTCCTGACACTGTTTTGCCGGTTTTAGGATTTTGTGCACTTTACCACTGCTAACCAGTACTAAATTGCATATGCCCTCTGCCTTACACATGGTAACATTGCTTCATACCCAATTGACATATTTAATTTACTTGTAAGTCCCTAGTAAAATGCACTCCATGTGCCCAGGCCCTGTAAATTAAATGCTACTAGTGGGCCTGCAGCACTGATTGTGCCACCCACATAAATAACCCCTTAACCATGTCTCTTGCCTGCCATTGCAAGGCATGTATGTGCAGTTTACTGCCACTTCGACTTGGCATTTAAAAGTACTTGCCAAGCCTTAAACTCCCTTTTTCAACATATAAGTCACCCCTAAGGTAGGCCTTAGGTAACACATAGGGCAGGGTGCTATGTAGGTAAAAGGCAGGACATATACATATGTGTTTACTTTTTGAGTGGTCGATTCTGATCAGAAAGGAGTAAAGAGGTCATATTTAGTATGACCAGAATGGCAATAGAAAATCTTGCTTATTAGTGAAGTTGGATTTTATATTAAAATTTTAGAAACGCACCTTTAGAAAGTGATGATTTCTCTGCACTTAAAAACCATCTGTGCCTTACAGCCTATCTCCAATCAATGTCTGGGCTGGGCTAGTTGATAGCTTCCTTGTGCATTCCACCCACACAAACACAGGACACTCAGTCACACCTGTACTCATCTGCACACTGAATGGGTCTTCCTTGGCTGGAAGGGTGGAGGGCCTGACACAACCATTTCATAGGCTAGTGGCCTGCCCTCAGGCAATGGACTGTCAAACCCCCTACTGGGACCCTGACAAACACGTCTGTACTGAAAGGGGAACTGGGAACTGGTGCACTTCAAAACCACTCTTTGAAGTCTCCCCCACTTCAAAGGCATTTTTGGGTATATAAACTGGGTACCTGACCCCACCAAATCAGACACTTCTGGATCTTAACCTGCAACATGTCAATAGGAGCTACCTGGCTGTACAAAGAACTCATCTGTACTGCTTTGCTGAGAAGGACTGCTGCCCTGCTTTTGCCCTGCTACCCTACTGGCCTCTGACTTTGCTAAGAAGTGCTCTCCAAGGACTTGGATTGAGCTTGCCTCCTGTTTTCTGAAGTCTCTGGCCAAAAAGACTTCATCTTTTCAGGAAACTCCTTGTGCACTGAAACCCGGCGCACAGCCTGCCGGAAACAATGCATAGCCTCCGTTGTGAATGAGAAATCGCCGCACATCCGAACCGGAATGACACAGCCCGACTTCCCGAGTGGAAATTCGACACAGTGCCTGTCTTGTGAGGGAAAATCCGACGCATCGCCTACGGAATCGACGCACAGCCAAAACAGAACAACGCAGCCGACTTACCGAGTGGAAATTCAACACAGCGCCTGCCTTGTGATGGAAAATTCGACACATCTCCTACCAGAGCGACACAATGCATGCCCCTTCTTCCAGCATGTCCAGGATTTCCCTGCATCATCCCTGGGCATGAAAAAGATCCCCACATCACAGTGAGGAACCAAGACTGCACGCCGAAAAACGATCAAGCCCTTAGCAGCGTGGAAAGAAATTACGCAACGTCTGTGCCACTTCGGAAAATCTGACGCACACCTAATTTTTCCACGCATCTTCTTCTCTGCGGTCTTCGTGCAACCAAGAGGCAACCATTGATTTCTAAGATTTAAGAATGTTTGAACTTGTAAAAGTGATATTTCAACTTGTGCTTATTGAATATTTGTCATTTTGACCTTATTTTATTCAGATAAATATTATCTATTTTTCTAATCATGTGTGGTGTATTTTTGTGGTGTTTTCATTGTGTTACTGTATCATTTCTTGCACAAATACTTTACACATTGCCTTCTAAGTTAAGCCTGACTGCTCAGTGTCAAGCTACCAGAGGGTGGCAGAGGATAGTTTGGATTGTGTGTGACTTACCTTGACTAGAATTGTGTTCCCCACTTGGACATGGATGTATACCTCTGCCAATTAGAGACCCCATTTCTAACACGGATCATGTACACATCAGTGTCCATGTAGGTGAAATTAACTGCATTATTAATATGTTTTGCCATCTTCAAGAAACGAGTCACTGTTTTGATACATTTGTAAGGTAAAAATACTCCAAAACTTGATTTAAAGGGAGTAAAGTGTAAAACAATCAAGCACAGATTAGGGGCAAACCACAGTAGCAAAAAGAAGTCACACAATTAGTCTAGTCGGATGAGAAAGCTACATGAAGAACTGTGAAGAACTGCTAAATAAAGCTGTACGGTTTCACCACTAACAAATATTTCACAACCAGTAAAGCAAGACCAGAGGGCTCCTTTGCAGGCCCAGTTCTAGTGGGTGGGCTAGGTGGGCCAGGCCTCTGAAGCATTACCTTTGGCCCTCCTAGTAATAGCAAAAGAGGCCACAGAGAAAACACCTGTTACGTGCTTCCTCCACGTCGGCAAATGTGATTTTTTTTGTTTCGCTTTTGTTTACTTTAATCATCAGTCAGGAGTCAACGAGAAATCACTAGAATACATTTTATAGTGCATTGTTTTAACAACAGCTGTTTTACTTGTGTACTGATAGGGAGAAAAATACCACCTTTAAATGATTTCCCTATTTTGCAACTGTCTGAGAGAAAAACCTGGGCATGCCTGTGAAAAGAAAACAGCCCGGAGGCGACCCTAGCTCAAGTCTGAGGCAATCTGTAGTGGGGAGGTGTGTGTTGGGGAAGAGGAGACAGGGGTTTACCTGCCAATAATGCAGCAGGTGGAGTGGCACCAGACCCCAGGTTCTAGGCTACCTCCAGAATTGTCGAAGGAGGAGGCTGGCCTGGTTTGTAGTGGGTACCTTGGGCACTTACACCTTATACCAGGTCCAGTTATCCCTTATTAGTGAAATGTAGTAGTGTTCTAGCAGGTTAGGCTGATAGAGGCAGCTATAGCAGAGCAGCTTAGGCTGAACTAGGAGACATGCAAAGCTCCTGCAATACCACTTATAGCTACACAGTACATATACACAAGTAAAGACAATACTCAGTGTTACCAAAAATAAAGGTAGTTTATTTGGATAACACAAGGCCAAAAATATCTTAGAGGCAATACTCCTTCTGGAGGTAAGAATTATACACAATAGATACACTATACACCAAAATAAGGTAAGTAAATAGACATAGGATAAAGCAAACAATAGGAAATGCTATTGAATGCAATGGTTGAAAATAGGTATAGGGGCAACAAAAACCATATACTAAGAAAATGGAATGCGAATCACGAATTCCCCCCTAGACAAGTGTAGTTTGTGGAGAATTGCTGGGAAAATAAGAATACAGCAAAGGTAAGTAAAATACCCCACCCCAGAGCCCAGGAAAGTAGGAGTAAAGCACTGCAAGTTTTCTTAGGACACGCTACAAGTTGTGATTAGAGTTATTGCAAGAACCAGGCAAGACTGCAAACAAAAAATGGTGGATTCTTGGACCTGAAGACCTGCAAAGGAAGAAGCCCAAGTCCAGAAGTCGGAAGAAGTTCCAGGAAGGACAGGAGCCCCTACCAACCCAGAAGAGGGTGCAAAAGAAGAGTCCTCGGTTGGACGAAGACTGCAGAAATGCACCCAAGGAAGATGTCAGAAGATGTCAGCGGGTTCCTGCATGATGCAATGGATGCCCTACAAAGAGATGTTGGATGCAGGTGAGTTTTGACACTGGATTCATCCAACAAGCCTTGGTTCCGGCAAAGTTGCGTTGTGCATCAAAGTTGTGCTGTCTGGACCCAGGAGGGATCTGGGGGCCTCAACTCTGTGTGAGGAGGAAGAGGGGGCTCTCAGCACTTCAGAGAGCCCTCAGTCGACTAGACAGCACCCACGGAAGTCCCAGGACACGGGTAATAAATGAGGTCCCATGCCGCCGGAGGTCAACTCAGTGAGCTGAGCATCACAGGATAGAGTGCTGGGGACTTGGTCCAGGCTGTGCATGAAGGGATTTTGCAAATAGTGCACAGAGGCCTCTGGAGGTGAAGAATACATGGTGCACAGGGGTACTGTCGTACTCGAGGAAGGCAAGCTCTTACCTCCTTCAAATTGGGACAGCCAGACCTTAGGACAGTCTGTGTCAAAGTGGTCCACCACCTGTGTTCCAAGGAGCATGCTCGTCACCAAGATAGGAGTCCAAGAGAACCGGTTGTCGACTTACAAGGTACTGCGTGAGCAGGGAAGTGACTCCGTCACTCCACGGGAGATTTCTTCGGTCCTTCTGGTGCAGGGTGAAGACAGAGAGTCCCCAGAGCGTGCACGCCGTGGATACTGTTGCAGTTGCTAGCTGGAGCTGAAGTGGCAGAAGAAAAGTAGCCCTTCTGGATACTTTGTTGCTTTTACAGCGGTTCCTGGAGCAGTCTGTGGTCGATCCGAGGTCAGAGCATGAAGTAGTAGTTACAGAGGATTCCTGCTGGAAACTTGCACGTAGAATCTGAAGAGAAACTCACAGGAGAGACCCTAAATAACACTGAGTTGGGGATTGGCTATCTTATCAGGCAAGGACCTATCAGGAGGGATCTCTGACGTCACCTGCTGGCAATGGCCACTCAGAGGCCTCCAGAGTGTCCCCACACCCTGGACAATAAGATCGCTGAGGTATGGGACATACAGGAGGAGCTCTGGGCACCACCCCTGGGGTGGTGATGGACAGGGGAGTGGTCTCTCCCCTTTACTTTGTCCAGTTTCACACCCGAGCAGGGACTGGAGGTCCCTGAACCAGTGTAGACTGGCTTATGCAAGGAGGACACCATCTGTGCCCTTCAAAGCATTTCCAGAGGCTGGGGGAGGCTACCCCTCCTCAGCCTGTAACACCTATTTCCAAAGGGAGAGGGTGTAACACTGTGCTCCCAAAGGAAATGCTTTGTTCTGCCTTCCTAGGACTGAGCTGCTCAGACCCCATGAGGGCAGAGCCCTGTCTGTGAGGTGGCAGCAGCTGTAGCTGCATTGCAAGCCTCAGAGAGCTGGTTTGGCAGAACTGGGGGTCCATGGTGGAACCCCAGGATGCATGGAATTGGCTCCCCAATACCAAATTTGGAATGATCTTAGACACCTTACATGGCCATATTCGGAGTTACCATTGTGAAGCTACATATAGGTATGAACCTATATGTAGTGCATGAATGTAATGGTGTTGCCGCACTCAGAAAGTCCTGGGAATTGGCCCTGAAACTATGTAGGGGCACCTTTGCTAGTGCAAGGGTGCCCTCACACTTAGTAACTTTGCACCTAGCCTTCATTAAATGAAGGTTAGACATATAGGTGACTTATAAGTTACTTAAGCGCAGTGAAAATGGCTGTGAAATAATGTGTGCACTATTTCACGCAGGCTGCAGTGGCAGTCCTGTGAAAGGGTTTGTCTGAGCTCCTTATGGGTGGCAAAAGAAATGCTGCAGCCCATAAAGATCTCCTGGAACCCCAATGCCCTGGGTAACCAGTGATACAGGCAAAAACATACAGACATACAGGTAAAAATGGGGGTAACATGCAAAGTAAGATGGTACTTTCCTACACAATGTCCAACCCAAACGCACCCTTGGCCCATCCAGATATAAATTCCTGGAACTGGGCCTGCTCCTTCGATTTAGTTCTGAAAAGATGAGTGGTATTTTCAATAGAAGAGCGATGGGTTAGTGAGAAGCAGAGATTTCTTATATTTCCAACTCACCACCATAAATGACTGTCTACAGTTCGGGTCCCCTGTGCAGAAGTTGTTTTTCTTTTCACAGAAATAGAAAACGTATAGAACTGTGACCTATATTTCCTGTAACAGTTTTGTATTTATATTTGCGCGTAAACTTGTTTTTGGTGCGGATAAAATGTCCGACGTCACTGGAACTTTATGTTCATGTTTTTAAAGACTTGTGTGTTTAACTTGCAATGTCCACTTCTCCACAGACTGCCGCCACTTCAGCCATCTATTGCAGTGACACGCCTCCTCGCATGCACCCTGCCACTGAGGAGTTCTCTCTACTTGTTACCTTGAGAAGGTTAGTCCTTGAGACGTCTCTGTGCCTCCTCCGCCATTAATCCTGCAGGATTTGGATTTAGTGATTAGTTAAATCTCTCGTGACATAACCCGCGCAACAATAAGGATAATCGCCCAGAAGCCCTGTTCCTGCCACCGCCCTGCCCACCTCTGCGCGAGAAGTCTTAAGTACTATCGGCTTTTACTTGCAGCACCGTCTGAAAG
Organism: Pleurodeles waltl; assembly: GCF_031143425.1. Classification (NCBI taxonomy): domain Eukaryota; kingdom Metazoa; phylum Chordata; class Amphibia; order Caudata; family Salamandridae; genus Pleurodeles; species Pleurodeles waltl. Next base: position 999,782,488 of record NC_090439.1, on the reverse strand, counting down.
CACGACACTGTTTTTTTTTTTCTATAAACAACGGAATTAGAGCCCAGTCTTTGCAGATACCACTGCAGCACTCATGCCAATTACGCTTCAATTGGAATCCTAATTAAATCTCAATGACATAAGGGGCGGGGCCTCTATAACCCTCTGCGCGTGGGCATAATTGGCAAGAGCCTGCGGCTACTAATGCTGAGAGCAGCTCCCATTCACAGTACTGCAGATGCAGAGCGTAGAATCGGCATTTTTTCCATAAGTGCAGGTTATGTAGGTCAGGCCTAAAACATGAACCTTTGGCAAAGGGACATCACTGTAATCAGGGAAGGATGCGCTGCCCTGTCAGTTCCAATATTTGTGTCACAGTTCAGTGAATCTCACCGGTGTCGGATAACCAAATGCCTCGGCGCAGATAAATGTTTTTAAAGCCACCCAGACTTCACTTATCCTGCTACCAGTGGAATGACTGGATAGGAGCAGAGGCTTTGGCTGTGAGGGTTCATGTTAGACTTTTCATCCTTGGTGTGGTCTCCCTTAACTTTTTGCCTCTGTTTCCCAGGTTGTTGATGTGTGCTGGACTCTGTTTTTGCTGTTTTTGTTACTCTGGGCACTTTACCACTGCTAACCAGTGCTAAAATGCAAGTGCTCCTATACAAAATGTGTATGTAATTTGTTCATCCATGATTGGCATATTTGATTTACTGGTAAGTCCCTAGTACAGTGCACTAGAGGTGTCCAGTGCCTGTAAATCAAATGTTACTAGTGGGGCTGCAGCACTTGTTGTGCCACCCACATTAGTAGCATGGCTCAGACCTGCCACTGCAGTGTCTGTGTGTGCAGTTTTAAACTGTAAATTCGACTTGGCAAGTGTACCCACTTGCCAGGCCTAAACCTTCCCTTTTCTTACATGTAAGGCACCCCTAAGGTAGGCCCTAGGTAGCCCCAAGGGCAGGGTGCAGTGGATGGTTAAGGTAGGACATATATGCCCTCATTACAACCCTGGCGGTCGGTGTTAAAGTGGCGGTAATACCGCCAACAGGCCAGCAGTAAATAAAATGGGATCACGACCATGGCGGCAACCACCAACACAGACAGCCACTTTAACACTCCAACGGCCACGGCAGTAGCAACAAACACTGCTGCGGTAACCGCCAACAGACAAGCGGAAGACTATGTACCTCCCACACTATTACAAGGCACCAATCCGCCAACCTTTCCGGGGCGGTACCAACGCCATCAAAAGCATGGCGGACACAGAACGGAAACCACTCACCTTTCGAAACCCAAGGAAGAACTAGGATGCCATGGAGCCCGAATTGCAGATCCTACCCATGTTGCTATAACTATTAATACACCACGAAGTGGAAAGAAGTCGGCGGTGACGACGGTGAGTACTGCACCTAGCACACAGGGGAGAGGAGGAGAGAAAAGAGAGTGACACACACACACGTGACACGCAACACCCCCACCCCCCATCCACAACAACATACACACACACATATCCAATAATATCACAGATACACCCAGTCAACCCCTGGAAGAATGCAAGGACCAAACAAAATGAGTTTAACTAGTGTAATATTGGAACAATCGGATACATCAAGAGAACAGCAAATAATCAGCATAAACAAATATTTACAGCAAGTACACAAGTCTGTACACTGTCCCATGAAATGTCAGTGGACCAGTGGTCCCAAAAAGCATGGGTGAAGCCCACACATGACACCTGCCTCAAAACGGAGAGAACACTGCAGGGGCATCAGGTAAAAAAAAAAAACAGGCACCTCAGGGGGAAGGGGAGGGGGAACCTCAGCCGGATGATGGTACAATGCCACTGCTCCTCGAGTGGGCTCCATGCCCACTGCTTGGTCCTGGGGAGTGCAAAGCCACAGTCTCTCAAGTGGGTTCACTGCCCACTGCTTGGTACTGGGGAGTGCAAAGCCACAGTCTCTCAAGTGGGTTCACTGCCCGCTGCTTTGTCCTGGGGAGTGCAAAGCCACAGTCTCTCAAGTGGTGGTTTGCCCACGTGCTCTGGAGGATGCTTTGTGCCCAGAGTGCTTCATCCTGCCAAGGACTGGGTGAGTGGATTCCTTTCTCCACTGGTTCTGGAGGGGGCTTTGTGCCCAGAGTGCTTCATCCTGCCAAGGACTGGGTGAGTGGATGCATTTCTCCACTGGTTCTGGAGGGGACTTTGGGCCCAGAGTGCTTCATCCTGCCAAGTACTGGTGAGTGGATGCATTTCTCCTCTGGTTCTGGAGGAGGCTTTGTGCCCAGTGATAGTGCACCGGGGGTGTGGCAGTTGACATCCTCTCGCCTGGATGTCTTAGCCACGCAATGTACCTGGAACAGGTAGCATGTTACTCCATGGAGGCAGAGCCACGCTCCATCCTGCGGCGACTTAGGCTGCCAATTGCTGGTTCGTGTCCGTGCTGGAGGTGGTGTCTCATGTGGCATGTCCAGGGTCCAGGACGTCACCTGCAGATTCTGACGGCTGCCCACTGGGGATGGGGCTGACGTCCAACAGAGTGGCATTGGCTGTGCACGTGGCGGTGCTGATGATGGTGCAGGTGGTGGTGGCAGTGGTTGCGGCGGAGATGCTGCCAGTGCTGGCCGTGGTGCAAGTGACTGTTGTGGTGGATGGAGACATCATCCCGTCTCTGGCAGCCTCGGCTGCAGACAGACATTGTGGCAGTGGCGGTGAAGGTGGCGGTGCAGGTGGCGGTCGGAGCGGCGGTGGTGACTGTGGTGCATGTGGCTGCCATCCCTGATGATATAGTGGTCACCAGCCCCTCACCAGGAGACATCGTGCCCTGAGGTGACGTGCCCTTTGGCTTGTGGCCCTTCCCCATCTTGACAGCCGCTGCAGGGACCTTGGCACTGTCCACTCGGTGTTTGGGCAAGGCCTTGCTGGGTGGGTGGTGTGACTGTCCCCTGCTGAAAGCCAGACCCTTTTTGACCTTTGCAGGTGGTGGAATAGGGTGGTCCTTCTTTTCTGTCGGTGGCACACTGGCAGCTCTGAAGCGTGCCCCCTTAGATCGTACTGGACTAGCAGGAACCACAGCGGATGCAGATTTGGTGGGTGAGGAGCTGGGCTTGGATCTAGACATCCTGGGCCTAGGGGAAGGACGGGGGGAGGTGTAGTGAGGTGGTTAATGTTAGCTAGGAAATGTTTTTTAGACACACTGGGATGGGAAGATAGAGGGGGTGTGGGAGTGGAGGAAGAGGTAGTGGTTGTAGGAGGTGTACGTCTGCTGAGTTTGGGTGAAGGTGCATGGGCTGGAGGCTGTTGTGAGGTGGATGGCCGTTGAGTGGGTGTGTGCCTGCGTTTGTGTACTTTGAGAGGAGGGCTCACAGACACACTGGGAGAGGACACAGGGGACGTGTGAATGGTAGTGGGGTGGTGATTGCACGTGAGCGGTGTGTAGTGATGGGCGTGCTGGTGATGGAGGCAGTGGCTGATGATGTAGTGCATGCAGGTGTGACTGGAGACCAGACTGGGAGGGAAGTGGAGGAGGGGGACACAGTGGAGGAAGTGAATGTTTGTATGTGTGCATGGGTGTGGTACTTGTGTGAGTGCCTGTGGGATGTGTGGTACTTATGTTTTCCTGAGCCACTTTTGTGTGTTGATGTGTGTGCATGCTGGTCTGATGATATGCTTGGGATAGGCTGAGGTAGAGGAGATTGGGTCTGGGTAGTGGAAGTTGGAGGGGGGAGGCTGGACACAGGGACAATGGCTGCCATCAGTGCTGAGGCCAGAGCCTGAAATGCTCTCTGTTGGGCCGACACGCCGAATAAATGTCCTCCAGGTATGCATTTGTTTGCTGCAAATGCCTCTCGACACCCTGGATGGCATTCAGAATGGTTGACTGCCCAACAGTGAGGGATCTCAGGAGGTCAATAGCTTCCTCACTGAGGGCAGCAGGGATGACTGGGGCAGGGACTGAGGTGCCTGGGGCGAAGGAGATGCCCACCCTCCTGGGTGAGCGGGCACGGGAAACACGCTGAGGGGCTGCTGGGAGGGCAGTGCTGGGGGGGTGGCGGCTGTACCTGTAATTGGGGTGGGCACAGATGTGTCCGCCGCCTGGGAGCTTCCATCAGAGGAGGAGTTGCTGTCGCTGGTATCCCCTCCTGTCCCCGTCGTGGAGCTTCCCTCGCCCTCTACCCAATGGTGCCTTCACCCTCCATGGATTCACCCTCCTGGGCCATGTGGGATGCAGCTCCATCCGTCGCCGGTGCCTCTGCTCCTCCGCCAGATGATGCTAATGCACACAAGGACAGGGTGACAAAACAAGAAGGGGGGAAAGACAGAGAACAGACATGGTCAATGCCAGCAACACCACTACCGTTGGCGGACACAACACACAGGGAGCAGCCCTATATACTGGGCCATGCACTGGCAGTTAGTAGGAAATTCACCAGGCCATGGGGTGCAATGCCTAACACCATTTGCTGAACACCTGGAACCCACAGGAGCCTGCCCAGTTGTAGATGCCCACTAAAAATATTGGGGTTGGAGTGCCTCAGAGCCTGCCCAACACGGGACCTACCCTGCCATGTTCGCCCTGGCCAAGGGAAACCCAAAGCCCACATCCCCCACCCAGACACTTCGTTAAGCGTACAGAGTCAGCTTTATGACACTGTACTCACCCCCTTGTGGCTGCTGTGATGGCCTCAAGCGCCCATTCAACTCCAGATAGGCCACACCCAGGATGCGGAACATCAGGGCGGTCATGGTGCGACAGGCACCCCTTCCACGTTGGGAGGCCAGCCCCAGCTGGGCCTCCAGCGTCTTCTGGCTCCAGCGGCGCAGGTCCTCCCATCTCTTGCGGCAGTGGGTGCTCAGTCTATGATAGACCCACAGGGTCTGCACTTCCTTGGCGATGGCACACCAAATACTCTTCTTATGGTGGGCGCTGACCTAGAGGAAAGGTACAGTAGGAAAGGACATTACTCACCCGTCCGGACCGCCAGACTAATTGCCCACCAGTTCCCAACCATGCCCTGACGCACATACAAAGACCATTCTCACATGCAGCCCTCAGCCCCCCACCACATGTATCTTCCATCCACACCACTCCAAACAGGCAGGGCCCACGCATCATGCTCACAGTGTACTCACCTGTTTGTCTGGAGGACCTTAGAGTAGCATGTACTGGGGAGGACCCCAACCACCAATGTGTCCAACTCCTCCGTGGTGAAGGCAGGGGCCCTTTTCCTAGACACTCGAGCCATTGTTGCTTCCAGACTGAGGTCACAGCAGCACTTGCAGTGTAGGTCCTCTCCTGTTGAATGTCAAGTATCAAGTGAGTGAACAGATAGAAAATGGCGGTCACGTCTATGGCGGTGCGTACTGTCACCGCCAGCGTACATCACCATTGGCTCCTGGAACCCATAGGGCCCAATGATAACCAATGCTGAATTACGTGGCGGTCTTCGACCGCCTACAGCGACGCTGCACAACACCAGCGCAGTTACCTCATTTCCCCTTGTCCCTCCTCACAAGTCAGGCAGCCTCCATTTCAGGGGGGCACATGGCCTGGCACCTAACTGCGTCACAGCACAATTTGGCACATATACAGACTAACTACGCCACACACGGATTTACTCACATTACTGCAAACACACTTGTGCAACCTATGTGGTACATGACCCTCTGCTCACCGTTCTCCTCCGTAGGCCACATCCGCTGGGGCAGATGATGAGATGGCGGCATCCTCCGGTGTACAGACCCCTGGTGGACCTGTCGACAATGGAAGACAGACACATCATAATCACCTACAGACTTGATCGTGCCACAATCCAATACCTGTGTGCCCAATTGGAGCCAGACCTGATGTCAGCTATCCGCCATCCCACAGGAATCCCTCCTCTAGTGCAGGTCTTGTCAGTGCTCCATTTCCTGGCAAGTGGCTCCTTTCAAACTACAGTGGCCATTGCATCAGGGATGTCTCAGCCAATGTTTTCTAGCGTGTTGACCAGAGTGTTGTCTGCCCTGCTGAAACACATGTGCAGCTACATCGTGTTCCCCCAGGTGGAGGATTTGCCCACAGTGAAGGCTGATTTTTATGCCATGGGACATTTCCCCAACATCATTGGTGCCACTGATGGTATACATGTGGCATTTGTCCCGTCCCCGCAGAAATGAACAAGTGTACAGAAATAGAAAAAGTTACCTTTTTATGAATGTGCAGATGGTGTGTTTGGCGGACCAGTACAACTCCCATGTGAATGCCAAGTATCCTGGCTCTGTGCATGACGCCTACATTTTGAGGAATAGCAGTATCCCTTAGGTGACGGGATTGAGAGAACCACGGCACATCCAATTATTCAAAATATTGTCCTTTATTCTTCTTTAGTATATCCATTGAACAAAAAATCCGCTACAATGTTCCATGTACAAACAGCCGACACGTGTTTCGTCGTAACAATGACTTTTTCAAGGCTTGTTGATATATTATATGGTATTCAAACTGTGCCAAATCATGTCCATATTGTGGTATTCAAAGTGGTAATTCTTTTCCCATATAAGGGTATGTTGTGTTGAATTCTGGGGTATACCTTAGGACTATATCAAAGGTCGTACCTGGACCATGATAAGTCCAACCATAGAGTCGTCTGTGTGAGCTCGTATATACCTCCGAGTACGTATAGATCCCTTATGTGATGGGCCAACTCCAGAGGCACCGGGTGTGGCTAATAGGTGAGCCCAAGGTCCTCACACAGTATGAGTAGGTGTCTGGGAATGGGGTAGTCCCTAAGGGTTAGTGTGTGTCTAACAGTTATCCCTCGACATTTGCAGGTGACTCTGGCTACCCCAACATCTCATGGCTACTGACCCCAGAGAGGAATGACAGGACAAGGGCAGAGGACCGCTACAATGAGGCACATGGGTGAACTAGGCGTATTATTGGGAGGACGTTCGGCCTCCTGAAGGCCAGATTCCAGTGCCTCCATCTAACAGATGGCTCCCTATACTTCTCACCGAAGAAGGTGTGCCAGATAATCGTGGCATGCTGCATGTTGCACAACCTGCCATTGCGACACCAGGTGCCTTTTCTGCAGGAGGATGAGCCTGGTGATGGTCTTGTGGCAGCGATGGAGCCTGTGGACAGTGATGAAGAGGAGGCAGTGGAAGAAGATATTGACAACCGAACGAACATCATCATGCAGTATTTCCAGTGACACACAGGTAAGAGACTGTAACTGCTCCTCACATTTCTGAATACTGTAGGACATTGTAAAAGTCACCCTCTTAACTTCTGTCTATGGACACTGACAGTTCACTTTGGATTTAAATTTTTCAGATCTGGGTACCTCATTCTGCCTTCTGATATATGTACTGCTGCTCAACAACTGTCATACATTGGTATGATCATATTAACATTTACATTGCTATTTGTTGCTGATGTTGTAATAATACATTTGAGAAAGATCAGACCGCCTCCAGATTGGTTTGTGACTGAAGGGTGTTTATTTAGGGAATAATGAGTATAGGGGTATGTGGAAGGGGCTGGGGTGATGGTGGAGGAAGGTCCATAGTAGAGTCCAGTCTCTTGGTATCACAGGTGCATAGTCCAATGGGGCATAGGAAGGGGAATAATGGCAGTTCAAGGTGGACAGGGTAACTGAGTGGGACAGAAGGGTGACAATCAGGAGAGTCCTATTTCCTGGCGGGGGTCTTGGCAATATACTCTGTCTTCTGCCTGGATAGCAGGGATCATTTGTGGGGTGGTTCTCCTTCTGCAGGGGGTGGGGTGCTGCTGGCCTGTTGTTCCTGTGGCAGGGCCTACTGTCCACAAGCGCTGGAGGAGGTGGAGGGCTGTTCCTCGATTTGGCTAGTGTCGGGGGCCCTTTGTTGTGCCACTGCCCCCCTCATGGTCTTGCCTATGTCAGCCAGCACCCCTGCTATGGTGACCAGGATGGTGTATATGTTGGTTAGGTCCTCCCTGATCCCCATGTATTGTCCCTCCTGCAGCCGCTGGGTCTCCTGAATCCTGGCCAGTACCGTGCCCATGGTCTCCTGGGAATTATGGTATGCTCCCATGATGATTGATAGTGTCTCGTGGAGGGTCAGATCCCTTGGCCTGTCCTCCCCCTGTCGCACAGCAGTTCTCCCAGCTTCCCTGTGGTCCGGTGCCTCTGTCCCCTGAACAGTGTGCAGACTGCCACTGACCCCAGGTCCCTGATTGTCCTGAGTTAGTGGGTTTGCCTGGGGGTCTGTAGTGGTGGACACACTGCTGATTGATGTGTCCTGGGGACAGTGGCATGGGCCCGCTGGGTGTGGCTGTGGTGGTGTTTCCTGAGGGGGGAGGTTCTGTGGTGGGTTGGGACTCTGGCAGGGAAACCGACTGTCCAGAGGTCCCTGATGGGCAAGGCTGGTCATCTTGATCCAGGCAAGCAGAGATGCTGTCATCACTGTGGGCCTCTTCTGTGGGGGAACTGGATATGGCTGGCACCTCCTCTCCGATGACATTGGGTAGGGGTCCTGTTGGGGTGTAAATGCATTTTTAATTTATCTGTGTGTGCCATCTTCTGCAATGGGTTTGTTTCCCTCCATTACTGTGCTTGCACTATTGCCTTGGCCCTTGTGTGAGTGGTGATTGTGTGCCCTGGGTGAGTCTCTCTATTGGGGATGAGTGTCCATGCATGTCTGTGATGGGTGTCCATGCATTGTTGTTGCATGCAGTGCTTGCTTGTGGGAGTGGTGGGTTGTGATGGTGGGGTGTGTGGGAGATGGTGGAGTCATGGGAGTTAGGGTGAGGGTGGGAGTATATGATGGCATGCAGGTAGGGTGGGGGGATATAGAAGTAAAGATTTGCCTTACCAGAGTCCAGTCCTCCTGCTACTCCAGCGAGGCCCTCAGGATGCATGATCGCCAAGACTTTCTCCTCCCATGTTGTTAGTTGTGGGGGAGGAGGTGGGGGTCCACCGCCAGTCCTCTGTACAGCTATTGATGTCTTGCCGCTGTGGAATGCACCTTCCCACGTAGCTCGTTCCACCTCTTTCTGATGTCATCCCTTGTTCTTGGATGCTGTCCCACTGCGTTGACCCTGTCATCAATTCTCCGCCATACCTCCGTCTTCCTTGCAATGGAGGTCTGCTGCACCTGTGATCCGAACAGCTGTGGCTCTTCCCGGATTATTTCCTCCCACATGAACATGAGCTCCTCCTCAGAAAACCTGGGGTGTCTTTGAGGTGCCATGATGTGGTGTGAGTGATGTGTGAGGTGATGGTTGATGTGATGTGTGGGGTGATGTGTTGGGGTGAGTGGTGTGAGGTGTGTGGATGGTGTATGAGTGATGGTGTTGTATGCCTCTCGATGCTGGTCTGGTCTTTGCTTTTCTCTTTCTGCTTCTTCCAAATTTTTAGCTGTAAGGGGTCGTGGGTAATGTGGGTGTGTGTTTTATAGTGTTGTGAGTGTGTGGGTGTGTGTATGTGTGTCAGATGTGTGTATTTTGAATTGTCCAATGCAGTTGTGTTTTATATGTGTGTGTGCATTTTGAGCACAGTGGTGTGTACCGCCAATGGTTTACCACGGTTGTAAGACCGCTGCATTGATTCGTGGGTCGTGATACTGTGGGGTTATTCCTGTTGGCGTAACGGTCTGGGTTTTGCTATCGCCAGTTTATCACTGACCTTTGGTGTTGTGGACTTATGTGGGTGTCTGTATAGTGGCGGAATTCTCAGTGTGGGTCATAATACCTGTTGCAGATTTCCACCGCAGACACGGTATGCTGGTGGCTGTCATCAGGGCAGTAAGCGGGATTTACCGCCAGGGTTGTAATGAGGGTCATAGTAATGTTTTAAATGGCCTGACAGTGAAATGCTGCTAAATTCGTTGTTCACTGTTGCAAGGCCTGTCCCTCTCATAGGTTAACATGGGGGCTACCTTTAAATATGATTAAAGAGTAGATTCCCTTTCTGAGTGGATAGACATGTGGTGTTTGGGTCTCTGAGCTCACAATTTAAAAATACATCTTTTAGTAAAGTTGATATTAAGATTGTGTGTTCGAAAATGCCACTTTTAGAAAGTGAGCATTTTCTTGCTTAAACGATTTCTGTGACTCTGCCTGTTTGTGGATTTCCTATCTGGGTCAGTTTGACAGTTGGGCTGGTTGCACCTCTCACTAGACAGTGACACAAAGGGAGCTGAGGTGTAGTCTGCATTTCCTGATGAGCCATCTGTGCTAGGAGGGAGGGTAAGAGTGGTCACTCACACCTGAAAGGGCTGTGCCTGCCCTCACACAATGCAGTCTCCGATCCCCTGGTGTGTGTCTGGGGCCTGGCCTGGGCAAGGTAGGATTTCACAAACAAGAGAGACTTTTCTTTGAAGTAAGCATACTTCAAAGGGCAAAGTGGGTATAAGAAGGGCACCCAAAACCACAGTCTTTAGAACACTTCTGGAAACCAAGAGTAACCTCTACCTGGAGAAGAGCTGAGGACGAAGAGCTGCCCTGCCTGTGACTGTGCTTTGTGGAGCTATACTCCAGTTGCTGCTTCTGCCTGTGCTAGAGGACAATGACTGGACTTTGTGTTGCCTTCCTTCTTGTGAAGAACTGTCCAAGGACTTGATTTGGAGCTTGCCTCCTGTTGTTTAAAGTCTCAGGGACAGCAAAGACTTCTCTCTGCCAGCACCTGGAGCCTCTGCTGAGACTCCTACTATGCCAAGTGGTGCCCATCCAGTTCCTGGGACCCTGAAAGGAGAAGCTGGCAGGCCAAGAGTGAGGAATCCATGCACCGACCGCTGTGCGGGGAAAAGATCGACGTGACTCCGATCTGAGGCTGAAAAATCGACACGCCACCGTCTTCGTGGCTGAAAATCGATGCTCGCCTGCAATGCGACCAGAAGATCGACGCCCCCGGCTGGAGAAGTGACACGCAGCATCGCTGACGGAGGCTGATGAGATCGCAACCCGTGCTGCGTGGTTTTGGGATCATCGTGCGGCAGGATTTCCTACGCATGCATCGCTGGATGTGTAAAAAACAATCCAAGGCCTGCACGAACCAGAGAGTGCGGTTCGACTCGACGTATCGCTCTCCTGCAGAGAGAAGAAACGACACACGCTGACTCGACTGAAGGGGAAACGACGCACGGTCTCGCTCGTGAGTGATATCAACACCTCGCAAGCCTTTTTTGATACACAATCACCCGTGCAGGGTTATTTTTGACGCACCCAGGTACATTTCCACGCTAACAGCGTTAGCGTTGTGTTTAAAATTACATGAAGACTCTTTTTGGTTTTTAATTGATAACTTGAATTGTGTATTGTGGATTTTTGTTGTTTTGGTCTTGTTGTGTTTAGATAAATATTTTCTATTTTTTTAAACCTGTGTTGTGTCATTTTGTAGTGTTTTCATTAAGTTACTGTGTGTGTTGGTACAAATAATTTACACCTAGCACTCTGAAGTTAAGCCTACTGCTCGTGCCAAGATACCAAGGGGGTAAGCTGGGTTAGCTGAGGGTGATTCTCTTTTACCCTGACTAGAGTGAGGGTCCTTGCTTGGACAGGGGGTAACCTGACTGCCAACCAACGACCCCATTTCTTACAGTTCAGAAGTAAATATCACTGGAAACACACAAGGGGAGGCGTTAAAAGTGCAGTTAACATAACTGTGTGTATCACGTTTCATACATTTTGCAATAAAATAATCCCATCAGTACTGTGTGCAAGATTTCCACACAAAGGTCAGGAAATTATTACGATGATTACTTCAAAACCCAGTTTAAAATGCCCTGGGGTCGTACTGGACAGGGCATAAACCCGCACTTGTTTTTTACATCATAGCAGTGCTAAAGCGAATACGATTAACTGGGAATTTCTTTGAGATAGCGCTTGAGTTGAGAGACTGCATAGCTCTGAAAAAGTGAGCAGTGGTTGCTTCTCTGTTTCTGCGCTGTGCTGTCTGGACTAACAATTTTAGGTTAAATGTATGCATGTTAGATTGTGTAAACATATAAAAACATTCTCATCTGCACCATGCATGAGCATGCATGTTCAAGCCACTGCCCTGATCAGCGCTACTCTCCAGAACAATGTGGCCTCTCACGTCATCAGGTTTGAAGGTGTCAAACCCCATTTAGGTGGCCCATAGGGCAGCCAGAGTGTATGAGATGCGGTACTTTGCCAGTGGTGTGCCCGGGTCTGTCCTATTATGGCTTTGCAAACTGTGCCATGTAGAACCCTTTTCACACTTGGTCTCAGGGTAGCCATAGTGAGCATTCACAGGTTTTAAGGAAGGCAATGTGTTGGGGCACAAACTTAAAACTCAACAATCTGTCAACAGACACAATAGTTTCAATGTCCAACCAAGTGTCTACTTGCACACAGCTGAAGTAAATACCATACAATTCAATCCAGTAAAAAAGGGCAGTGATATAGGTGCTGATTCTTGCTTGTGTGAAAGCTGAAATAAATACTGATACATTTGCACTGATTAATAACAGCATTAACATGAATTATGCTAAATTAGTGAAATCAAGTGTTATGGAAAATGTGCTCACCTAGATGGCAATCATAATGTGCACAACATTCATAGAAAAAAACAAGCATTTGCAATGCAGCTGGTCTTGCGTTTGCTCGAGTTAGAGCTATTTGCGTTTCAAACTCCTGATCCGATTTTTCTTGCCACATAAACTGAAAAGTCAAACAGTTTCACATAAGCCAGCCCACGGCCACCATGTAGCGCGACAGAGACACACAAAAGGAAACAGAAGTTTGCTTGCAGTGATATGTATCGGTAAGAGTGCAATTAGCCATGTAACGGTCAAAAGTGCAATTAGCCATGTAACATGGTCGATTTCGTGCTCATTATCTAACAGATGCAGGCTTGTACAATCAGCATCCAGGTAACAAATGCCATAGAAGGATCTGCCTAGAGACAAACACTGAACCACCTATTCGGAAATCTCCACCAAAATTAAGAGGCATTTAAATGTGGTGGGCGCTGCAACGACTGAGCCCTTAGGGGCAAGGTGTGGTGTTGAATTATTTGCTTCCCCGGTTGAAAACAGAGCAGCTGTGTATATGTCAGAGGTACTCCTTGCACAACTGAATGTGAAAGTTCTATTGTGTTTAACAAAATGGGCACCCTAGTGACTGACAGCAAGCCTCATGGGCGTGTACTGATAAACCCAAGGTAGGTGGGAGGCCGCAGGAAGAAAAATGAGCCAACGTCCGCCATCAGCGCAAAGCAGACACACAAAGGGAAATAAAAGTTTGCTCGCAGTGAAACCTATCGGCAAAATTGCAATTGTCCATGTAACCGGCAAAAGTGCAATTAACTATGTAACAGGATGGATGTCATGCAAAGTGCTGTACTACTGCCCAGTGAGATCGCACTGTGAAAAAAGAGAAAAAGTAGTCCAGAAACCAGACGGAAAACATCAAGCCTCGTATGTTTTCATGAGTTAGTGGATGTGCTCGAGGAGGGCTAAACACCGGAAACTGCAAGACGTATGCATGCCTTTCACTAATGAATGCAAGCAGATTTTAAAAGGCAAGCCCACAAACCAATGAAACTGACTGACATGACATGGGCGTGGTTAAACGCCCAAACAGAGATTACAACAGGGGATGGAGCATTTTGCGCTCACCCCTAATATTATTAACTGTTTAAAAATAATATTCACATGTATTACAAAATGTATTAATGGATCATATTATTGACACGTTTGCTTAAAATGACTAGGCATAGAGTAATGGTGAAATAATGGGCCTAGTCGACAAGGCCTCATATTAAGCTTCATGGCATAAATAAATGTTCCTAATTGTTTTTCTGTCTCTGCAGAAAATCACACTTGTTAATTGTTTCTTGTTCACTCAGTACTGACCAAAATGTAATGTTGCAATGTTATACTAGTTGATGCCTCAAACTTTCTCTTGAGAACCATGAGCTGTAATGCTATGTCCTGACAGTAGATACATTTGTATCTTTTGTGCATGAGAAACTGATGTTCCCAGGAGGTGACAATGGTATTACTGACTGTAGTTATGTTTACAACAAAATGTTATTTGACTAAAACTGGTGATGGGAAGGAGAGAATATCGATAAGTGAAAGACTGTCTAAATACATCACTTACTGTAAACACCCTATGTATGGACCAATGAGAGATCGAGAAACTACTTTGTGAATTTGAGTTATCCCGACTGCACAGACGAGGAGCAGAAGAGTTCCAGATGCCCTTCCTTCCTTTTCCTTTAGCCTCATCGCGTAATTACTATTATTATTGATTGCTAATGCTATTGATGCTGTTTCCCGTAGTTTGATGCCCTTGCTAAGTTGGTTCAGTTAACTTAGAGCCCAAATGTGGCAGAGCCAATCCCCTTCACTGTCCCGTGCCAATGAAGACTTGACGAGTTTCCCACTGACAAAGAAGTTTATGCTTGCTGATCACATAGGAGAGGTATAACAACTGCAAATTTTCTTACTATAGGTTATGTCTTTCTTTTATGTACCAACCACTATTTTTGTAGAGCCCTAGTCGGATTTCAAATTATGTTTTTGTCTAATTTTCTATTTGCATGAAGTCCAAACATGTCATTCGAATTAGATGGTTAGATAGAGTGTCAGTGTTACAATAATTGTTATTAACAAAATATTGCTTTATTTGTCTGTTGACAAATGTATGCCATTTCTATTACAGTTATTGTTATTGTTAGTTTGTACAGAATGTTTAATGATAAATGTGTTGCCCAAAGTGAGATCCGTTTTGGTCAGCCTGTGTTGTTTATGTACGCATATCATATAGTATTGAGATTGATTTACGTGATATTAGCACTGTTAATCTAGGGAAATAAACTTTCTAACTTTACTAAAAGGTGTGGTTATTCATGGCCACATGGGTCATGGTGCATGAAGTTTGCTGACTCAAATGTCTCGCTAACTATTTATTGAACTTGTTGTCCTGTTTGATGGTTAAGATCATAATATTTGTATTCATGTTGGATTACACTAAGCGAGGTCAAAAGGTCAATCGAACCTCTAACACGTCCCCTTATCAATAAAATATAAAGATCAAATATGGTCAGACGTGCTCACAGTTTTTGGTAGTAGAAACAGATGGTTACGTCTCCTTAAGAGGCCATCATTGTAGGAAAGTACCATCTTGCCTGGCATGTTACCCCCATATTTCACTGTATATATGTTGTTTTAGTTGTATGTGTCACTGGGACCCTGACAGCTAGGGCCCCAGTGCTCATAAGTGTGCCCTGTATGTGTTACCTGTGTTATGACTAACTGTCTCACTGAGGCTCTGCTATTCAGAACCTCAGTGGTTATGCGCTCTCATTTCTTTCCAAATTGTCACTAACAGGCTAGGGACCAATTTCACCAATTTACATTGGCATACTGGAACACCCTTATAATTCCCTAGTATATGGTACTGAGGTACCCAGGGTATTGGGGTTCCAGGAGACCCCTATGGGCTGCAGCATTTCTTGTGCCACCCATAGGGAGATCTGACAATTCTTACACAGGCCTGCCAGTGCAGCCTGAGTGAAATAACGTCCACGTTATTTCACAGCCATTTACCACTGCACTTAAGTAACTTATAGGTCACCTATATGTCTAACCTTTACCTGGTAAAGGTTGGGTGCTAAGTTACTTAGTGTGTGGGCACCCTGGCACTAGCCAAGGTCCCCCCACATTGTTCAGGGCAAATTCCCCGGACTTTGTGAGTGCGGGGACACCATTACACGCGTGCACTATACATATGTCACGACATATGTATAGCGTCACAATGGTAACTCGGAACATGGTCATGTAACATGTCTAAGATCATGGAATTGTCACCCCAATGCCATTCTGGCATTGGGGAGAAAATTCCATGATCCCCCGAGTCTCTAGCACAGACCTGGGTACTGCCAAACTACCTTTCCCGGGGTTTCAATGCAGCTGTTGCTGCTGCCAACCCCTCAGACAGGTTTCAGCCCTTCTGGGGTCCAGCCAGGCTTGGCCCAGGAAGGCAGAACAAAGGACTTCCTCAGAGAGAGGGTGTTACACCCTCTCCCTTTGGAAAAAGGTGTCAGGGCTGGGGAGGAGTAGCCTCCCCCAGCCTCTGGAAATGCTTTCATGGCCACAGATGGTGCCCATTTCTGCATAAACCAGTCTACACCAGTTCAGGGATCCCCCAGCCCTGCTCTGGCGCGAAACTGGACAAAGGAAAGGGGAGTGACCCCTCCCCTGACCTGCACCTCCCCTGGGAGGTGCCCAGAGCTCCTCCAGTGTGCTCCAGACCTCTGCCATCTTGGAAACAGAGGTGCTGCTGGCACACTGGACTGCTCTGAGTGGCCAGTGCCAGCAGGTGACGTCAGAGACTCCTTCTGATAGGCTCCTTCAGGTGTTGCTAGCCTATCCTCTCTCCTAAGTAGCCAAACCTCCTTTTCTGGCTATTTAGGGTCTCTGCTTTAGGGAATTCTGTAGATAACGAATGCAAGAGCTCATCAGAGTTCCTCTGTATCTCTCTCTTCACCTTCTGCCAAGGAATCGACTGCTGACCGCGCTGGAAGCCTGCAAAACTGCAACAAAGTAGCAAAGACGACTACTGCGACCTTGTAAAGCTGATCCTGCCGCCTTCTCGACTGTTTTCCTGGTGGTGCATGCTGTGGGGGTAGTCTGCCTCCTCTCTGCACTAGAAGCTCTGAAGAAATCTCCCGTGGGTCGACGGAATCTTCCCCCTTGAACCGCAGGCACCAAAGAACTGCATCACCGGTCCTCTGGGTCTCCTCTCAGCACGACGAGCGAGGTCCCTTGAACTCAGCAACTCTGTCCAAGTGACTCCCACAGTCCAATGACTCTTCAGTCCAAGTTTGGTGGAGGTAAGTCCTTGCCTCCCCACGCTAGACTGCATTGCTGGGAAGCGCATGTTTTGCAGCTGCTCCAGCTCCTGTGCACTCTTCCAGGATTTCCTTTGTGCACAGCCAAGCCTGGGTCCCCGGCACTCTAACCAGCAGTGCACGACCTCCTGAGTTGTCCTGCGGCGTCGTGGGACCCTCTTTTGTGACTTCGGGTGAGCTCCGGTTCACTCCACTTTGTAGTGCCTGTTCCGGCACTTCTGCGGGTGCTGCTTGCTTCTGAGTGGGCTCTTTGTCTTGCTGGATGCCCCCTCTGTCTCCTCACGCAATTGGTGACATCCTGGTCCCTCCTGGGCCACAGCAGCATCCAAAACGCGACCCTTGCAGCTAGCAAGTCTTGTTTGCGTTTTTTCTGCACGGAAACA
Organism: Pleurodeles waltl; assembly: GCF_031143425.1. NCBI lineage: Eukaryota > Metazoa > Chordata > Amphibia > Caudata > Salamandridae > Pleurodeles > Pleurodeles waltl. The sequence continues at coordinate 999,765,278 of NC_090439.1, read as the reverse complement.
CTTCTGCACGACTCTTCACGACGTGGGACATCCATCCTCCAAATGGGAAGTTTCTAGCCCTTGTCGTTCTTGCAGAATCCACAGCTTCTACCACCCGGTGGCAGCTTCTTTGCACCCACAGCTGGCATTTCCTGGGCATCTGCCCACTCCCAACTTGATCGTGACTCTTGGACTTGGTCCCCTTGTTCCACAGGTACTCTTGTCAGGAAATCCATTGTTGTTGCATTGCTGGTGTTGGTCTTCCTTGCAGAATTCCCCTATCACGACTTCTGTGCTCTTTGGGGAACTTAGGGGCACTTTGCACCCACTTTACAGGGTCTTGGGATGGGCTATTTTTCTAACCCTCATTGTTTCCTTACAGTCCCAGCGACCCTCTACAAGGTCACACAGGTTTGGGGTCCATTTGTGGTTCGCATTCCACTTCTAGAGTATATGGTTTGTGTTGCCCCTCTCCCTATGTGCCCCCATTGCATTCTATTGTGACTATACATTGTTTGCACTGTTTTCTATTGCTATTACTGCATATTTTGGTATTGTGTACATATATCTTGTGTATATTTGCTATCCTCATACTGAGGGTACTCACTGAGATACTTTGGCATATTGTCATAAAAATAAAGTACCTTTATTTTTAGTATATCTGTGTATAGTGTTTTCTTATGATATTGTGCATATGACACCAGTGGTACTGTAGGAGCTTCACTCGTCTCCTAGTTCAGCCTAAGCTGCTCTGCTAAGCTACCCTTTCTATCAGCCTAAGCTGCTAACACCCCTCTACACTAATAAGGGATACCTGGACCTGGTGCAAGGTGTAAGTACCCCTTGGTACCCACTACAAGCCAGGCCAACCTCCTACAATCATGGCTTCTCAATTTTAGGTAGCAGAATAAAGGGTTTTGTCTTCTTAAGAGGCCTCCAAGGTTTTCCAGTTGTAGTGGCCCACAGTTTTTGGTAACAGACGGATTGTTACGTCTCCTTAAGAGGCTGCCATGGATTTTCAGTTCTAAGTACAGAGTTTTCACTAGAGCTGTCATCTACTTAAGTAGTCCACAGTTCTAGTAGCAGAAATTAAAATGTTGTGTCCCCTTAAGAGATTACCTTGTGTTTAATGTAGAGATATTATTTTGAATTTTCCAAAAACTTGGGTCTTGCCAATGCTTGTTTGAAGATGTTCTCAGCGTTCCTAGTGTGACTTGTGAGTGAAATCGATTTTGCACTTGCTCTGCTTAAGCGAACCGCAGGTGTATTGTGATGTTTGTGAGTAATAAGGAGTTTGCGTACTCCAATGAAGTTGTTTAAGGTTTGTATGTACTCCAAAGGGTGTATGTGGAAAAGTCATCGAACTTCACTTGTGTGTGGCGCTTTGTGCTAAAAAATTGCCCATGTGGTTGTTGGTATGCGGACCCTGTGTGGTCTAAGACTCCGGAGTATTGGTTATTGTACACGTGTATGAGACACTTGGCTAATGTTGTAATTTGTATGTTTATTAGGTCAATTGGGCGTGGTTGACAAATATGTAGAGTGTGAGTTCAAAGGCAGTGTTAGTTTTGACAGAGATTTGGTGATTCCTAAGTGCATCAGGAGGATCTGATGATCAGTCAAGGGTAGAATGTGCTAGTCGAATTTTGCTTGCGAGTCAGGGAAACTGAGATTGAGCGAGTATCTGTTAGAGCTAAAAGCCGCAGTTAAAAAGTTAGTAAGGTTTCCGAAGCTATTGTGTTTCCTATCTGTAGTAAACAGACAAGTTTGGTGTGTTGATTTTTCTTTAGTGCTCGTGATATTTAGCATTTAGTTTTGCGTGGATCTGATTGGAGGAGGACAAACCGTAGGGCTTTGTCAGCCGCTGTACGTGTAAGTGTGACGTCACTAGGTCCACGCTGGGATAGATTGGTAGTGAGAAAAGCTACAAACATGTTGGTGGACAACTGTGAAGCGTTATTGGTGCAGAAAAGGAAGTAAAAAGGATTTTGGGATTGCAATTTAGTTCCTGAGAGCATTAAAGAGTGCCCTATGGGGAGATGCATTCATTCCAGTTAGAATAGGAGAAACTATGCTGCCAGAAGGCACACCCACATATATCATATCTGAAAAACATGGTGCGGCACCATTTCTTTAATTAAAACAATGGTGCAAAGATACAGAAAAGGAAGGGAGCTTAGCATTTCTAGCCCATGGAACATTTAGTTTGGGAATTTTAGATAATTTGAGGAGCGTACTGTATGTTTCAAAACCTCCTCCGAGACCTGCCCAGTTGGAAGCTCATGCTATTTGTGAGTTAGTGGCCAGACAGCATCAGCAACAGAAATTTGAGATAAGAATGAGAAAAGCTGAAAAAACATTAGCTGAAGCGAGATGGGATAGAGAGCAGACATTTTGGAGAACTGAGACTTTACAGGGAATTAAGATGTTTCCTGCAATTACACAAGAGTTATGTCAAACTGAATGCCTAAAAGAAGGGTTTGTATCCTTCTGAGGAAAAGGAGCAGAAATCAAAAGAATCTAGAAAATCTTTGACATATGATGAAGACTCAGATGATGATGAGTTCACCTTGCAGTTATTGAGAAGTCGTACCACACCATATGCAGCACATGAGACAAGTTCAAGTACTAGTGCCGATCTTACTACTCCAATACCTACTGAAGTGACACAAAGTCAAGAATAGGTTAGCCATAATGTTCTCACCACTTCCACAATTCAGACTCCTATGCCGCAGTTTGATATAACTAGGATATATCCAGATGTCCCTATTGTAAGTTCCACACCAAGTTTAATAGTGCAGACAGGACAAGTTTCCCAAATGAGACAGGTTTATCAGAAGCGACATTGATTCAAATAGGACCTACACCTAATTTGAAATCCCTAATGCAAGCCCAGACAATCCTGAGATAAACCCCCATTACAATGTCACAGATGAATACGTCTACAATGACAAGTCAGAATATATGAGAAATGTAGTCTAGAGATCAAAATGTCCAACGAGTCTATGAACTGTATTAGTACCTGTTACTATTGGTCCAGTAATACCATTGTTTGCTCTGGGAAATAATAAGAGCAATGAACAGAAGATTTTGCAGAAATGGAGAGATTAAATGTTAATACAGGAGTTATGTCTCCGATGAATCAAATATTTGACATGAAAGGTCCATTATTTGACTTGAATTATCCCAGGACGCCACCAAATAATTCGGGGAGATCAAACCTAGGTCCTAACCCACTCTTGATGACTCCAGAGACTCCATGTTTAACTTTACAAAAATAACCCGGTGTATAAAATAACAATATCTAATTGCAAGGTTTGATAGCCCAGCAATTAACCACATGGCTGGAAAGGCTGAATAACACACCAGGAGATTCCAATGCAGGAAGTCTGTTAAATTTGACCAGGCTTAAATTAGAAGTAGAAGAATTAATTGAGAGAACAATTTAATTAAACAGAATTGACTCACATAGTGAAGATGAATTGCGCTTTTTGTGCAAATTAATTACCAACAAAGCAGGATTGGTACATCAGAAATTAACAGATCTGGCAGAGAAATACGACATAGAGATTGAGAAAACAAAGCATTTGAGAAGGAGTTACAGGTTAGCATTTGACTCAAAGGATATTGCAAACATGAGAGTACTGGGAATGAAAATTCAAATTAGAGAATTAATCTAGAGCATTCAGACATGGGGAGCATTAAATAAATGGGAAGGCAGATGAGTAAAGAAAATAGACAAGAAGAAAAAGGAGTCTGCAAATTTAACCGCTAGCAATCAGCACCCTGACAATCCCATAAAAATATTGCCAATGAGAGAAATTCCTGGAGGGAATTTTGTACGTGTCCTTTGGAGCAGATGTGACATTTTGTCATTTACAAATGACTACCCGAGAATGAGAGAAAGCCATTGGAATGGCACCAACAAACAGACTGGTTTGTGAAGCTTGCAAAACACCTGTGGGAAGATTTGAATACCCTATTGGAAAAAGTGATTCCAGATGATTTGTGGGTTGAATGCAAAAGGAATGTAGATTGGCCAATGAGAGAGCCCCCATGAGACCTGTCCACAGGTGCACCATCTCCTGATGTGATGAAGTACTATTACAAAGTGATTGAATTTTTGAAAACAAGAATTTCTCCCAAGAAAATTGATTGGCAGAGAATAGATAGGACAGCTCAAGAAGGGAAATAATCAATACATGCATACTATGAGAGATTGTTGCCGGCATTCAAACATAACAGTGGTACAGAAACAATTGAGCTAAAAGACATGATTCATTTTGTGTTCAGATTTGTTGAAGGATTGAGACCTGAAATTATCCAGATGATTAAGAGTCATTTGACAAGCAAAGCAGATTGATGAAGTATTGCAGTATGCCAGATACTATTGTGATGAGATTTAATTGAGGCATAGAAAGTTGAAAGAGAAGGCAATGGTGATGCAGATAAAAGCGGCACAATCAGGATTACAGGGAATTTTTCTGCAGCAGCAGGGAAACATGTTGTTTCAGACTGAGGCAAAAGGTAGAGGTCCTGGTGGAAAAGGAAAATGTGAACCGTAGCGTCGATTTGAGCTCTAGAGTCCCTCAGAATGATATGCAGGTAATGAAGAGAATGTTACCTTGTCACGCTTACGGTGGCCTCGGACATTGGAAACTGCAGTGTTCCATGCTAGGACAGGAAGGTGTTGTCACACAGACAAATGAAAACAATCCTTTTGTAAATATGAGAGGACCAAGAAAGATGGTGCTCAGCCATGCAACAAATGCAAATACCGCGGGTTGCGCTATTGGTTTGTCCTGACTCTCCTCACCTGGGGGCTGACATCGGAGCACCAGAGCTCAAGGGCAGGAGCCCTTTAAATTCTTCCTTTGCGCTCCCGCTCGCGGGGACGCGGGTTGCGCTATTGGTTTGTCCTGACTCTCCTCACCTGGGGGCTGACATCGGAGCACCAGAGCTCAAGGGCAGGAGCCCTTTAAATTCTTCCTTTGCGCTCCCGCTCGCGGGGACGCGGGTTGCGCTATTGGTTTGTCCTGACTCTCCTCACCTGGGGGCTGACATCGGAGCACCAGAGCTCAAGGGCAGGAGCCCTTTAAATTCTTCCTTTGCGCTCCCGCTCGCGGGGACGCGGGTTGCGCTATTGGTTTGTCCTGACTCTCCTCACCTGGGGGCTGACATCGGAGCACCAGAGCTCAAGGGCAGGAGCCCTTTAAATTCTTCCTTTGCGATCCCGCTCGCGGGGACGCGGGTTGCGCTATTGGTTTGTCCTGACTCTCCTCACCTGGGGGCTGACATCGGAGCACCAGAGCTCAAGGGCAGGAGCCCTTTAAATTCTTCCTTTGCGCTCCCGCTCGCGGGGACGCGGGTTGCGCTATTGGTTTGTCCTGACTCTCCTCACCTGGGGGCTGACATCGGAGCACCAGAGCTCAAGGGCAGGAGCCCTTTAAATTCTTCCTTTGCGCTCCCGCTCGCGGGGACGCGGGTTGCGCTATTGGTTTGTCCTGACTCTCCTCACCTGGGGGCTGACATCGGAGCACCAGAGCTCAAGGGCAGGAGCCCTTTAAATTCTTCCTTTGCGCTCCCGCTCGCGGGGACGCGGGTTGCGCTATTGGTTTGTCCTGACTCTCCTCACCTGGGGGCTGACATCGGAGCACCAGAGCTCAAGGGCAGGAGCCCTTTAAATTCTTCCTTTGCGCTCCCGCTCGCGGGGACGCGGGTTGCGCTATTGGTTTGTCCTGACTCTCCTCACCTGGGGGCTGACATCGGAGCACCAGAGCTCAAGGGCAGGAGCCCTTTAAATTCTTCCTTTGCGCTCCCGCTCGCGGGGACGCGGGTTGCGCTATTGGTTTGTCCTGACTCTCCTCACCTGGGGGCTGACATCGGAGCACCAGAGCTCAAGGGCAGGAGCCCTTTAAATTCTTCCTTTGCGCTCCCGCTCGCGGGGACGCGGGTTGCGCTATTGGTTTGTCCTGACTCTCCTCACCTGGGGGCTGACATCGGAGCACCAGACCTCAAGGGCAGGAGCCCTTTAAATTCTTCCTTTGCGCTCCCGCTCGCGGGGACGCGGGTTGCGCTATTGGTTTGTCCTGACTCTCCTCACCTGGGGGCTGACATCGGAGCACCAGACCTCAAGGGCAGGAGCCCTTTGAATTCTTCCTTTGCGCTCCCGCTCGCGGGGACGCGGGTTGCGCTATTGGTTTGTCCTGACTCTCCTCACCTGGGGGCTGACATCGGAGCACCAGACCTCAAGGGCAGGAGCCCTTTAAATTCTTCCTTTGCGCTCCCGCTCGCGGGGACGCAGGTTGCGCTATTGGTTTGTCCTGACTCTCCTCACCTGGGGGCTGACATCGGAGCACCAGACCTCAAGGGCAGGAGCCCTTTAAATTCTTCCTTTGCGCTCCCGCTCGCGGGGACGCGGGTTGCGCTATTGGTTTGTCCTGACTCTCCTCACCTGGGGTCTGACATCGGAGCACCAGACCTCAAGGGCAGGAGCCCTTTAAATTCTTCCTTTGCGCTCCCGCTCGCGGGGACGCGCGCGGGCGTGCCCGGGCAAAGCCCGGGCCAAGGGCGGGCCCGTCCGTGCCCGTCAGAGGCCGAAGGAGGCCGGGCTGGGCCACCTCTCTTGGTCCTAAGGCACGGCAATTGCCCCTCCTGCATAGGGAAGTACTCCAATCTCTCCTCTACATTGTGACATAGTACCATTCGCCAATGGGGAAGCGTAAGGCCAAAGACAGCCCGACTTTAGGCTCTGGCAAATCCAAAATACTCAAAATCAATAAGACTATGTTACCCCACACTAGCTATGTTGCCAAGGAAATAGATGATTTAATAGAAGAGGTAGAACAGATTCTAAACAACAAGGAGAAGCCTAGTCGAAAGGGCTCAAAATCTGGCACGCTTATTCCATTTCTAACATCTAGTTTACATACTGTTGTTAACTCACATTCTGTCGCCTCATCTCACCAACCACTCCAACAGTCGTTGCCTTGTCAGGATCCTATTGCCCTCCCTACACCCTATTCTGATGTAGATGCTCTTAGAGCTTGCACACCTCACCCTTCAATTTTATGCTCTAATCGTTTTTCTCCGCTGGCATCCATTGATTCGGACAATCAGCAACCAGCCGTCTCAGCTCTGCCATGTACAGTGAGTCCTCCTCTACAAAATGATTTGTTCACATTGGTGTGTAGCCTTAAGACTGAAGTTGGCGAGTTGAGAGCATTATTGCTTGAAATCACCACCCTTCTTAAAAGCAAATATCCTTCCCCTATTAGCGAGCCTAACTCAAACCTTTTGCCTACCAAGCATCCACCTGCAAAAGGCGTTTTTCCAAACGGGCCTCTTCTGCCACTAGCTTGTGCTGCAGGTCCCATAGACGATCAATGTCCTGCAAAACAGCTTACGTCCTCTTTTGGAAGAACTACCCCTCTCCTTCCTAATGTTCCCTTCAAATGGGATACTACCAAAGCTTTATACCACAATCATAAATTAATTAGCAACAACTACATATACATGTGCAATGTTCCACCTTTGCCTCCAAACGTGAGAGAAGACAAAGCCTCACTAACAAACAAGGTCTTGCACTGGGTGAGACATACCAGGGGTTGTGGCTCAATCATCCATGATGACATTGTATCTGTCGAGCGATCTAATGGTTCCCCTGGTCTCTCTGGTCCTAGTGACTTTATAACACTTAGTCTTAAAAGCCCACATTTGGTAGCAGGCCTCATGGAAATGGAAGCACGGTCTATACGCAGGAAGTCCTCAGCAATTACTCTTTCAGCTAGCTGTCCTATTGCTAGCTATATGCGTGTGAATCCTTCCACTAGATCAGCCAATTTGGCCCCGAACCATTTTACAACTACTCAAGATATAAGACCAACAGGCCATCAGGTCCAGAGAGATCCACTCCCTGATTTGGCCCCTAAGTTCTGTTTTGGCCCTGCTTCAAGGGCCCAACTAACCCATGATCCTGGGGCTACCTCGGATATTGACTGACTATGTTTCACCAACCTTTGCACAGCCACAGCAGCCATGAACTTTCCATCTAATTCACCTTGCCCAGCCTCTCTTCTTTTATCGGACTCACAACCTGGAACTATTAATAATACCACAAGTTTATTTAAGGCGAACCCCGTTGCCAGTTACGTCCAAGTTGATACTACCACGAACTCAAACATTTCTTGTGTCCAGCACACAGCAAAACTTTTATCCTGGAATGTGGCTGGCATTAACAGCAAACTTGTTGACACTGAGTGGGGGGCACTCGTTGGAAATTTTAACGTCTGCATGTTCCAGGAAACATGGGCAACGCATTGTACATACAAACAAGGGTATAGTTCCTTTTTCAAGCCTGCTAAGCCATCTTTAGCTGGCAGGGCGGCAGGGGGTTTAATCACATGGGTAAAATCTATAGAGGGGAGTGGTACAAAGGAGATATATGTAGATTCCCATGATATTTTGGCCGTTGCTATCTACCCAGCCTCAGGCACTCCTGTCCTTTGTCTAAATATTTATAGCAGACCGGGACCCTCAAATCACCGATCTCCCATTGTCGAGCTACTGAATATCTTAATCTCAGACCTTCGCCTCAAATATCATATCATAATAGCTGGTGACTTTAACGTTCTACTTGAACTTAATGCAGATCACATAGAGGTCATGCAGTCTGAAGATAGTGTATGGAATATCCCTCCTCCTGTGACTTTTCATTCTACCCAGCAAAATTCATATAAACCAAGCGTTAGGGCCTCACAGATAGTGGACCTCATGATATCCCATGGCCTTCGTTTGGGTAATGGCCGCTTTCCAGCGGACATTCCGGCCAGACCAACCTTCTTCAGGGGCTCATATAGTAACAAATTGGATTATATCCTCTTTGACTTAAGACTATGGCACCATATTCTAGACTTAGAGGTGGGTCTTCCCCATACTAGTGATCATGCTCCCCTCCAGATCAAATACAAGAGTTCTCTCCTAGTAGGGGTCGCACTTCCCCCTGTCTCCTCTACTGCTATGGAGCTGTCTAGTAATAGGCGTACAGTCAGGTGGGACTCCTTTGTGCAATCAAACAAGCTTCAAGGAAAATTGCGTGCCCTAACCTCTTCTCACCAGTTATTTGATACCAACCTTATTCTGGCTCCATTAGAAATATTGCCTCTTCATTTGGACCTTTTTTCTACTTTGAAAGAGCTGTTTACTAAACGTCCAAGGCCACTGACTATTTCCTGTATTCGACCACATACTAAATGGTTCAACAAGAGGTGTAGGGAGGCCAAAAATACTTTGGCCATCGCGCTAAAGACCAAGGACAGATCAGGCATCATCATTGCTAGACGTCATTATGCTTCTACTTGCAATAAAAGTAAATTCGAGTACGAAGAGGGGCTATGGAGCAATTTACTTGAGGCAGCTACCGTCCATGATTCAAAACGGTTCTGGCTCCTAGTTTCCTGTGGTGATCAGAACCGCGCATCTCACCTGGAGTCTTATATCTCTCCTGACATCTGGCTCTCCTACTTTAAGGAATTGTATGGACCATTGTTGGCAAGTCATATTTCTGACATAATTTCGGAGGAGCCAACAACTTTTGACGAGTCTATGTCTTTCTTGCCCCCTTTTATACTGAACGAAACTGTGTCGGCCATTGCAGCTCAGAAAGCAGCAAAAGCCCCTGGGATGGACGGGATCCCCTCTGATATGTTTAAAGTGGACCAGAACACCTGGGGCCCATATATTAACAGACTTTCTAATGCCATCTTGACTAGCAGAATTTATCCTGACTCATGGAAAGAGGTGATTATAGTGCCCATCCATAAGAAAGGAGAGAGGAACAACCCGGGTAATTATAGACCCATCAGCCTCCTCGACAACCTTCAAAAAAATTTCTGTTATCAGTTGTTGAGCAGGCTGAATAAGTGGCTAGTTGAAAATCAAATCTTAAATCATCTACAAGCGGGCTTCAGAGAAAAAATTAGCACATTAGATCAGATATTTCGTTTTACTTCTATTAAATGGAAAGTTGTCGATGTTGACTTAGGCCACCTATATGTAGCATTTGTAGATCTAAAATCGGCCTTTGATCTAGTACCCCGCCACAAACTGTGGGAAGTTCTGTCTAAAATAGGAGTCCCGTGCTCTATTTTAAATATTATCAGGGATCTTTACACTGGCAACTATGGTAGAATTAGATGGGGCCCACAAGGTGAATTAACAGAAAAATTCCTTACTGCCCGAGGTGTAAGACAAGGTTGTGTTCTTGCCCCTACCTTATTCCTTCTCTTCATAAACGCATGCATCCCTTATCTTATAGAGTGCTCTAACGACTCGCCTAAAATAGGAGGGCAGAAGATCCCCTGCCTTCTTTTTGCCGATGACACCCTGCTGGTTTCTCAAACAGCCACAGGCCTTTCAACCCTGCTTTCAAGATTCATTGACTGTTGCAATGATTATGGGCTCGAAATCAACCGATTAAAAACCAAGTGCATGGTGTTTGGCGATAGGAAAGGCAGAATGAGACGACCTATCTATTTAGAGGGTGCCGCGCTGGAAAGAGTCAGCGATTTTGATTATTTAGGCCTGAAACTAGAAGACTCGCACAAGTGGCAGCGCCACATCCAGAAGGCAACTTTACGATTGCAACAGCGAGCGAGTGGCATTGCAAGATTTGCAGCTAGATCTCCTAGCTTTGCCATGACGCCCGCAGTAGAAATTTATAAACTACAAGCAAGAGGGGGAGCAATCTATGGAGCTGAACTGTGGGGCCACTGTTGCCTGGATGATTTGATAAAAGTGGAGAACTCTTTTTTAAGGTCATTGCTAAGAGTTCCTTCCAGTACCCCACTGCTCCCAATACGCATGGACCTAAATCTCCCTTCTATCAGCCAGATCGTTGCACTCAAGCCCCTGTTGTACTGGATTCGCTTATGGTCATCAGATTCTCTTGTCCATTATAGATGTGCGCTAGCTAACTTGATGGCCAACAACACTAGCTCCAAAATCAAGTGGTGTGCATATGTAGAAAGGACCCTCTCGCTTCTTGGTTTGGGGTCCTATTGGAAGGAACCATTATCTATCCCTAAGAACGCAACCCAGACACTAAAGGATGCTTTCTGGCTCCATGTTCAACTTTCCCAATTGTCCGCTGTCTCGTCATCATCCATGACGGGAAACTTTCTATATTTTAAATGCCATTATGAATTTGCACAATATATGGATATAGTATCTTCTCCGTTTGCTCGTTCATTATACATTAGATTCAGGGTGGGCTCTCTTCCTTTGCGTTCCCTCACTTATAAATGGTCTAATTTTAGTTGTTCTTCTAAGATGTGTCCGATGGGCTGTGCCAGAGAAGAATCAGTAACTCATATTCTCTTCCAATGCCCCGCATACTCCAAACAAAGAGCCCGTTGGATTATTCCTCTGTGCAGAAGTAAGGGTTTTAAAAACTGCTTGCTAGCTTTGAGAATTTTTAAATCTGATTCATCGGTTTTAGTGGTTTGTTGTTTGTCAAAATATTTAGATTCAATCTGGCGTATCAGACTGAACACGCTTAAAAAAGCAGAGGGAAATTTAACAATGAATGTGGTAAACAACAATTGATGGATTTATCATTGTATGCATATATCACTTTTATTGGTTCAGACGCATTCCCTACCTGCTGTTTTTATTTTGTTTTGTTCTTAGATATTTTTTAAATAGAAATGTCCTTTTTATCTGATATGGTTTGCCAGGCTTGTATTTTATTCTTTTACCCATAATGTGTTTTTACATAACTATAAGGTGCGATTTTCCAGTAGGGAACTGCTTATGTGTAAATATTTCTCTTTTCTTTTTTCTCTCCTTTTTAATCTTTTATGACTTAAATTGTTTATCATGTAGCTTGCCGTTCCTTTTTTGTGTGATGTGCTTTTATGGTATTTATATTTACCGAAATAAAGCTAATGAATGAATGAAAATACCACGTGTTCAGATGCTACAGTCACAGCAAATGCATTTCCAAGTTCAAATGATACCTTAGCAACAAATCCAGATACCTCAAGCTCCAATGGAAAAACAGCAGATGATGCTTCTTCAGCTGGGCACAGGTCAAAAGTTTAACACCAGTAATAACAAAGTACACCAATAGCCATTACACAGTGAGGATGAATCGAATGATGAGTTGATGAGTGAGATTTCGGATGAAGAAGAATGCATGTTAGCCGCTTCATTAGAAGTAGACCAAAAGGGTCCATATGTGAAAGGAAAGGTTGTGGGTCACAAAGTCACATTCTTAGTCAATACAGGTGCTACGCGTTCCACTGTAAGAACTGCAGAAGTCCATAACTTACCCCTTTCAGGGAAAACAGTGCAGATTTTGGGAATTGCCAATCAGTATTTGACCAACCTGATTACAGAACCAGTTTCAGTTAAAATTGGAAATTTCAAAGGCTTACACAAGTTTGTAGTTTGTGAACCGAGTCCGGTTTCCTTACTAGGAAGGAATTTGCTATGCAAAATGAGATGTTCTATAAACTGTTCAAATGATGGGATTGCCATTCAAACAGTGACGATGAAGATGATAAATCTGGGGAAACGGTCTGTAACTCAGTAAGTGAAGAGTACCCATTGATCAGGTTCTTTCCTGTCTTTACAGTATGAGACCTTCCCTCCGACCTACAGGGAACAGTTAAGAAGAAAGAGTGGGATTTTTCAGGAAAGGACATCGATCTAATCAAAGGAGTTGAGCCAGTTAAAGTCACAGTCAAGCCAAATGAAGTTTTCCTCAGATTCCCCAATACCATATAACACAAGACACTATTGAAGGGATTGCACCTATAATCACAGAATTCATATCACAAGGTGTCCTAAAACAAGTACTGAGCAGCCCATATAACTCACCTATCATGGGTTTATGAAAACCCAGTGGGAAATTTCAGATAGTTCATGATTTGGGCAAAGTCAATGATATTGTGATTAAATGTTGTCGGGTGGTGCCAAATCCAGCAGTGATATTATTTCAGGTCCTATGTGACACTGAATGGTTTGCGGTAGTGGACCTATCTCAAGCATTCTTTTCTGTACCTCTTCATGAGGATAGCCATTTTCTTTTTTGTTTTAAATTCCTTGATTGAGTATATTGTTGTTGAAGAATCCCAAAAGGTTTTTCAGAATCCCCATACATTTTTAATCAGATACTGAAGAAGAACCTGGAAACATTGAAAATACCTTTCCTATCGACATTGAATCAGTACGTTGATGATTTGTTGGTCACTTCAAAAACAAAGGAAGCATGAAGACAAGATACTATTGCCTTAAAAATCATTTAGGAAAGAACGGACATAAAGGGGTTCATTATGACCCTGGCTGTCAGAGATAATGTGGCAGTAGTACCGCCAACAGGCTGGCGGTACTTACCGTCACATTATAACATCGGCAGGTTGGCTTCAGCCAACCCGCCAATGTACCACTCTGCCCACCAATGGCGGTAACAGCAGCTGGGCTGGAGATAACAATCTCCAGCTCAGCGGCCGCTATTGTACCACTGCCAGTATCATGACCCTGACTACCACCATGGTTTTCGTGGTGTTCGTAATGCCACGAAAACCATGGCGGTAGGCCCTATCAGTGACAGGGAATTCCTTCCCTGTCACTGATAGGGGGTCCCCTCCCTCCAACACTCCCCAGATGCTCCACACCCCTAATTTATATACTCTCCCCCTCCCTTCCAACCTCCCCCCATACACACACACACACGTAGACACACACCCTTTCACACCCTTTCACACAGAGATACACGCATACATACACGCATGCATTCATTAATTTACGCACACATCCGTACACACATTCACACTGACATGCAGACACGCATTCACATTTCCATGCATACACGCACTCACACACATGCATACACACACGCAAACAGCTCTACACACACACTTGCATTCACGCACACGCTCACACACTCATGCACACCGCCCCCACACACACAACACCTCCCTTCCCCCTCCGCTGTCGGACACACGACTTACTTGAATCCAGGGGTCTTCCGGCAGGGGATGGGGCGCTGCTACCGCCAGCAGCGCCCATCATCAGAACACGGCCAGGCCGTATTATTTGTCATGAGACAGCTGGCAGCGGTCTACTGGTGTGGCACTGCTGATGGTAGTAGCGTCATCTTACTACCATCTGCCACTATGGCCACAGCCGGATTTCTGCCCTTCTTGTTGCAGAAATCCGACTGTGGTCATAATTTGGTGAACGGATGGTAGCTGCGGCAACGGTCTTTTGGCAGCCGTCGCCACGTCGGTAGGTGGTTTTTACCACCAAAGACATAATGAGGGCAAAAGTGTCCCCTGCCAAATTGCAGTACTGCCAAAAAGAAATGAAATATTTGGGACGTCAGATTGAAAGTGAAGCAAGAAAGATTTCCAAAGAAAGAGTCACTGCCATACTACAGAAGAATCCCCCAGCTACACAAAGAGATGTTAGAATGTTTCTGGGAATGGTGAGCTATTGCCGCCAGTGGAATTCCAAATTCTCGATTGTTTTCAAACCACTGCAGCAGCTGGCTCACAAAGAGGTTACTGACCCTTTAGAGTTAGAATGAAAAGCCTTTACTGAGTTGAGAGAAAGTGTGTGCAAAGCTCTGGCTTTGGGAATGCCAAACTACACAAAACTATTCATGTTGTTTTGTCATGAGAGTGCTGCATGTTCTCTTTATGTTTACACACTGGTACATGGTGGTGTAAACCACCCGTAGCAGATTTTTCTGCTACTTTGGACCCAGTTGCCGCAGTTTAGCCATTTAACAAATGCTAGATTGACCAGATACAAAACCTTACTTTTAGGTTCCCCGAATGTTACTCTGAAAAGGTGTACAGTGCTTAACCCAGCAACTTTGCTACCAAAGGAAAATATTGAAATTGACAAATTGAAAGATGTTGAACATGACTGTCTGTAAGTTTCTGAATTGTGTACAAAACCCAGACCTGACATTTGAGATACCCAATTGTAAAAAAAGATGCCCAGATTATTTTTGTTGATGGTTCCTGTTTAAGGGATAACAGGGGAACATTAAAAGCAGGATATGCTTTGTGCACAATTTCTGGTATACTCGAAGCTTCCTGGCTTCAGGGAGTGTTTTCTGCACAAATAGCCAAATTGGTGGCTCTTACTAGATCATGCCATGTTTCTGCACAGCTTAAAGTTACCATTTATACACACAGCCAGTATGGATTTGGAACAGTGCACAACTTTGGCCAGCTGTAGTCACAGAGAGTTTTTTTTACCTCTTCTGGTTTGCCGGTTGTTAGAAATGGGGTCTTTGGTTGGCAGTCAGGTTACTCCCTGTCCAAGCAAGGACCCTCACTCTAGTCAGTGTGAGCAGCACACAATCTAAATTATCCTGTGCCCACCCTCTGGTAGCTTGGCACTGAGCAGTCAGGCTTAACTTAGAAGGCAATGTGTAAAGTATTTGTGCAATAAATCATGCAATAACACAGTATAGCACCACAAAAATACACCACACAGTGTTTAGAAAAATATATCATATTTATCCGATAAGATGCAGGTCAAAACGATTAAAATGCATTAAGAATACATTGAGATATCACTGTAAAAGTGATATAAAGGGGGTCATTCTGACCCCGGCGGGCGGCGGGAGCCGCCCGCCTGGAGGGAACCGCCAGAATACCGTACCGCGGTCAAAAGACCGCGGCGGTCATTCTGGGTTTCCCACTGGGCTGGCAGGCGACCGCCAAAAGGCCGCCCGCCAGCCCAGTGGGAAACAGCCCTCCATGAGGAGGCCGGCTCCGAATGGAGCCGGCGGAGTGGAGGGTGTGCGACGGGTGCAGTGGCACCCGTCGCGTATTTCAGTGTCTGCAATGCAGACACTGAAATACAAAGTGGGGCCCTCTTACGGGGGCCCCTGCAGTGCCCATGCCACTGGCATGGGCACTGCAGGGGCCCCCAGGGGCCCCACGACACCCCTCACCGCCATCCTGTTCCTGGCGGGCGGAACCGCCAGGAACAGGATGGCGGTGAGGGGGTCAGAATCCCCCATGGCGGCAAAGCAAGCTGCGCCGCCATGGGGGATTCCCAGGGCAGCGGAAAACCGGCGGGAGACCGCCGGTTTTCCTCTTCTGACCGCGGCCGAACCGCCGCGGTCAGAATGCCCTAGGGAGCACCGCCAGCCTATTGGCGGTGCTCCCGCGGTCCCCGGCCCTGGCGGTATTTACCGCCAGGGTCGGAATGACCCCCAAAGTGTCTTAAGTCTTTTAAAAGGAATAAATGTCTCTTTCAAGCACAAAGTACCTGGTGTGCGTGCAAAATCTCCACAAAGAACCACAGAGGAGGAGATGCGTGGAAATAATGGGGTGTGGGTCGATTTCTCGGGCCGCAAACGGCGATGCGTCATTTAGTTTTCACGCAGGGACGGTTGTGCATTGATTTCCGGCGCTCAGTCGTGGATCCTCTTCAGGTTACGGGGTTTTCGGACGCCCAGGGACGATGCATGGTTTTCCTGTGCTGGCAGGATGAAGTCACAGGAGCTGCATTGATTCGGTGGGCGTTGTGTAGACATTTCTACCGCACGGCAGGTGCTGCGTTGATTCCTCTCTGGAAGTCGGGCTGCGTGGTTCTGGCTCAGCTGTGCGTCGATTCAGTGGGCCGTGCGCCAAATTTCCAGCCACTAAGCTGGCGCTGCGTCGATCTTCTCGATGCGAAGTCAGGCTGCGCTGTTCTGGTTTGGCATTCGTGAATGTTTCACCACAATGCAGGCTGTGCTTCGTTTTTTGGCAGGCTGTGCATCAAATTTCGGCACACAAGGAGACCTTCTTGTTGAGATGAAGTCTTTTGGTCCTGAGACTTCAGGGAACAGGAGACAAGCTCTATCCAAGCCCTTGGAGAACACTTCTAACCACAGCCAGAGAGCAGAAAGGCAGCAGGGCAACAGCAAGGCAGCAGTCCTTCACAGAATGCAGACAGGTGAATCCTTTGGGCAGCCAGGAAGGTCTTCTCGGCAGGATGCCGGTTCTGGTTCAGGTTTCTTCTCCAGGAAGTGTCTGAGTTGGTAGGGGCAGAGGCCCTGTTTAAATACCCAAATGTGCCTTTGAAGTGGGGGAGACTTCAAATAGTGGCTTAGAAGTACACCAGATCCCCTTTCAGTTCAGTACTGTCTGCCAGGGTCCCAGTAGGGGGTGTGGCAGTCCTTTGTGTGAGGTCAGGCTACTTTCCTTTGACATGCAAGTGTCAGGCCCTCCACACTCCCAGCACAGGAAGACCCATTCAAAATGCAGATGTATGCAAGTGAGGCTGAGTATCCTGTGTTCGGGTGTGTCTGAGTGAATGCACAAGGGATCTGTCAACTAAACCCAGCCAGGCGTGGATTGTAAGGCACAGAAGGATTTAAGTGCAGAGAAATGCTCACTCTCTAAAAGTGGCATTTCTAAAACAGTAATATTAAATCCAACTTCACCAGACAGCAGGATTTTGTATCACCATTCTGGCCATACTAAATATGACCTTCCCAGTCTTTTCAGATCAGTAGCTACCACTCAAACAATATATGAGGGCAGCCCCAATGTTAACCTATGAAGGAAGCAGGCCCCACAGCAGTGTAAAAATGAATTTAGGAGTTTTACACTACGAGGACATGTAAACTACACAGGTACATGTCCTGCCTTTTGCCTACACAGCACCCTGCCCTATGTGTTACCTAGGGCATAACTTAGGGGAGACTTGTATGTAGAAAAAGCGGAGTGTTAGGCTTGGCAAGTACTTTTAAAAGCCAAGTCGATTTGGCAGTGAAACTGCACACACAGGCTTTGCAATGGCCGGCCTGAGACAAGGTTACAGAGCTTCTTAAGTGGGTGGCACAATTAGTGCTTCAGGCCCACCAGTAGCATTTAATCTACAGGCATGGGCACACATATTGTACTTTTCTAGGGACTTATAAGTAAATTAAATAATCCAGTTGGGTATGATCCAATGTCACCATGTTTAAAGGGAGAAAGCATATGCACTTTAGCACTAGTTAGCAGTGGTAAAGTCTGCAGTCTTAAAACCAGCAAAAACAGTATCTACAAAGTGGAGGGAGGCATGCAAAAAGTTAGGGGTGACCACCCTAAGGCTGTCAGGTCTAACACCAGTTAGAAATGGTGACAGAATCCATGATTTGTTACAAGCTTTACAAATGCCAGAGAAGATTGCTGTGGTGAAATGCAGTGCCTAGAAGGGATACAAGATTTTGCTTCAATGGGAAATGGATGTGCTGATCAAGTTGAAAGGTTTTGTGCATTGAATTGTATATCCGTCAAAGAAAAATGGGAGCTGTTGACAGAAGAAGAGGTTGGCACAAGTTATGCATTGACTGTTGTTGATACCTGGGAAGAATAAAACAGCCTGCAAGAAATCACTGACAAAGAGGAAAGAAAAACATGGGTGAGATTGAAATTTGTACAATGAGAAGATGATGTTTGGGTGTCCGGGGCGGGGACAAGTAGTACTTCCTAATTGTTTGCTGACACAAATGGCTAGATACTATCATGGTCAAGCACATGCTGGGATAGAAGCGATGATTCAAACCTTTAAACTGTCATGGTTTAACCCAAAATGTAGACAGGTTGCTGAAGCAGTTTACCACCATTGTATCATCTGCCAACAGATGAATGTGGAAAAAAAACAGTTGATAACATGAGCCACATTGAAAGAGCTGGAGGTCTATTCAGCAGAATGCAAATGGATTTAATTGAAATGACTGTGTGTGGAAGGTTGAGATGTGTGTTGGTGATTGTTTGCACTTTTAGTCACTGGATTGAACCATACCCCACACGTAGGAATGACAGCCTTACCGTAGCAAAATTATTGCTTAGGGAGCTGATACCACATTTTAGTTTTCCGGTCTCTTTAGAATCAGATGGAGGGAGTTACTTAAATAACAAAGTAACTAAATTGCAATGTTCAGCCTTAAACTTTGAGCAGAAGTTGCACTGTAGCTATCGCCCTGAAGCATCAGGACTGGTAGAGCAAATGAATGGTACACTGAAGTTGAGACTTGGAAACATGTGCGCATCCACAAACATGAATTGAGCAGATGCACTGCCATTAGGTCTGATGAGTATGAGAAACACACTCAACAGGAAAAGTGGACTTTCTCCCCACAAGATCCTCATGGGCAGAGCAATGAGGTTGCCAGCGGTTCCCACAAATGTTCTTGTCAACATAACAGATGATATGGTGTTGGATTACTGCAAAGGTCTGGCTGATGTGGTTCTCTCTTTTTCTCATTAGGTGGAGGCCACAACTGTGCAGCCATCCCAAGATCAGAGTCAGAGCCTGAGAGCTGGAGACTGGGTTGTAATCTGAAAACACGTGAGGAAGGTGGAAGGGACCACGCCAAGTGGTACTAGTCACTACTACTAGTGTGAAGTGTACGGAAGTTCCAAACTGGATTCATGCCAGTCACACTTGAAAAGTATCCTGTCCTTTGGACAATGAAGAAAAGTTGTTGAGGTTACCAGCAGCATCCAGACAATCTCCACAAGCAGAGAAGGGATTTGGAGAGTCAGAAACAGACTCTGAACAGAGGAAAATACAGATACCCCTGTAAGAGATGAGCTAGAGGAATTACAGGAAATCAACATTGAACCAGTCTCAACAGGGGCAGCAGGAGAGTCTGGTCAGAGGAGGGCTCTCCCAGAAGCAAACGATCTCAAAACATAGACAGAGCAGCCCACTGACCCGGTGGAAGGGGTTGGGTTAGATCAAAGTCAAGTGGATCTGACTCTTCAAGAGCCAGTTGCAGGTACTTCAAGTCAAAATCCTGCAGAACAAGGAGAATCTATAAGTCCAGCACTGAAAAGAGCACTGATAAAGGGAACATGGAAAGAAGACAAGTGGCCAAAATCACAGAAGAAGGGAAAAGACTCAGGCACATTGTCAACAACAGAAGAAGAAGTAGACACCACAGGAAGAGAACATTAGAGTGATGGAGAGTTGAGTGGAGATTGAAGATTAAAAAGAAAATAAGTTGCAAATCGAAGATATTCAGGACCTGAATGGGCATATGCAACAACTAGTGATTGGCAACACACATTTTCAACATTTTGTTTTGATTGTGAGATTCCAGGTCAGTACTTTGGCAGTTGAAGGTGTTTATGAACGGATTATGAACATTGATCTTCATTTTGTGAAACTGAAAACTGAGAGATACATTCAATAACCTGATAGGAATTTTAGAAAATCTGATTTGAGAAGCTGCTAAACCGATTTTGACAAATGTTCTGGAAAAGAGAGTGAAAGCTGTTAATAACCGCAAAGGAGACTGAAGATTTTTGGGTCTTTCTGCATAGTTAAATTTTCCCCTCCTACTTTCTGATTTTTTACAGATCATGATTAATCACAACAAGCAGCTTAGAACCAATAGGTGTTGTAAATACATAGGTATTTGCTTAGCAATTGTATGCATGACAGTATGTTTGCTATTGATTGTGAGAATGAGCTTTCTTTATAAAGCTGACACTAATCACACCTCTTCTTTAGAAATGTTTCCCACACTTACAGAATTAGACAAGTTTAAACAGGATGATAGATTACACGTAGATAACTCAAAAGGAGCTCTTTCCTCTAATGTTTTCTATTGCTTGCTTTGTGAATATGTTGAGACAATGAATGTGAGAGTGTGTTATATTTGCAACCAAATTCCTTCATCAGTAGAAGAAGGAATAACTTACCATAGTTTGCCACTGACATATGGAATTAGTTGCAGTCTTTCATTAACAGGGCTTTATAACCAAGAATACACACAGTATTTCTTTTCAAATCATGACATAGTGTTTTCTTTTATTCCTATTATCAAATATTTGAGTAGCTTAGCTAGGGAAAAGAATATCGAATTAGTGAGAGGCTTCTTTGAACCTACACTAACCTTTGGTACTGCTTACGCTCACCGTAATAATTGAACATGCTTCCTTTCATCAGTAGAGAAGAGCTTCTTAGATCAAACTGATGACAGGAGAAAGGCATTAAAAGAAAATATAGTTAAGGGCTTAGAAAAAAGAACATTTAGGAATTACTATGCGTTCAGTGAAACTAAAACACAAGGGAAATTAGGTTTAAATGCACCTCACATAGGAAAGCTATGTGTAGATAGACCACAATCCAGAGCTGACACTTTATTTGTTGGAACAAGTGAATGCAGACATGTTTTCTTTTTCAGGACAAATTCACTTTTATGCTAAATGTACAAGATCTGGCTATTCCTGGAGTTTATTATAGCTGTGGACAGAAAGCCTACTACCGTCTTCCAAGAGGATGGTATGGCACATGTTACTTGGGAGTCGTATCCTCAAAGAATTACCAATTGGAGATATATTTGGGGCAATCATTCCTTCAGTGGGAGTTACTCTAAATTCCTTGAAAATTCGAAAGTTATCTAGTATTGTGGATAACATACTTACTAGTTTTTCGGAGCCATGATCTCAATGGACACTGAAATGGCTGTGGTACGTTCTATGACTCTTCAGAACCGCCTTGCGTTATACATCCTTTTAGCAAAGGAGGGCGGAGTCTGTAAAATGCTAAAATAGCAACATTGTTGCACATATACAGTATTCCTGATAATAGTAGAAGAGTTAAAAACTTTATTAACAATCTGACTAACACAAACTCTGACTTAAAAGTTCTAAAAGAACGTGTGGTGTGGGAAAAGGTTGGCAGAGGTTTCACTGCCGTGGGAAATTGGTTGGGCAACCCAGGAGAAAGTATATTTGGGAAAATATTACAACCCATCTTAATCATTGTCATCTCTATCATTTGCACAATTGGAACTTATAAATTGCACAGTCTAATCAATAGACAGTGAATGAAAAATGTACAGCGGAGGGAGGAAATAAAATTGGAAAAAAGGAGAAGCAAATATTTTGACGAGTATTGGAGAAAATGGGAAAATGTTAAATGTTATGAAGAAACAAAATTTTAGATTAACAAACATTTGTGTTAGGTAATGTGAAATTGTGATGACAGATTAGGTCATCAGAGGAGGGATTGTGAAAGCTGAATTAAATACTGATAAATTTGTAATGATCAATAACTGTAAATTAGCATGAATTTTGCTAAATTAGTTAAATCGAGTGTTATAGAGAATGTGCCCTCCTAAATGGTAATCATAATGTGCACAATATTCATAACAATAATATTAACTGTTTAGAAATATTATTCACATGTATAACAAAATGTATGAATGGATCATATTAACATATTAATGACATGTTTGCTTAAAATTACTAGGCATAGAGTAATGATGAAATAATGGGCCTAGTCGACAAGGCCTCATGTTAAGCTTCAGGGCATAAATAAATATTCATATTTGTTTTTCTGTCTCTGCAGAAAATCACACTTTTTTATTTTTCCTTGTTCACACAGTGCTGACCAAAATGCAATGTTGCAATGTTATACTAGTTGGTGCCTCAAACCTTCTTGTGAGAACCATACGCTGTAATGCTATGTCCTAACCGTAGATACATTTGTATCTTTTGTGCATGAGAAACTGATGTTCCCAGGGTGTGACAATGGTATTACTGACTGCAGTTATGTTTGCAACAAAATGTTATTCAACTACAACTGGTGATGGGAAGGAGAGAAGAGGAGCCAATCATCAATGTGTGAAAAACTGTCTAACTATATCACAGATTAAAAAATCCATGTTTATTGGTTCTACTGTAAACACCCTATGTATGGACCAATGAGAGATGGAGAAACTACTTGGTGAATTTGACTTATCCCGACTGAACAGACGAGGAGCAGCAGAGTTCCAGATGTCCTTTCTTTCTTTTCTTTTAGCCTCATTGCATAATTACTATTACTGTTGATTGCTAATGCTATTGGTGCTTTTTCACGTAGTTTGAAGCCCTTGCTAATTTGGTTCAGTTAATTTGGAGCCCAATAGTTGCTAAGCCAATCCCCTCCACTTTCCCTTGCCAATGAAGACTTGATGAGTTTCCCACTGATGAAGAAGTCTATGCTTGCTGATCCATACATGAGAGGTATAACAACTGCTAATGTTCTTATTATAGGTTTTGCCTTTCTTTTATGTACCAACCACTATTTGTAGAGCCCTTGTCAGATGTTTTTCAAATTATGTTTTTGTCTAATTTTCTATTTGCATGAAGTCCAAACATGGCATTCAAATTAGAGAGGTAGCTGGAGCGTCACTGATACAATAATTATTATTAACAAAGGATTGCTTTATTCGTCTGTTGACAAATGTATGCCATTTCTCCTACGCAGCTATTGTTATTGTTGATTTGTACAGTAACCCTTGAATGTTCTCCCTTGTACTATCTCCCACTTGAGTGACTCTTGATATGCTTGTTCCCACAGCTATTATGGAAGAAGTATTTATCAACCTCCAAGACAGATTCTGGCTCTGACAAGTCAAAAGCGTTTGATATGTTCTTACCTCTGGTGGAATAGGTGTTTGGGCGTTTCTAAGTCTCTCACGGTTGACTCATGTGGATTTAATAGCTTAGTCCCCTACCCCCTCCACAGGCAGGCAGGGGCATGCAGTAGTAGGAGGTAATCCTCAGAAGTCATTTAGGAGGTGGGGTGTGGCCTGTGCCTCTTCTCACATAGCTGCCCTGGTTCAGTCCAGCATCAATTAGTCATCCTGGCACTTCTGCACAGCTGCTGCAAACCCGTCAAGCTGGTGAGATTGATGTTGTCTAGCTGGGGTTGTTTGTCATGCTAAAGCAGGTACCGATCCTGACCAAGCCAATATGACCGCCAGGGCAGTGACATCCCAACCTGACAAGATACGTTCACAAAGGCAGTTGCTGCCCTGATTGGGTTGAGACAATCACCAAAGCAGTTACAACTCCATCTGGACTGTTGCATGCACATTGGCTTTTCGCAGTTCCTGCTGGGAACCTTCTGGGATACCTGGGGATCATCTGCAACTTTCTTTGAATGTTCCTCCATCCAGGTACGCGCTGGACTTCTCTTCATGAATAGTCATTGCGCCTAAAGAATAGACAAACTAGTTCTTTCTCTGAGCAGGTAGGCAGGTTCACACCAACATCAGAAAGTACAGACTTCAGGTGATGTCCGCTCACCTCTGAGAGACTAGTTGTAATGCAGCCACTAGCCCTGGGCTCACAGCAGCCCTCAACTACTCTGCAGAGCATTCCCTATCTTTGTCATGAAGGACTGGGGAATAGAATAAAGCAGAGTGATTTTGGTCCCACTTTTATTTTCTTGACAAGAGATGTTGATTCCCAGTCTCAACCTTCACAACTGGTTTGGGGTGGTTCGCTTTCCAAGTTTCTTTCTAGACATAGCAGTGTAAAGAAATGGTTCTCACAGCAAGAAGCACTGTGATTGTCTTCAAACTGGAGCACCAATAACACAATGAGGTGTGAGGTCTCAGTGCCTGGCTGTCATCAGCCTGTCTGTAACCATAGTCTGGGATAGTCAAGCGGGAAGGCCCTACCTAGCAACTGTCTCTCCTTGGCCACCAGAAACTGCATTGTCTTCCCTCACACCTTCCATCAGCCATCTGGCAGTGCTCAGAAACAACTAATCAGTAGCCTTTGCTAATAAACGTCACACAGAACTTCCAAAAGTAGCACTGTCTCCATTCTCTTTACTTCAGATTATGTATCTTCAACCTGCAGTCACAGGAATACCCAAAATACAATTCCACTGTTTAGGGAAGCTGCCCTCATCCTCCTTCTTGTGCCATGCAAAACCAGGAAAATCCTAACTGGCTTCAGAACTCAGATTCACTCACACACAGAGGCCCTCATTACGACTTTGGTGGTCAATTTCATTGAACAAAGCCAAAACCGCCAGACGACCGCCAGTGCTGGCAGTCAGCAGACCGCTATATCACAAATGGTGGCGCTCACCACCATTTTTGAGGCAGAAAGCAGCCATCATTTGCTCTGGCGGTCGGCGTGCAGCGGCTGTTCCTTTGCTGCCACCGCCACGCCAGCATAACTCCGCCTCCCATACTACGAGCTGTAGTATGGCTCAGCGGTGTCCTGCTGGCATGGTGGTGGCGGTGAGGGAAGACTGCCAGGACCCATGCCCTCCTGGATGTCCTTCTCGTCTCAGAAGGTAAGTGGGCGTCTGAAAGGGGAGGGAGCCTGTGAGTTTGGGTGCGTGTGTGCTTGTCTGCGGACGGGAGGTGGTGAATGCGTACGTGTATGCAATTTAATGTGAGGGTGTGTGTGCGTGTATGTGCGCATGTATGGGGGTGTCTGAGTGGATGCATGCGAATAGGAGGGGGTGTCTGAGTGGATGTATGCATGTGCTGCATGTCCGTGCATGTGCATGCATGCGTGCATGAAGGGGAGTTCGTGGGTGTGTGGATGGGTGGGGAGATGTGTGGATGTGTGGGGGTATGTGTGTGCCGGCAACAGGAATGGAGATTCCAGGGTTTCCGTGACGGGGTGACCGCCATGAAAAGCCTGTCGGTTTACAGCCTCAAAATCCGGAGGGCGGCCTGAGGCCTGTCGCCGGATTGGAGGAGGTAACCGGCAGCCGTGGTGGTGCATCTGCACCGGCGGGCCAGGCGGAGTTGTGAAGGTTTGGCTCCAGCCAAATCCCACAACTCGTAATACGGTGGCCTTCACCGCCGGCTCGATGGCAGTGACCGCCATGGCGAGTCTAGCGGTTTGAAGACCGCAAGATTCGTAATGAGGGCCAGAGTCCTACTACTGTACATGTGCTGCACACACACTACCCACTCACAGGCACTCACCATACACATGGGATATCAGAGCATGATTCTAGACATTCACTCAACAGTGGAACTTTAAACAAGAGGGGCATGTAGGCTACAGTCTCATTGACAAAGCAAAAAAAGTGATAAAAGGTCTCGTCACACTACCAATCTTACAATGTATGGTGCCACCACCATGTGCTATACCCAGGACTGGACAGTAGTCCTCAGTCAAATATGAGGGCACACTTTGTGCTCTTTTTCAGGTCACAGAGCAGGCCCATGATGTCAAATAACCAGTAACAGGCCAAGGACTCTGCATTCACACTTAGACTGGTGTGATGCTAGGGCCCCAATTAAAGTCCAGATAATAGATACACACACACTTTCGGGCATCCAAGGCAGAGGTAGACATCCATATACTAAACAGGAGACATTCATGTCCCAATTGAGGTATAACAGTACATTTCTGAAAAACATTGCTGCAGCCCATAACCATACGCAACATCCCATGCATGTTCAGTCAATCAACATACTGCAGAAGCAAAATGCCAGGCTAATTGACTCAGCCACTAGGCATGTTTGGTATTGAACTTTCAATATATTGTGTCTTTTTTTGAGTCTTTGCGAAAAAACCAAGCTCAAAGATGAGTTTGCACCTTGATCTGGTTTCCAAGAGAGTTGATGACTAGTACATAACATGGTTTTGCTCCACGCAGTTTTTGCCAGGCAAAACTTCGTAGAATTTGCGCAGGGAAAGACCACATCAATCTATGTATTGAAACTCAGAACAGGAGATTGCATGATGTATTATTGACTTATCTCCCATTCAGAATGATACGATTTCCTAGCCATACAGTACGGTATCACTATTTACCAGATACTGCATCACTACAGTAAATAACAAGATGTTCATAATCAATCCCTTGGAACAAAGAACATAAGTAATATGTGTTTTAGTATATTAATTACACCCTTAGTACGATGTCTGAGACCTTTTCTAGATGCACCAAACTTTACACCTCTTTTCAGCTCACAAAGGACCTGAGAATTGAAGGAATTGAAGCTGCTTCAAAGTTGGTTGGCAATGAAAAAGCCTTTTCGTTATGGAGGAAGTGCTACCTCCAAAGATGAACCCACAGCAGTACTTAATTTGTAAATAAAAACGTGCCGGTGCTCAAAGCCCTTCTCTTAAACATGCGGCTGCTGCACTTAAATGTGGGAACACGGAATACTGTGGCAGTAATCCTGAAGCCATCTCGGACCTCTTTAATCCATTAAAAGCCACTCCCTGCCCCTTCTGCTTCCCCCAATTGTAATGCTTTTTCGTTTTTCTCTTCCTCTGTCTTTCCATGTCTGTCTTTTGCTTACAGAAAATGCTTGAGGCAGAAGAATAAGCGCTGGCCCTCAAAAATAAGTGCTGGTGCTCTTCTCCGGAAACAACAAGCACAAATTAAGCACTGACTCACAGGTACGTTTTTCACACAATGGGAGAGTATGATGGAGGAAATTTCATCTGTGTATTACCTTCTGACCCAACTCTAAATTAGGCTGTTAAAATCTAAGGACCCATTTTACAGCCCAATGTAGAATTAGGAAGCAACTAAAAATCATTCATTTTTTGGAGGAAAAGTACAATAAAAGGAGGAAAGTCCACCATGAGATCTCTGGAATTTTTTAGGAATTTTCTTTGGTAAATTTTTGTCTGGATTTAGTACTTCCTCTGGAAATCAGTGGACATTTCATTATTCTTCATCTCTAAATAAAGCCTCAGTGTTCAGTGGTAATCGAAAAATTTCCAGTATCTGGAGAAAGTGCTAAATCCAGAGGAGACTATCCTTCACCATAAGGATATAATCGAGGATCAAATTTCACAGATTTAGGTTGTTCTGATTTAGCACTTTCTAGACCTGACAGTCTTAAGGTGGCCTTCCTCCCAACATTTTGCCTGCCTCGTTCACTTTTCTGGCTCGTTTTTGCTGTTTTAGGACTCTGCACACTTTACCACTGCTAACCACTGTACATGTGCTTGTGCTCTCTCTTTTGCAGCGTGGTAGTATTGACTTATTCCCAATTGTCATAGTTAATTTACTTCTAAGTCCCTAGTAAAGTGCACTATATGTGCCTAGGGCCTGTAAATTAAATGCTAATAGTGAGACTACAGCACTGATTTTGCCACCCACTTAAGTAGTCTTCCAACCATGGCCCGGGCATGTCATTGTAGAGCCTGTATGTGAAGGTTTACGCTGTCATGTCAACCTGGCAAAATAACCATTTTACCAGGCCCAAACTTTCCTTTTTAATACATGTAAGTCACCCCTAGGATATGCCCTGGAAAGCCTGGAGTGCAGAGTGGAATGATTTTAAAAAGTACGACATGTACTTTTAAGTTTTACATGTCCTGGTAGTGAAAAACTCTCAAATGTGTTTTTCACTACTGCAAGGCCTAGGTCTCCATAGGATAAAAATGGAGTTGGCTTATTGTAGTTTACAAGCATCATTTCCAAATGAGAATCAATCATTTTTTTAAGTTGGTGCCTCTAGAATAACAATTTAAAATCCATACTTATAATCAAGTTGAATTTTAAATTGCAAATGTGAAAATGGCACTTTTAGAAAGTTGACATTTTCTTACTTAAGCCATGTGGTGCCTGGTGCCTGTCTCTAATAATATGTCTTGGGTGGATGACAGCCAGGCTTTGTGTTTTCCCCAGGACGGCCTCGCCCTACACAGCCACCAGCCGCAGCCTGTCCTTTGGGGCGGAGGGTCCACCCCCCCCCTAGCTTTTGCCCATCATGAAGAGTGGCTGTCAGGCTGAGCAAAGGTCAGCCTGACAGACACTCTTCAGCAGTGAGACATGCGCAATTTGGGCAGACTCCTGCCTGTCTGAGCTGAACTTTGCTGGGCTGAAGAGGTCACAGCTCCTATGGGCGTGACCTCCTCGCCTCATCAAAGTTGCCTTGAGGCCCTCACCTTCAGTGACGATGGGGAAGCATCACCCATTGACTCCGACCTGGGCGCTTCAGGTTTAAGCCCTGAAGCGCCAGGGTGCATGTCAATCAGTGACACCTTGTCACAATCAGGAATTTGTAAAGCGCACTACTCACCTGTAAGGGTCTTGTGGTGCTGAGGAGGAGTGGGAGAAGGGAGGGGTGTGCTGCTACTGCTCGAACAGCCAGGTCTTGAGAAGTTTCCTAAAGGTTAGGAGGTCTTTAGTCTGGCGCACGTGGGTGGGAAGAGTGTTCCATGTTTTGGCGGCGAGGTGCGAGAATGATCTACTGCCAGTTGTAGTTCTGCGCATGCATGGGATGGTTGCGAGGGCGAGGTCGGCGGAGATGCTGGGTCAGGGTGTAGAAGGAGAGCCATCCGTTGGGGTATTCTGGTCTTGTGTTGTGCAGTGCTTTATGAGCGTGGGTGAGGAGTTTGAAGGTGATTCTCTTGTAGACTGGGAGCCATTGCAGGTTTCTCAGGTGGTCTGTGATGTGGCAGTGGTGGGGGATGTCCAGGATGAGGTGTGTGGAGGCGTTCTGGATGCGTTGCAGCGTCTTCTGGAGTTTTGCCATGGTTCCTGCGTTGAGGGCATTGCCGGAGTCCAGTTTGCTGCTTGCGAGGGCTTGGGTGACTGTTCTTCTGGTTTCGGTGGATATCCATTTGTAGATCTTTCAGAGCATGCGGAGGGTGTTAAAGCAGGAGGCGGAGATGGCGTAGACTTGCTGGGTCATGGAAAATGAGGAGTTCAAGATGAATCCTAGGTTGCCTGCTTGGTCGGTGGGAGTCGGAGTGGCTCCGAGAGTTGCAGGTCACCAGGAGTCATCCCATGCGGAGGGGGTGGAGCCCAAGATGAGGACTTCCTGTCGGAATTGAGTTTGAGGCAGCTACTCTTTATCCATTCAGCAATGGCCTTCATTCCTTCATAGAGGTTGGTCTTGGCGGAGTGCTTGGTGAGGGAGAGGATCAGCTGGGTGTCATCGGCGTATGAGATGATGTTGAGGTCGTGGGATTGGGCGATGTTAGCGAGTGTGGCCATGTAGACGTTGAAGAGGGTCGGGCTGAGGGACGAACACTGTCGTATGCCGCAGATGATTTCGGTGGCCTCTGAGTAGAATGGGGGAGGCGGACTCTCTGGGTTCTGCCGGTGAGATAGGAGATGACCCAGTCCAGGGCTTTGTTGTGGATTCCTGCATTGCTGAGGTGTGAACGTTGGGTGTGGTGGCAGATGGTGTCGAAAGTGGACGATAGGTCCAGGAGTATGAGGGCTGCAGTTTCGCCACGGTTCAATATGGTTCTGATGTCGTTGGTGGTGGCGATGAAGGCGGTTTTGGTACTATGGTTGCTGCGGAATCTGAATTGGGAAGGGTCCAGGGTGCGGTTCTCCTTGAGGAAGCGGGTTAGGTGTCTGTTGACAGCCTTCTTGATGACTTTTGCCGGGAAGAGGAGCGTGGAGATAGGCCGGAAGTTCTTGAAGTCCTTTGGGTCCGCCTTGGGATTTTTGAGGAGGGCGTTGATCTCGGAGTGTTTCCAGGTCTCCGGGAAGGCATCGGACTCGAAGGAGTCGTTGATGATCTTCTGTAGTCGGGGTGCAATGATGGCGCTTGCTATGTTGAAGATGTGGTGAGGGCGGGGGTCAGATGGAGAACCAGAGTGGATGGTGTTCATGATTTCGATGGTGTTGTTGTCGTTCACGGGGGTCCAGGATAGCAGGAGGTTGGTCGGAGGTGAATCTGTGGTGTTGGGGGTTGCCGGGGGCGGTCTGGGTGCTGAAGCTGTTGTGGATGTCTGCAATCTTGCGGTGGAAGTAGGAGGCTAGGGAGTCACAGGCATCTTGGGATGACGTGATGTCGTTGGCTTTGGAGCTGGGCTTAGTGAGTTCCTTCACGATGTTGAAGAAGCTCCTTGTGGCTGTGTGCGTTGTTGATTAGGTCTTTGAATGCGGTTCTCCTGGTGGCTCGGATGAGTTGGTGGTGTCTGTGGATGGTGTTTTTGAAGGCTGTGTGGTTGTACACAGTTTGATCTTGGTGCCACTTTCTTTTGAGTCTTCAGCAGGTTTGCTTAGATTAGTGGAGGTCGGAGGTAAACCAGAAGGCCTTTCTGGTGGTGCATCTGTTGGAGGGATTCTTGATTGGGGCGAGAGTATTGACACAGGTGTCGAACCATTGCCTGAAGTTGCGGGCAGCTACATCAGTCTCGTGGTGTCGATGCGTGGGTTCCGGGAGAGGGTCGTGACAAGTTGGTCTTCGGTGACCTTGTTCCAACTGCGGTGGGGGATCCGTTGTGAGTGATGGTGGGTTTCCTGAAGGATAAGTGGATGCAGTGGTGATCTGTCCAGTGGAGTTCGATGGTGTGGCTGAAGGAGATGTGATTGCTGGTGCAGAAAATAGGGTTTAGTGTGTTTCCTGCAAAGTGGGTCGGTGTCGTGATGAGCTGTTTGAGGCCGAGGTTGGAGAGGTTGGAGAGGTTGTCGAGCATGGTGGCAGTGTTGTTGTCATTGGTGTTCTCGAGGTGGAAGTTTACGGCCCGAGGAGTATGTAGTCAGTGGATGCGGGAGCATGCGTGCTGATGATGTTGGTGATGGAGTCGAACTGCTGTCCGGGGCCGGGAGGCCTGTAGATGAGGGTCCCTGGGAGGGTGGGCTGTGAATCTGGAAGTCCAGGTTTTCAGCAGTGCTGAGGGTGTCTTCGGTGCTGGTCGTGATCCTGAGGGTGCTCTTGTGGATGATGGCGATGCCTCCTCCTGGTTTATTGGAACGGTTCCTGCGGGTGATCTTGTAGCAGTCTGGGATTGCTATGGCAATGTCAGGCGCAGAGGAGGGGTTTATCCAGGTCTCGTCAGGAAGGCGATGTCTGGGGAGGCTGAGTCGAGTAGATTCCATAGCTCTACTGCATACTCGTGGACTGAGCGGGTGCTGAGGAGGAAACATCTGAGATGGTTGCGTCCTGCCTTGGTGGGTGGGTTGTTGGCATGGAGGCTGGTGAAGGTGCAGTCAGGGAGGAGAAGGGTCCGCGGGTGGTCTGCTGATGGCATGAAGGCAGGCAGAAGAGCGGCCGGTGTTAAGGGCGCGGAGGGTGGGGGCGTCGTATTGAAGACGTGCGTGGTAGTGGTGAGGGGGATGGGAGCCAGCGGTTCTGGCACTGGGCGCGGTCCAGACGCAGACGGGTGCAGACGGGCTTGCCTTTGCCGCACCTTTGATGTGCCCACTCCGTGCGGCCGCCATTAAGTAGGAAGGTGGGAGGAGGAGAGGAAGGCTCGGAGGTGGGAGCTGGGACAAAAAAATGACATTAAAAAGAGGTCAGGGAACAAAAAACGGGGTGGGGCCACGGGGTAGCAGCAGCGGGGAGAGCAAGAGGGGGAGAGCGAAAGTGAGAGAGAGAGCAGAGTGAGAGAAAAAGGAGGAAGAGTGTAGCACAAAGCAAAAGGAGCACAAAGGGACAGAAGTGAAGCAGAGCAAAGAAAGGAGGAGAGAGGCAGAAGGTAGCCTAGTAGGAAAGAAGAGCTCTCCCACTAGACACCAGGGATGAGGCGCAGACAGAAGCTTGCATGTGGAGGAGGGCCTTGATCTCCTGGAAGGGGTTATGAGTTCAGAGGAGCCAGGGAAAGGGCTCTACTTGCAAGGTGGAGCCACAGGAGGCAGAGCAGTGCACTGACCAGGTCAGTAATATTGCTCAGAGTGGTGTGCTATTGTCACAGCGTGGGGTGGGGGTCAGAAGTCTCACTGACCACATCCCACTCTATGACTAAGTTGGTACTGCTGCCTTCCTTCATTGGCTGACCTAAGGTCTGGGACCACCGAGCTGAAGGTAAGTGTGTGTGTGTTTTTTAATTTAATGTTTGGTGCGTGCGTGTGTGTTTGAGTGTTGTGAATGGATGTGCATGCATGTGTGAATGAATGAGTGTGCTTCCCGCCCGCTCTGCTCCCTCCTAAAATTACCGGTCGCCACTGACAGCCACAGCACAGTGGGAACTTAGGTGTGACTGATGGGCCACCGTGGCAGGATGGGAGGGAGTAGCTGGACCCAGCCTCACTTACACCTGAATATTGTGTGTCCTGTCCCCACACAAAGGGCTGCATACCCCCTGTAGTGACTCTGGAGCCAGGACAGGAAGGGCTTTGAAGTCTCTCCCACTTCAAGGCACCACAGGGTAAAAGCACAAGACCTCAGATACCACAACTTCAGTACACTTCTGGACTCTGCCAAGAAGAAGGACTGCTGTGCTGCTGGACTGATATTTGCTGGACTCCTGCTTTGCGGTGCCAACCTGCTAGCTGCTGCCCTCAGCCTGGGTGAGAAGGACTGGACCTGCATCATGTGAACTCTGAACCCAGAGTGACTCCAAAGGCTAGGTGGCTTGCCTCCTGATCTGAAGTCTCAGAGGCATAAAATACTTCCAATCACTCTGCTTCTGCACCTGGAATGCGATCTGTGAGTCTATCCTGCCAAGTGGTGCCAAGTGGTGCCCCCCCTCTAAGTCCAGAACATATGGATGTGGGTCTGAAGTGATTACCAGTGGAACAGACACAACCTCTGCTGAGCAATGCATGACTGAGCAAAATCAACACATCTCCTCAGCTAATTGTCTCATCCTTGAGCAAAACCGAAGCATCACCACTGCTGCGTGGATTGAACCCAAAGCAAACGACTCGCATTGCAACTGCATCCCCACATCTTGGGTTTGACACATCTCCTTTGGAACTGCCACTGTGCGATGCTTTTCCTGGAGCAAGCTCCTCACATTCCCCATCGACTGCAACCTTGACGACGATGATGAAACTCAGCATTGCAGCTTCACTGCTCATCGGAACGGATACATTGCCTCAATTGCACAATGCATCCTCATCACCGGCCTTCAAATTGCAAGCCCCATCAACAGGATCCTCACCATCAACGCAACAGGACCTTGCACCACAGCCTCACCGTATGTCAGAATTGATGCATCACCTCAGCCACTGGACGCATATTCACTGCGGATCCACGTAACACTCCGCAACCTAAGATTAAAGGTACTTTGGTTCAGCAGGCCTGACTAGGTCCCTATAGTGGGCACCCCAAAGCAGTTGTCCTGATCTTTTGAGTTTGTCCTGGTCTCGCGCTATCAGATATACTCAATAGCACCTTGTGTTTCTTGGCACTATTTCTACTTAAACTTTGAAATTCAATTTCTTTGGTTCTACTAATTGGATTCTTGTTGTTTTGGTCTTGTTTTATTTATTACATTCTTATCTATTTCTTTTAATAATATGGTGTGGAATCTTTTTGTGTGGTCTTTTCACAGTTTTACTGTTTAAAGTGTTGCACAAATACTTCACGCATTGCCTCTAAGTTAAGCATGACTGTTCTGTGCCAAGCTACCAGAAGGTGAGCACAGGTTAATTTAGGGTTTGCCTGGACCTCACCGTGACCATGTCTGCAGTTGCTGCTTCACCAGGGCTCACACCCCAGTCAACCAACAATCCAATTCCTAACAGCACCAAAGGAGTTTCCATTACACCCAATTCTAGACCAGGTCCTATGTCCCATTGTATATTATTTTGCTCACTTTGGGAACAAGCACTGGCACAGAGCAGGCAGCCAAAACTTACAGGCAATGTGTAAAGTATTTATGCATTGCTCAACAGCAATAATGTCAAAGCACAATAGAAGAAAACACTCCAAACTGTTTAGAATAATAGACCACATTTTAATTCATACAATTACTTCAAAAAGACAAATATCCAATAAGTATAACTGGTATTATGAATTTTTTCAAGTTTAAGGTTCAAAATAGTGCAAAAAAGCATTATGCGCCAACTTCGGTCATCTGGTTACTCTTGACCAGAACAGGGTTTTAAACTGTCCATAATGAAGCATGGGTCGTATACAGAGATCAGGTTTGTTTCAGTGAAATGTTTCACCTTTGAACTTAGGCCCAGGTTCACTATTATTTTGAGTCAGGGTTGCGTCACTTTTCATGACACAAAATCATTTTTGGCATTTACTAAGCCTCACAAAGCTTTGCGTTATTTAGTAAAGACAAAGTAAACAAGTATTTGCAATGCAATTTGTCTCGTGTTTGCTCACGTTAGAGCTATTAGTGCTGTGAACTCTGAACCAGACTTTTCTTGCCATTTAAACTAATAATAAACAGTAAAACAGTTTCACATATGCAAGCCGATGGTCGCCATAAGCGTGAAGGAGACACAGAAAAGGAAACAGTTGTTTGCTCAAAGTGAAACTTACCGGCAAAAGTGCAATTATCCATACAACCAGCAAAAGTGCAATTATCCATGTAACAGGGTTGATGTCATGTAAAGTGCTTGTATTCTGCCCAGCGAGATGGCGCTGCACAGGAAATTAAAAGATAAAGTAGTCCAGAAACCATCTGAAAACACAGAGCCTTGTATGTTTTCCATAGTTTACCGGTGCTCTTGAGGAGGGCTAAACACCGGAACAGGCATGACCTATGCATGCCTTTCACAAATGGAATCAATAAATTTTTAAAAGGCAAGCCCATGAACTAATGAAAGTGACGGGCCTGACATGGGTGTGGTTAGAAGCCCACATAGAGATTATAACATGGTTCAGAGCGATTACGCGTTCGACCCTAAAAAAAATATTTTGTGTTGGGTAGGCAGTACATCGGTGGAGCATGGACATTTCCATACATCAACCCATGCATTTTGATGCAAACCCAGATTTACAACAGCTTGTAAACCTGGGTACGCAACAAAATGGTGCTCTTACCTCACAAATGTGTACCAAGGAGAAATATCTTAACTTCTCCTTGTTGCTTCCTCTTTCCACGTGTCCTGCATTCTGCAATGCATCCAAATAGCCCTTGGAGAAACTCTGGTAGTCCTAGTTTCGAGCAACAAGTGAGTCGTCTGAGGATACAAGGTACGTCTCAAGCAGCAGGGCAATCCTCTGGTAGCAGCAGGGCAGTTTCTTGAAGTACAAGACAGGTCTTAAGCAGCACGGCAGTCCTCTGGGGGTCCAAGGCAGTCCTTTTGATATCCTCTGCATGTCCAGGAGTGTACTGAAGGGTTGGTCTGAGGGTGCAATATTTATACCTGGTACCAGCTTTGAAGTAGGGAAAACTTCTAGGTACCGTCACATCTGGCTCCGGAAATTTCCTTCTTTTTCTTGCCCAGGGTCTAAGTAGTCTAAGATAACAAACGACTGGTGTCAGGCTCCTTTGTGGTGTGCCGGAGGCAGCCCTTTGAAATGTAAGTGGGGCATGGGAACAGTTTTACCCCTCCCATCCAGGCAGGATGGCCCCTCCTGCCACCCAGTAATCCGTTGTTTCACTGTCAGGGAGGAATATACAACAGTTCACTGGCAAGCTATTCACTAACAGGACATGTAAAACTTATAAACATATATCCTACTTTTTAAATCCAATACATCCTGCCATGTATGCTGTTTAGTGCTTACCCTAGGGGTGACATATGTATTAAAAAGGAAAATGTAGGCCTGGCAAAATGGGTATTTTGCCAGACCATATTGGCAGTTTAAAACTCCACCCGGGCTGCAATGGCAAGCCTGAGGCAGGTCTTAAATAGCTACTTTAGTGGGTGACACAATATGTGTTGCAGGCCCACTAGCAGCCTTTACTTTACAGGCCCTGGTACATGTAGTACCACTTTACTAGTGCCAATTGGGTGTAAGCTAAATTTACTCTCTTTAAAGGAAAAAGCACAAGCAACAGGAGGGGAT
Source organism: Pleurodeles waltl (assembly GCF_031143425.1). Taxonomy (NCBI): domain Eukaryota; kingdom Metazoa; phylum Chordata; class Amphibia; order Caudata; family Salamandridae; genus Pleurodeles; species Pleurodeles waltl. The sequence continues at coordinate 999,728,902 of NC_090439.1, read as the reverse complement.
GTCGTGAGGGTACCTTAGTAGCTTTATGAGCACATTATGTAAGCCATAGGCCTGCAGCCTGTGCCCTTTAGCCTAGTTGCAATTCATTTTTATTTTCTGAGCAGAAGCTCTCTTCTGCTGTGATGTTTTATTTTCCTTTATCTTGTATGCTTTTAGCACATAAACTGTTTTCATTCTTTGTACTCTGACATTCTCTTTCTGTTCTCTGCTCAAGGCAGTCTCCAATATGTTACCAGCACAAAGTGGAACACTGCAATCTCTGCCACTTCATGGAAACATTCATGTTTACATTAGGGCAGTTTTCCTACAGCATTAACTACCTCTACGTTAGAGGGAGAGTTCCAGCCAGAAGATTGCCACTGCATGCCGTTGCTTCATTGCAGCTGCTGAGACTTGATGTCTTTCTCTGCCTCCATGAGAGAGGATTCTCAGTAAACTAACAGCCCTCTTCGTTACTACCAAATCCAGGTATGGGGGAGGGTTTCTTCCTAGGGATTCTGTAGGGCGGATTAGGGCTAACACTGCTGTGCTCTAATATAGTACTTTAGTGGCGTAGGTAGGAATTCCAATGCCTATCATTCTGACACTATAGTGGGACTTTTCTTAAGTTTCACTTTCCTTGTCACCACATTATTATTATTATGTTTTATCATCCTAATCATTGCAGTACATGCCATTTTATCTAGAACACAATTGATTCAATAAAGTATATTGAACCAATCTTTGCTTCTGTTTGTCTTTGGATGTGTGAGACGAATGTAACTGGGAGAAAAGGATAAGATCTGTTCCACCATGATTTCCCTGAGAAGTGAGAATGTCATGCGCACGGCTGCCACAAATCACTGCCACTTCCAGGTACTGTTGAGGCACTGCTTGCTGGCTGAAAGGATTAGGCCGACAATTGTCACAAGGTGTGGAACTGGAGTAAGTTCCCCACAACCTGGTGGCGCTGCTGCCCAAATCCAGCAGTCTCACTTAATATAATGAGAACCAAACAATGTTTGGTCAGGCATTGAATTACGTATCAGTAAAATGTTTGAGGGAAGACCACAAAAAGGATGTCAGGTCTAATGCTATAAAAAAGGAACACCAACAAGAAGAGATGTTGATTTTCCAATATTACCAGGGAATAGCAGACAGACACTTCTAATGAACAAAGCATCATCATACCTGCTGAGAATCCAATGGAGCGGTCAAACTAAGGAATAGCAGCTTCGTAAGATGTGACTAACAGTAGTCAGGAAATTCAGCTCCGAGAGCTGTGCAGAAGTCCACAAAAAAACCATCTAAAAGCCTCTTTGTGCCCACACACATCACACCAATGTTACATGATAGAGTCACAGCCCAAGATTAAATGCTGCCAAATGAGACATTGATTCTGATAGTGTTTGTTCAGTTCAGCCAGGCATAGAAAGTATGTTCTTCACATTGTTAGAGATGATGTAACATGCTATATGTCATCAACACGTAACTGGAATGGCAGAAAAGCTACATGTGAACATGGTTATATCTGTCAGCCAGCAGGCATGCCACCAGGACAGTAACAATGAAATAGCAGATACAAGCAATATCATGCTTTGAGCTTTTCAGGCACAGCTGTTCATCTACACACCTCATGCACTGTATACATTGAACATGTAGGGGGTCATTCTGACCCTGGCGGTCATTGACCGCCAGGGCCAACGACCACGGAAGCACCGCCAACAGGCTGGCGGTGCTTCCTGGCCAATTCTGACCGCAGCGGTAAAGCCGCGGTCAGAAAAGGGAAACCGGCGGTTTCCCGCCGGTTTTCCCCTGGCCAAAGGAATCCTCCATGACGGCGCTGCAAGCAGCGCCGCCATGGGGATTCCGACCCCCTTCCCGCCAGCCTGTTCCTGGCGGTTTACACCGCCAGGAAGAGGCTGGCGGGAACGGGTGTCGTAGGGCCCCTGGGGGCCCCTGCACTGCCCATGCCACTGGCATGGGCAGTGCAGGGGCCCCCTAACAGGGCCCCAGCAAGATTTTCAGTGTCTGCTTGGCAGACACTGAAAATCGCGACGGGTGCCACTGCACCCGTCGCACCTCAGCAAATCCGCCGGCTCCATTCGGAGCCGGCTTCATCTTTGCTGGGGCTTTCCCGCTGGGCCGGCGGGCGATCTTTTGTAGATCGCCCGCCGGCCCAGCGTGAAAGTCGGAATGCCCCCCGCGGTCATCTGACAGCGGGGCGGTGTTTGGGCGGCGCCCGCCGCCCGCTGGGGTCGGAATGAGCCCCATAGTGTGACATGTCCAGAAGATCCCATTTCCCCTCCTGCTTATTGTACACAATACAGGGATCTGCCATCTCTCCTCACCAGCTCTGGTGATATTTTTTCTTGATTATATGAGCACTGCTGTACCATATGCACCATCCCCCAGTGCACATTCTGTCCTCATGAGGGAGCAGTGGGTTTAAGTGGATCTGTAACATTTTCGCTGCTTCCTCTGAGCCACTGTGCGCATCGGACTGGTTGTTTCTGGTGACCATATCCCATATTTCTGTTTGGCACAAACACTCCCTGCAACCCGTAAAAATATTAGGTGCATCCTATTACTTACCCTTCATGTTAATTGCAGGTGCCCCCTATCTGCCTGTGTTTCAGAAAAGCATTTTATTGGTCAATGCCATCCACTTCATGCTTTCTTCACTTCGCGTGTGATGGTGCGCTAGCAGTTGTCTGTCCACCCCAGTCTAAGGGCCTTATTATGAGTATGGCAGTCTGGAGACTGCCACACTCGTGGTGGCAGTCTGGTCCACGACCAATGCGGTGGTCCAACCACCACATTACAACCCTGGCTGACGGACACCAAGGAAACTGCCAGCTGCGCCACAATACTGGCTGGCAGGGGCAGACATCCTAATCCTTCAAGGCAACGCTGCAAGCATCCCTGCCCTGGGGCATACAACCTTGTTCTCTGCCAGCGGTTTAATGGCGGTAGGATCCCCATGAAAAGGCTGGTGGAGAACAGGTGCAGGGGGCCACAGGGGGGCCTGCACTGCCCATGCATTGGGCACGGGCAGTGCAGCCCCTCCCCCCCCAGCCAGCACCATCTGCTTTGCAGACCGTGAATATTGCGACGATACTGGTGCACCCTGCAGGTGCCAGCATTGCCGCCAGCTGCTGACCTAGCAGGAAACCAGTAATAGCTCCGGCGGGAAGGTCGCCGCATAGATGGCGGCAACCCTTTTGGGAGTTTGGTGGACAGAGTTTTCTGTCCTCCAAACTCATAATGGAGCCCTAAATGTTTTGGACTATGGCACTTATAGGTGTGCATACTAAATATTGAAGTCAGAATATCAAGGGTACTAAATATCGAAGACAGAATGTCGAAAAAAATAGCGACAGGCAATTAAGTCTAGATTTTCTATACCTAACTCCAAATATATTTACCTACACTATACATATATCTTCAAGGTATGTTGATGTGGAGATAGGAAAAGTACATTTATACTTCCTTAATTAAACTTACATTTAATATTTTGTCCCTCAATATTCTGTCCTTGGTATTCTTGTATGTCGTTATCCCTCATGTTCATATTCAATAGTACATTCTCACTCATATGAGTTTGTTTGTGGTCAGCCACGTTTAGGAGCCATGTAATGATGGTCACAGGCATTTGCTCATGGAAGAAACTCAGCATGTCTTGTGCCTTCAGTAACCAACTTAATTTGCCTCCTGTAGATCCTGTTATGCTGATCCTTGAAATCCCTTTCATCTCTCTGATAACTCTCAGTGGCTGATCATGTGAAAATGTGATTGCCCAGTTGTATCGCCTCTCTTGGTGGAGTTGCGGCAGAGCAACATCAGTCTTAACTCAAATCAATATGCACTGTCCCCTAGAATGGGAAGTAATGATTCAATCATAATTGGTTCCCAGTGTGAATGAATGCAGTCCCTTGTGTGTGCATAAGACTGTAATTAAGTCACTAAGGCACAGTTCTCAGATCTATGTCTTTAAGTCTTTCTGCAGACTCTTCTGTGATCTGGCAGCGTAACTACAATTCAAGACAGCCCGGACAGCGTTTGGAGTACTCTGTGAAAGACAAGTAAATGTCATATGCCAGGTGAAGTTAAGGCCGGTGCGTCCTGTGTGATCATAGTATGAGACAGAGGAACAGTGAAGCCACCCAATCGTTAAATGTGTGTAGTGATTAGCTCTTCCGGTGAAGCGAAACTAACTTTTCATAGAAGTGTGTGCTGCCTCACCTCATGCAGTCTCCATGTCTAAAGAACGAATGATTGTCAGGATTTGACATTGCACAAATCAATATCAACACGACAGGCGGTGCCATGCTTAAGACTGTGTTCACATAGGTCACATTTACACAAGAGAAGGAGTTATCACAATGCCTAAATCCTCGAGTGCCAAGCAGGTATAGGAATTGGTGGTTTTAGCTTGTAGCAGCTTTCATATGCTCTTCCCTTCACTCTGTTTTGCCTTCCTGGATTCCACTTCTGCCAGGTACAACAAGTAGATGTGCTACAAACTGAAAGGCAAAATGCAACACTGTGGCTTGTGGAAGCCAGTGAACTGGCCCTACCAAATATAGAAGACATATATCAGTCAAAATATCATTGATATTATGATTCATATTCATAAAACACGTTTTAATTCTTTATATTTTCCATAATATAATGCAAAGTATGTGGACAAGACTTGCCATGTGTATGCAGGACACACGCTGACTGGTGCAACTTTCAAGAAAGTAAGCATAGCCTTCCTCTAAATTGGCCTGCACTCATTTTTATGTAATACATAAGTTTATTAGGACAAATGTCCATCAAACATCAGTAAAACAAATAAAATACAATACCGAATTTAAAAACAGTATGAAGTCATTAATGTCAAAAGCTGTCATAATTAATTTTTATAAATAGCAGATAAACTAGTATGCTTGATTAAGAGCAGAAACTGTGATATTCCCACTGCGACATCAAAAAAACACATCGTGGACAAAAGCGCAAGGGCCTCAGTCCTGGGTCATACCTATTATTTTAAAAATATAGGTTTCAAAAACTTAATACGAGTAATTTTATAAAACAGGCAGTCGACGAGCACATCACATATCGAACAGTTTATGTCACGGTCCATTGTTATCGTGCACATTTTTGTACCATTCAGTTCTAGAGAAGATTGGATTGTACCCAACCTTTAATTCGGCAATTTCCACACGCAGCTTGGGATCAGGTAAGTGAATGAGATAACGGAAAACATCTCCATTCCCTTTCAGTAACGTAAATTTCCTCACAGCAAAGCTTTGACAGTTTAATTGAGTCTTCACCTAAAGACAACAAGATAACAGGCGGGAACTTGCCATAAGATGTCAACACATGAGATTAAATTCTTGCTAAATACTTTGCACCATGGTCTTTTTGGAGAGAATAACCAAACATTTGAGGATGGCGGTTTCCACTGGTTCACAAGTATGAAAAGAGTCTTAACACAGGAACTCCTCTCCATACAGGGCAAGCGGAGGATGTTGCACTCATATGCCTTCCATAGATCTGATTGAATGTCACCATGCACTCTGTTTGTAGCAGAACTCATACAGTTACATTTTCCATGTGCATATCCCACTTTAAATTCCTAGAAAAAGCTAACCCCAGCTCTTCCTAAGAATACACCACCTCAACCTGTGACAAATCCAATAACCATTTAAAGTTAACAACCTCTTCCCTAAAAATCATAATCTTGGTTTTCTCAAGATTTATCTTCAAGAATTTTTCTTTACAGTATAATTCTATGGCCACCAATTCTCTGTAGACTGATTGCTGCATAGTCAAATACAATCAAACTATCCACATAAAGCAGATATGGGATATGCCCTCACCCAGGGCCGGCTTAAGCACTGATGGAGCCCTGTGCGACAGTCGTTTTTTGACACCCCTCCACCTCAAGATCACCTCCTCGGATTCACTCTCTACTACCCGGCAAATGTGCCCCTCATCTCTCCATAGCCCCCCCTTCACATACATTCATTTGTTTTAAAGCACTTAAATGTCTGGCTTCATTAATCCACTCAGCTATCACATAAAATATAGTTCTGTTCTTTGCAGCAGGCATATTGACCCTCTGAGCTACTTTATGGCGAGTCTAAGCTACTGCTAGACAAAACTCCCATCTCTCACCCTAGCAGGATTATCAATGACAAAAAGTATCTTGACATTTTAATTGTTTCCTGAAGGCTGGATGCACAAGGAACGCTACAGCAGGTGATTTTAAATTGCAAGTTTCGAAAGTTATTGCTAAACAGTGTACCCCTGAGGTCAGCGCCCCCAATCCAGGTCAGCACCCAGTGCGGCCGCACCGCTCCCATCGCCCTAAAGGCGATCCTTCCCTCACCCACCTTTGGTGAGAATGGCTTTTAACTCAGCAGGCAGATCTGCCACATAAAACTGAAAAGAGTCGGCATCAGGGCATAACCATGGTGCAAACCATTAAATATTTTAACTTCCCTTAATAAGTTGCCCTGAGTTGCTCGTAATGTATCCCAGAGCGGAGCTCGGTCCACAGTATCAAAGGCCATGCAGAAGTCAGTAAAACAGCAGCACAAGCTCTGATTCACTTCCTGTGATTTCCTAATGATAGCCCACAGGGCAAATCAGGGACAGGCAGTGTAATGGCCCTCCCTAAGTCCTCCTTGTTCCACTAGCAGAAGGCTGCTACAAAAAAAACATTCTTCCAGATGGTTCACTAAAGGTTTCGAAAACACTTAGGTGGTCTTTACAACCCTGGCGGTTGGTGTTAAAGCGGCGGTAAGACCGCCAACAGGCCGGCGGAAAAAAAATTGGAATCACAACCGTGGCGGAAACTGCCAACAAAGACAGCCACTTTAACACTCCAAACGCCACGGCGGTACAAACAAACAGCTTGGTGGTCACCGCCAACAGACAGGCGGAAGACAATGTACCGCCCACAGTATCACAACCTACCAATCCGCCACCTTTTCCGGGGCGGATTCACCGTGAACAAAAGCACGGCGGAAACAGGACTTCGAAGGGTAAATGCTCCCCTCTACACACCCCACGAGGAATCCGGATGCCAAGGAACCCGAACTCCACATCCTGCCAGCCCTTATCTTCTTGCTCCTCTTTCAGGAGCACGAACACTGGAGGGGAAGACCATGGTGAGTACTGCACCTACGACACAGGGGAGGGGGGAGGGAAAAGAGAGTAACACACACACGCAACATGCAACACCCCCACCCTCACCCACGAAAACACACACACTAATACAGCATGATACATAACAGTTACACCCCCAAACCCCCCCCGGGAAGAATGCAAGGACAAAAGGAAATGAGTGTAACCATTGTAATATATTAAAATCCAGTACGCAAAAATATATATATACACTATAAACAAAATATACACCAAGAATAGCAGTCCAGGTAGTGCTCCATTGAAGTCCGTGGAACACTGGGCCCACACGGTATGGACGAGGCCCATACCCATTCCCCGAAATGACGGAGACAACACTGCAGGGGAATCAGATAGCAATAAAACAGGTACCTCAGGGGGAAGGGAAAAGGGGGGGCACCTCAGCCAGTTGAGTGCACGACGCCAAATCCACAAGGGGGTCACATGCCCACTGTTCCATGCTGGGGAGTGCAAAGCCACAGTCTCTCAAGTCTCTACAGTGGGTGATTTGCCCACTGTTCCATCCTGGGGAGTGCAAAGCCGCAGTCTCTCAAGTCTCTACAGTGGGTGGTTTGCCCACTGTTCCATCCTGGGGAGTGCAAAGCCACGGTCTCTCAAGTCTCTACAGTGGGTGGTTTGCTCACTGTTCCATCCTGGGGAGTGCAAAGCCACGGTCTCTCAAGTCTCACAAGTGGGTGGTTTGCCCACTGTTCCATCCTGGGGAGTGCAAAGCCACAGTCTCTCAAGTCTCACAAGTGGGTGGTTTGCCCACTGTTCCATCCTGGGGAGTGCAAAGCCACAGTCTCTCAAGTGGATAACAGTCTCCACTGGTTCTGGAGGAGGCTTTGTGCCCAGAGTGCTTCATCCTTCCAAGGACAGAGGTAGTGGAAGTTTGTCTCCACTGGTTCTGGAGGGGGCTTTGTGCCCAGAGTGCTTCATCCTGCCAAGGACTGAGGTAGTGGATGTTTGTCTCCACTGGTTCTGGAGGGGGCTTTGTGCCCAGTAGTGGATGTTTGTCTCCACTGGTTCTGGAGGGGGCTTTGTGCCCAGAGTTCTTTATCCTGCCAAGGACAGAGGTAGTGGATGTTTGTCTCCACTGGTTCTGGAGGGGACTTTGTGCCCAGAGTGCTTCATCCTGCCAAGGACAGAGGTAGTGGATGTTTGTCTCCACTGGTTCTGGAGGGGGCTTTGTGCCCAGAGTGCTTCATCCTGCCAAGGACAGAGGTAGTGGATGTTTGTCTCCACTGGTTCTGGAGAGGGCTTTGTGCCCAGAGTACTACATCCTGCCAAACACTGAGGTAGTGGATGTTTGTATCCACTGGTTCTGGAGGGGGCTTTGTGCCCAGAGTGCTTCACCTTGCTCGTGACGGACTGAGTAGCGTCAGTGCCCTTGGCGCTCATGGGCCAGCGGTGCTTGTTACGGCGGTGCCCTGTTCCGCGGTGCTTGTGGCGGCAGTGCCTTGTTCAGCGGTGCTTGTGGTGGCGGTGCCTTGTTCAGCGGTGCTTGTGGCGGAGGGGTTCTTTGCAGTGACTCAGCTGCTGGCGGTCATGTCTGGCCCACCTGTATCCCTGGGAGCGGCTTTGGTGGCAGGAATCTTCCCCCTCTCCCGCCGGGCACTGGCCAACTTTTAATGCTTAACAGGTGGGGGACTGTCCGTGCTGTGGCTCCGTGCCACACTGGCTGACCTGGTGGCTGGTGCACTCCAGATTCCGGTGACTACAGGCACCACTGGTCCCGGAGATGTTGTGGCTGAGGTGCTAGGTTGGGACCTGGAGAGTTGGGCCTTAGGAGACAGACGGGGTGGGGGAGGTGAGGGAAAGAGGGCAAGGTTAGACAGGAAAAGTTTCTTGGGAACACTGGGACGGGTAGCTGGAGGGGGTTTGGGAGTGGAGGAAGAGGTTGTGGTTGTAGGAGGTGTTCGTTTGGTGACTGGGTGAAGGTGCATGCGCTGGAGGCTGTTGTGAGGTGTATGGTTGTTGGGTGGGTGTGTGCCTGCGTTTGTGTATCTTGGGAGGAAGCGTCACAGACACACTGGGAGAGGACACGGGGGATGTGTGAATGGTAGTGGGGGTGGTGACTGCACGTGAGCGGGGTGTGGTGGTGTGTGTGCTGGTGATGGAAGTAGTGGCTGTAGATGGGTGTAGTGCATGCAGGTGTGAGTGGAGACGAGACAGGGAGGGAGGAGGGAGACGAGGAGGAGGGGGACACAGTGGAGGCAGTGGATGTTGGTGTGTCTGCATGTGTGTGATGCTTGCGTAAGTGCCTGTGGGATGTGTGGTGCTTATGTTTGCCTGAGCTTCCCTTGTGTGTTGAAGTGTGTGCATGCTGGTCTGAAGGTGTGCTTGGGATAGGCTGAGGTAGAGGGGATTGGGTCTGGGTGGAGGAAGTTTGAGGGGGGAGGCTAGAGACAGGGACAATGGCTGCCATCAGTGCTGAGGCCAGAGTCTGAAAAGCTTGCTGAAGGGCCGCCTGACCAGAATGAATGCCCTCCAGGAATGCATTTGTTTGTTGCAACTGCCTTTCTACACCCTGGATGGCATTCAAAATGGTAGACTGCCCAACAGTGAGGGACCTGAGGAGAATCAATGGCCTCCTCACTGAGGGCAGCAGGGGTGACTGGAGCAGGGCCTGATGTGCCTGGGGCGAAGGTGATGCCCACCCTCCTGGGTGAGCGCGCACGGGGCAAAGGCTGAGGGGCTGCTGGGAGGGCGGTGCTCGTAGAGGGAGTGGCAGCTGTACCTGTAGATGCGGGGGGCACAGATGTTGCCGCCACCACAAGGGAGCTTCCATCAGAGGATGAGTCCATGTCACTGGTGTCAGCTCCTGTCCCTGCCGTGGAGCTCCCCTCACCCTCTGTCCCTCTGGTGAACTCCGAATCCGTAGTCTCGCCCTCCAGGGCCATGTGTGATGCAGCTCCCTCCTGCTCCGGTGCCAGTGTTCCTCCGCCTGATGATGCTAATGCACACAAGAACAGGGAGACCACAAAAAGGGGGGACGACGATAGAAGAAAGACATGTTGAGTGCATGCATTACCGCTACAGTTGGCGGACACGACAGACACAGAAGCCCCCCTGCACTACACCGCGCACTTGGGCTCCACTGTTCAATGCCTGGGACATGGCCTACAAGGCTATGGCCGACATCTGCACACATGGATGACACAGGAGCCTGACTAGGTGAACTTGGCACTGTACACAGGTGGGGTGGGGTGCCACAGGGTCTGCCAGAACAAGGGGACCTAACTAGCACACTCGCCCTGGCCTAGGGAAACCCACAGCCCACCTCCCCCACCCAGACACCTCCACTGCGTGCAAAATCAGCAGAATGAGAGTGTACTCACCCCCTTGTGGTTGCGGTGATGCCCTCAAGCGCCCATCCAACTCCGGGTACGCCATCGCCAGGATCCTGAACATCAGGGGGGTCATGGTGCGACGGGTACCCCTCCCACATTTGGAGGCCATCCCCAGCTGGGCCTCCGCCGTCTTCTTGCTCCAGCGGCGAATGTCCTCCCATCTCTTACGGCAGTGGGTGCTCCATCTGTGGTGGACCCCCAGGGTCCGTACTTCCTTGTCGATGGCACGCCAAATATCCTTTTTCTGGTGGGCGCTGACCTACATGAATTGAACAGGGGGAAAAGCAAAGTTATTACCAACTGCACCATCACAGTCATTGGCCCCCATCCCTACCCTTGCCATGTGGCACATGCACTCACTGTTGTTTCATGCACGCCTCCATCCCCCCCTCATCTTTCATCCACCCCCCTCCACACAGGCATAGCCCATACAGCATGCTCCCAGTGTACTTACCTGTTTGTCTGGAGGACCGTAGAGTAGCGTGTACTGGGGAGGACCCCATCCACGAGTTTCTCCAACTCCTCTGATGTGAAGGCAGGGGCCCTTTCCCCAGACGCACGAGCCATTGTCTCTTCCAGACTGAGGTCACAGCAGCACTTGCAGTGTAGGTCCTCTCCTGTCGAAGATCAGGTATAGAGTGATAGAAAATGTCAGTCATGTCCGCGGCGGTGCGTACCGTCACCGCCGGCATACATCGTCATTGGCTCCTGGGACCCATAGGGTCCAATGTTAACCAATGCAGAATTGCACCGCGCTCTTCGACCGCCTGCCGCGACGGTGTACAACGCCAGCGCAGTTACATCACATCCCATTGTCCCACTTTACAGGTCAGACAGCTGCCATTTCAGGGGCCCACAAGGCTTAATTTTTAACTGCATCATACATACCTAGGCCTTGCCTCAACACTCATACAGGCCAAATTTCAGATTATGATTTGTGTTCTGTATAAGCTGTGGGTACGTATCTCTGAGTTGGCTGACTCTGTGGTCGCTGTTGTCCTTCATAGGCACCGTCCGCTGGGACATGTGAGGAGATGGCAGCATCCTCCGATGTACAGACCGCTGGCGGACCTGTCGACAATGGAGGAAAGACATGTGATCATCACCTACAGGCTTGATCGTGCCACAATCCTGGAACTGTGTTCCCAGCTGGAGCCAGACCTGATGTCAGCTATCCGCCATCCCACAGGAATCCCCCCTCAAATGCAGGTGCTGTCAGTACTCCATTTCCTTGCAAGTGGGTCATTTCAAACAACAGTGGCCAAAGCATCAGGGATGTCCCAGCCTATGTTTTCCAACGTGTTGTCCAGAGTGTTGTCAGCCCTGCTGAAACACATGCGGAGCTACATAGTTTTCCCTCAGGTGGAGGATTTGGCTATAGTGAAAGGTGACTTCTATGCCCTGGGACATATCTTCAACATCATAGGTGGCATTGATGGGACACATGTGGCTTTGGTACCCCCTGCAGGAGTGAACAGGTGTACAGAAACCGGAAGAGTTATCATTCCATGAATGTGCAGATGGTGTGTTTGGCAGACCAGTACATCTCCCATGTGAATGCCAAATTCCCTGGCTCAGTGCATGACGCTTACATCCTGCGGAATAGCATCATTCCTTATGTGATGGGTCAACTCCAGAGGCACCGTGTGCGGCTATTAGGTGAGCACCTGGAAGCAAGTCAGTGGGAATGGTTGTCTGAGTCTGGGGATATCCCTCCAGGTTAGTGTGTGTCTAACAGTTGTCCCTCGCCATTTGAGGTGACTGGTTACCTCAACCTGTCATGGCTACTGACCACAATGAGGAATCCCAGGACAAGGGCAGAGGAAAGCTACAATGAGGCCCATGGGCGAACTCGGCGGATAATAGAGCGGACCTTCGACCTCCTGAAGGCCAGGTTCAGGTGCCTACATATGACAGGTGGATCCCTATTCTACTCACCAAAGAAGGTGTGCCAGATCATCGTGTCCTGCTGTATGCTTCACAACTTAGCTTTGCGATGACAGGTGCCTTTTCCGCAGGAGGATGGTCCAGATGGAGGTGTTGTGGCAGCTGTGGAGGCTGTGGACAGTGAAGACGAGGAAGCTGAAGAAGAGGACATCGGCATTAGGACCTCTGTGATCCTGCAATACTTCCAGTGGGACACAGGCAAGAATACAAACCTGCCTACTACATGTACTTTAACACTACTACCTCTCTACTGTCTGTCGTTTTCACCCAGTGTATGGTCACTGAGTTGTCACTTTCCCTTACGATTTCACAGATGTGGGTCCCACTGTGTGACATCTGCTGTGTTTCCTCATGGACTAGAGCTGTGTGACATAGGTATGTTGACATTACAATTGAAAGAGCATTTTGTCACTGTAATTGCTAATACACAATTTTAAAATCACAGACTGACTCCAGATTGTTTTGTGCTTCAAGGGTGTTTATTTAAGTGCTCAATATTTGAGGGGGTTTTAAAATGGTGAGGGGTGATGATGGAGGAATGTCCATGGCAGAGTCCAGTCTATTAGTCTCACAGGTGCATTGCCCAAATGAGCATAGGACGTGGAGCTGGGGCAGTTTGAGGATGGACAGGGTGACAAAGTGAGACAGAAGGATGACATTCAGGGTGGTCTCATTTCTTGGCGGGGTCTTGACATCATTCTCTGTCTTTGTCCTGGATCTCAGGGACCGTTTGCAGGGTGGTTCTCCTTCTGCAGGGGGTGGGGTGCTGGTGTGGTGGTCCTGTGGCGGGGAGTCCTGTCCACTAGCACCGGCGGAGGTGGTGGGCAGTTCATCGTCCAGGCTAGTGTCAGGGGCCCCTTGTTGTGCCACAGTTTCCCTCCTGGTGTTGAGTACTTCCTTCAGCACCCCTACGATGGTGCCCAGGGTGGAATTGATGGATCTGAGTTCCTCCCTGAAGCCCAAATACTATTCCTCCTGCAGCTGCTGGGACTACCTGAAACTTGGCAAGTACTGTTGCCATCGTCTCCTGGGAGTGGTGGTAGGCTCCCATGATGTTGGAGAGGGCCTCGTGGAGAGTAGGTTCCCTTGGCCTGTCCTCCCCCTGTAGCACAGCAGCCCTCCCAGTTCCCCAGTTTCCCTGGGCCTCTGTCCTCTGAACCGTGTGCCCACTACCACTGCCCCCAGGTCCCTGTTGTTGTTGGGGTGGTGGGTTATCCTGGGTTCCCTGTATTGAGTGCTGTGCTGGTGTTTCCAGAGGGGGGAAGGTCTGTGGTGGCTTGTGCCTGTGTGAGGGGAACTGACTGTCCAGAGGTCCCCGATGGGCCGGGCTGGTCATCTAGATCAAGTTGGACAGAGTTGCTGTCATCACTGTCATCACTGTGGGCCTCTTCTGTTGGTGGTGTGGACATGTGTGGACCCTCTTGTCTGGTGACGTTGGGTAGGGGTCCTGCAGGGGTATAAAAGGATGTTTATTACATCTGTGTGTGCTATGGTGTGCAATAGGTGGGTGACTGTGTACCCCATTGCTTGCATTCCTGCGTGGGACATTGTGAGATGGTGGGTTGGGGGGGTGTATGGGTATGTGCAGTGGCCATGCATTGGTGATGGGTGTCCATGCTTTGTTGTTGCATGCAGGGCTTGGTGTTGGGATATGTGGTTTGTGATATCGGGACATTTGTGAGGAGTTGGAGTGATGGGGGTGAGGGCGAGGGTGCGGGTATGTGAAAGCATGCAGGTAGGGTGGGTTGTGTAATAGTTAAGATTTTACTTACCAGAGTCCATTCCTCCATCTACTCCTGCGAGGCCCTCAGGATGCAGAATCGGCAGGACCTGGTCCTCCCATGTTGTTAGTTGTGGGGGAGGGGGTGAGGGTCCGCCGCTAGTCCGCTGAACTGCAAGGTGGTGTCTTGAGACCACGGAACGCACCTTCCCCCGTAGGTCGTTCCACCTCTTCCTGATGTCATCCCTATTTCGTGGGTGCTGTCCCACTGCGTTGACCCTGTTGACCCTATTCTTCGCCATAGCTCCATCTTCCTAGCTACGGAGGTGTGCTGCACCTGTGATCCGAATAGCTGTGGCTCTACCCGGATGATTTCCTCCACCATGACCCTGAGCTCCTCCTCAGAGAACCTGGGGTGTCTTTGCCATGCCATCGGGTGGTGTGGGTGATGTGTGGGGTGGTGTGTGTAGTGATAAGTGTGGTGCTATTTAGGGGTGTGTTGTGTGAGGTGCGTGGAAGTTCTGTGGATGATGGTATTGTGTGCCTGTGGATGCTTGGTAGTTGTTTGTGGTGTCTCTCTCTGGCCTTCTCTCAGTGATTCTGGTCATAGGGGTTTGTGGGTGATGTGGGTGTGTGTTTTATATTGTATTGGGTGTGTGGGAGTGGTGTGTGTATGTGTATCAGGTGTGTGTATTTCGAACTGTCCAATGTGGCTGTGTTTTGTAAATGTGTGTGTATTTTGAGCACGGCAGTGTGTACCCCTAATGGAATACCGCGGTTGAAAGACCGCCGCGTGGATTTGTGTGTCGTGATAGTGTGGGCGTATTTCTGTTGGTGTGACGGTGGAGGTTTTGTTTTCTCCAGTTTATCAGTGACCTTTGATGTGACGGACTTCTGTGGGTGTCTGAATTTTGGCGGATTCCGAGCTGTAGGTCACAATAGCTGTGGCGGATTTCCGCGGCGGTCTGTTGGTGGTCTTCTGCACGGCGGTAAGCGGCTTTTACCGCCAATGTTGTAATGATCGCCCTAATTTGAAATATCCAAAAGGCCAATTAACTTATAGTTTGATGGGCAAATTCCATTGCTTTTTTTAAAAATGGGTCTGACCACAAAAACTTTGCATGTAGTAGGGTAAACTTCAGGTTTAGTTATCCAAACAAACAAATGCATGAAGGTTCTTCCCCACCAGTCACGGGGTGTTATCCTGCCCTGCAGCTCCACTCATCTTAAGGGTTGCAATTGTTCGATTTTACATCTTTAAATGCGAACAATTTGATCGAGCAAAAGCAATGGGGCTGGACTGTATGTTAATCTGCGTGGCTGGAATACCATACAAACTATCCAAGTATGCTATCCTAGCGTTCGCTGCAACCATGCATAGAAGGGCTCCTGGAGAGCTATTGCGGGTGCTATTTACATTTTTCCAAAATTTATTTTGGTCACCAGATTGAATCACTGCCTAAATTTCATCCCATTGTTTGTAGTAGAACACATCTGTTTTTTCTCTAAGGAGCTTCTTATATTGAATGGACAAATACTAGACCTCTTCTTTTCAACAACTGGTTAAGCTTTGCCTATATTTTTTGGTAGCTCTCCTCAGGGTGTTTTTTAGTTTTTAACGTGTAGGCAAAGCACTTTTCAGAAGCTGGCCCTTTTGGCCTAGGTAAATACTAATTTGCATTCACACATATGCAAGACAACACATTTTGCAACAAAGTATTGTACCATTCTATTCCGTCTTCACTTACCTCCGGCCCCCATATCACTACACTCCATAACTTGACAGAGGGAAAGATGTTGAAGACGTAAAGGATTCAACCGCATTGTGAGTCTTTGTGAAAGCCTGTGGCAATCTGTAAAACTTTCTTTAACACAGGGGACTCCTCAATACCTAGCCTTGCCACAATCACCCAATGGTCACTTCCCTTACTTTAAAATTCCTAAAAAAACTGACACACATATAAATGTAATCAATAGGGCAGTCATGACCCCACAAATGAAAGGCTTGTGCTGCCGGGATATCTTTCTTGTTGCAGTAATTCAAAAATATTAGGACATTTTTTGCCAGCTATCCACTCAGCGCCACCCATTCTTTTTCAGTGGTGCCTACTGTAAACAGCTGCTGCCGGTACATTGTATTGTTCCGACACATCTTGCAGGAGCTCATCAGTCCACTTGGGGAACAATCAAGCGTTAAAATAATCTGCCATGATCAGGATTGTGTCCAGATACTTCTTTGAGTCTTTTTAATAAGTGATCAAGGTTAGATACCCATTTTTATGAACATACACATTATTCAACATAACTAACTCACATTCATTATTGCTCACCTGCAAGCCATGACTGAAAATTGAATTACACGTAAAAGCAGGAACACATCAATGACCTTGTTAATCATCATGGTGGAGGCTAGTGTTACCAAACCGGCTGATAGTCTGCCCCTATCCTGTTTGTTCCCTAAGTTATTGCAAAAAGACAATGTGATGCTTGTTTAGTAATTTATCGGTATAACCTACCTTTTTGGCACCCTCATAGCCACAAACATTACAATTTAAGAATTTCAGGTTGAAAGAGAACTCCATACTTTAGGTTTCCTCAGCCCAGCTGGCCCTGTCTTTGTACCGTGATATCCCAACAGAGGGACGCAACTAATATTCCTATAATAATATGCAGTAGATAACTCTATGTATTCTCCGGCTCTTTCGTTTGCTGTAACAATCCACAGCTTCCATCATGGGGATGGGTCAGTTTTATTTTAAGACTTCAACCTCCGAGGGTCCGAATATTATTGGCAGGCTAGAAAGAAATAAGTTCCCTCTGTTTTGCTGTCAAACCCTTTTGATGATTTAAAATATGATTTACACTACTCTCATGTACCACCGCCTCAGCTTCGATCATCATAACCAGGCCTGCTCCCAAAAGCGCTTGACCTTCTCTGGCTATATAATGTCCACTTTTGTCACCAATCTACCCTCCTCCTCTATCAAAAAATCCAAAGAAGTTAAATACCCGAAGAGAGTGAAAGGATAAAACTAGAGAGTACCTTGGACCTATTCAATGGCTGCAAGTGTTCCGCCTTTTTCCCCTTATGGGTTACATTTAATAAGAGGGAATTGTTCTGGGATTTGGGCATTGAAGCACTCTTTACCAATCCATTGGATGATTTTGTATTCTCCAATGGAATAACTGATTTGGCTTTCACTGAACCCACAGTGAGAGTTTTGTTCTTGTTCTAATGGTGATTTTTTTGGATTTCTCCTTTAAACTAGTGGTATTTCTCCCTTAGTTTGTTGGTATTCTCAGACAAGGTGACACAGTTACAGTATTTGGAGAAGCTATGTATTTGGAATCCCTTAGTCGGGGAAACTGTTTCTAGAATCCCGAACTGGGCCCAATACCCTAGAGTTCGCTGTTCTTCTTTTCAGACATCCTCAGTATTGACTTCTTAACTGTACGGCCTAAAAATAAATGGAGTAGTTTGAGGACAATTTCACACATCCATGAGTGTAATACCTTTTCTTGACTAACATGAAACATTTATAACTATATTCTGAGCTTGTTGTGCTAGTAGGAACTCTGGAAATGTCTCCCTGAACATAATTTCTCAGATTTTGTGGCCTGACTTCAGGAGAATTTTCCTCTACGTGTCTCATAAAGGTGGGTAGAATTTTACACAATTTAGTGTGATTTTCCTTCAAATATGTAGTTTGAGATAGTTGACTGGAATTAACCACCAGGGTTTCCAGCATACCTTGCAAAGTCTTGCATTCGAAAAATAAGGTCTATTGGGAAGAAGGTGCAGAAGGATGAATATTCACATATGATGCTGATGAGCGTGATTTAAATTGTCTGCATGCGCTGAAGGTTTATCCAGGGACTGCCAAATGAATTCCTCAGTTATCTGATCTCCTCGGTGGTCAGAAGATGATACATCCGAAGTAAGGGCAGAGAAGTGAAAACGTGGTGAGAGAGAGAGTCTGCGACACTTCTCAAAATTATTTGCAAACAAGTATTCATACATGATACACCACTGACCCTTGGGTAGGTCGCTCCCCTGCTCACGCAGCGCCTCCAGTCCCTGACTGCCTTCCTCTCCTGTGAGTGTGCTCCCCCCCTTCTTGCCCGTGTACCCCGAGTGCTTGTGCTTGTGCTGGTGCTGACTGAAATTCCCTTTTCTCTCCTTGTATCCCGTGCGTGTGCCCCAGAGTGACTAAAATTCCCTTTTCTCTCCCTGTATCCCGTGAGTGTGCCCCCGAGTGCCGTGCGCCGTCCTCCCCTCTCAGCCCCTCCTTTTTAGTAGATTTCCCTTTTCGCCGTCTTGCCGCTTTTTCCCACCGCTCCTACTGCGCTTTTCCGCCGTTTTTTTTGCCGCTCTTTTTTGCCGCTCTTTTTTGCCGCTCTTTTTTGCCGCTCTTTTTTGCCGCTCTTTTTTTGCCGCTTCCAGCTCCCCTGCCCGCCCACCTCCCGCCTCCCAGCTGACCCCGCCTCCCCACCTACCCCTTAAATGGCGGCCGCTACGAGGCAGAGGTAGCGACCACTGACCCTCGGATAGGTCGCTCCCCTGCTCACGCAGCGCCTCCAGTCCCTGACTGCCTTCCTCTCCTGTGAGTGTGCTCCCCCCCTTCTTGCCCGTGTACCCCGAGTGCTTGTGCTTGTGCTGACTGAAATTCCCTTTTCTCTCCTTGTATCCCGTGCGTGTGCCCCCGAGTGACTGAAATTCCCTTTTCTCTCCCTGTATCCCGTGAGTGTGCCCCCGAGTGCCGTGCGCCGTCCTCCCCTCTCAGCCCCTCCTTTTTAGTAGATTTCCCTTTTCGCCGTCTTGCCGCTTTTTCCCGCCGCTCCTACTGCGCTTTTCCGCCGTTTTTTGCCGCTCTTTTTTGCCGCTCTTTTTTGCCGCTCTTTTTTGCCGCTCTTTTTTTGCCGCTCTTTTTTTGCCGCTTCCAGCTCCCCTGCCCGCCCACCTCCCGCCTCGCAGCTGACCCCGCCTCCCCACCTACCCCTTAAATGGCGGCCGCTACGAGGCAGAGGTAGCGACCACTGACCCTCGGGTAGGTCGCTCCCCTGCTCACGCAGCGCCTCCAGTCCCTGACTGCCTTCCTCTCCTGTGAGTGTGCTCCCCCCCTTCTTGCCCGTGTACCCCAAGTGCTTGTGCTTGTGCTGGTGCTGACTGAAATTCCCTTTTCTCTCCTTGTATCCCGTGCGTGTGCCCCCGAGTGACTGAAATTCCCTTTTCTCTCCCTGTATCCCGTGTGTGTGCCCCCGAGTGCCGTGCGCCGTCCTCCCCTCTCAGCCCCTCCTTTTTAGTAGATTTCCCTTTTCGCCGTCTTGCCGCTTTTTCCCGCCGCTCCTACTGCGCTTTTCGCCGTTTTTTGCCGCTCTTTTTTGCCGCTCTTTTTTGCCGCTCTTTTTTGCCGCTCTTTTTTTGCCGCTCTTTTTTTGCCGCTTCCAGCTCCCCTGCCCGCCCACCTCCCGCCTCCCAGCTGACCCCGCCTCCCCACCTACCCCTTAAATGGCGGCCGCTACGAGGCAGAGGTAGCGACCACTGACCCTCGGGTAGGTCGCTCCCCTGCTCACGCAGCGCCTCCAGTCCCTGACTGCCTTCCTCTCCTGTGAGTGTGCTCCCCCCCTTCTTGCCCGTGTACCCCGAGTGCTTGTGCTTGTGCTGGTGCTGACTGAAATTCCCTTTTCTCTCCTTGTATCCCGTGCGTGTGCCCCCGAGTGACTGAAATTCCCTTTTCTCTCCCTGTATCCCGTGAGTGTGCCCCCGAGTGCCGTGCGCCGTCCTCCCCTCTCAGCCCCTCCTTTTTAGTAGATTTCCCTTTTCGCCGTCTTGCCGCTTTTTCCTGCCGCTCCTACTGCGCTTTTCCGCCGTTTTTTGCCGCTCTTTTTTGCCGCTCTTTTTTGCCGCTCTTTTTTTGCCGCTTCCAGCTCCCCTGCCCGCCCACCTCCCGCCTCCCAGCTGACCCCGCCTCCCCACCTACCCCTTAAATGGCGGCCGCTACGAGGCAGAGGTAGCGACCACTGACCCTCGGGTAGGTCGCTCCCCTGCTCACGCAGCGCCTCCAGTCCCTGACTGCCTTCCTCTCCTGTGAGTGTGCTCCCCCCCTTCTTGCCCGTGTACCCCGAGTGCTTGTGCTTGTGCTGGTGCTGACTGAAATTCCCTTTTCTCTCCTTGTATCCTGTGCGTGTGCCCCCGAGTGACTGAAATTCCCTTTTCTCTCCCTGTATCCCGTGAGTGTGCCCCCGAGTGCCGTGCGCCGTCCTCCCCTCTCAGCCCCTCCTTTTTAGTAGATTTCCCTTTTCGCCGTCTTGCTGCTTTTTCCCGCCGCTCCTACTGCGCTTTTCTGCCGTTTTTTGCCGGTCTTTTTTGCCGGTCTTTTTTGCCGGTCTTTCTTGCCGCTCTTTTTTTGCCGCTCTTTTTTTGCCGCTTCCAGCTCCCCTGCCCGCCCACCTCCCGCCTCCCAGCTGACCCCGCCTCCCCACCTACCCCTTAAATGGCGGCCGCGCGCAGCGGGCGCGCCACTGGCGCGCCAAAGGCGCGCCTAAGGCAAGCCCGTCTGCGCCCGTCCGCGCCTGGACCGCGCCCAGCGCCCGAACCCCTGGCCCCCGCGCCCCCCGCCTGACCTATGACTCCGCCACCCTCGCCAACTTCAACCCTGGCCGCGTGCCGGGCTGCTACCGCGCCACCCCCAAACGAACCCACGGACCCTTCACCTGCAGCAACTGCCGCTTCACCTGCCTACGGACCCACACCGCCACCACCAAGAACGACGCCCCCGGAAGCAACCTCGAATGCATCCTGGTCAACACCCGCTCCGTCCACAGGCACGCCATCGAACTGTGGAACCTCATCAACTCAACGAACCCAGACATCGCCTTCCTCACCGAGACCTGGATGAACCCCTCCTCGGCACCCGACATCGCCATAGCCATCCCCGACGGCTACAAAATCATCCGGAGAGACCGCTTCAACCGCACCGGAGGAGGCATCGCCATCGCACACAAAAGCTCCATCAGCATCTCGACCCACACTGACAACTCACTTCACGACGCCGAACACCTCCACTTCGCGATCCACATCGACCCCAAGACAACCCTAAGAGGCACCCTCATGTACAGACCACCAGGACCCCGCACCAAGTTCAGCGAAGACATCGCAGACTTCGTCAACCCCCACGCACTCTCATCCACCGACTACATCCTCCTAGGAGACCTCAACTTTCACCTGGAGAACCACACCGACAACAACACCACCGCCGTTCTAGACAACCTCGCCAACCTGGGACTGAAACAACTGGTCAACACCCCCACCCACTACGCCGGACACACGCTCGACCCCATCTTCTCCTCAAGCAAACACATCACCTTCAGCCACACCACCGAACTCACATGGTCGGACCACAGCTGCGTCCACTTCAACTTCAAGAAAACCACCGTGCATCACCACACCCGACAACCACCAAAAAGACACTGGAACCGAATCACCACAGAACAACTCGCAGCAACGCTCTCCCTGAACCAACCCACCAGCACCAGCAACCCCAACGAGGCCGCCAACAACCTCACCAACTGGATCTCCGACTGCGCCAACCTCCTGGCCCCTCTGAAGACCCAAACCAACACCAACAACCACAAGAAAAACTCCTGGTTCACCACCGAACTCAAAAACTCCAAGAAAGAATGCCGCCTCCACGAGAAGACATGGCGCCTCAACCCGACAGAGGAAAACCTGACAGCTCTCAAGGACACCACCCGCCAACACCACCAACGCCTCCGCACCGCACGAAAAACAGCCTACCAGAACAGACTTGACAACAACGCCCACAACAGCAAGGAACTATTTGGCATCGTCAAAGAGCTCTCCAACCCGGACGCAGAAACCAACCCCATCCCTCTCTCACAGGACCTCTGCGACTCCCTCGCGACCTTCTTCCACCGTAAGATCGCCGACATCTACAACAGCTTCATGACCACCAACATGAACCCGCCCCCGGAAGCCGCAAACAACATCTCCACCATCCTCGCCTGGAACCCTACCACCACCGAGGAAACCACCCGCGTCATGAACTCGATCCACTCGGGATCACCCTCCGACCCCTGTCCTCACCACATTTACAACAAGGCCGACAACATCATCGCACCCCACCTCCGCGTCATCAACGCCTCCCTCACCACTGCTACCTTCCCTGAAAGCTGGAAACACGCAGAACTCAACGCCCTCTTAAAGAAACCTACAGCAGACCCCACCGAACTCAAAAACTTCCGGCCTATCTCCCTCCTACCGTTCCCCGCCAAAGTGATTAAGAAAATCGTCAACGCTCAACTCACCGCCGCCCTGGAATCCTCCGATTCCCTCGACTCCACTCAGTTCGGATTCAGGGCCAACCACAGCACCGAAACCGCCCTCATCGCAGCCACGGACGACATCCGAGCCCTGACCGACAAGGGTGAAACTGTGGCCCTCATTCTCCTGGATCTCTCTGCAGCCTTCGACACGGTCTGCCACCGCACCCTGATAGACCGCCTCGGCAGCGCCGGCATCAGAGGCAAGGCCCTGGAATGGGTCATCTCCTTCCTCTCCGGAAGGACCCAGAGAGTCCGCCTCCCCCCCTTCAGATCCGCAGCCACGGAGATCATCTGCGGCGTACCCCAAGGATCCTCCCTCAGCCCCACCCTATTCAACGTCTACATGACCCCCCTGGCAAACATCGCACGCAAACACGGACTCGACATCATATCCTACGCCGACGACACCCAGCTCATCTTATCCCTCACCAACAACCCCACATCAGCAAGGACCAGACTACACGACGGCATGAAGGAAGTAGCGACCTGGATGACAGACAGCCGACTGAAACTGAACACAGATAAAACGGAGGTCCTCATCCTCGGCCCTACCCCCTCCGCATGGGACGACTCCTGGTGGCCCCCCGCCCTAGGCAGCACTCCCCAACCGACCAACCACGCACGCAACCTCGGCTTCATCCTGGACTCCTCCCTCTCGATGACCAGACAGGTCAACTCGGTGACCTCAGCGTGCTTCAACACCCTCCGCATGCTCCGCAAGATCTTCCGCTGGATCCCCATCGACACCAGGAAGACCGTCACCCACGCCCTCGTCACCAGCCGCCTGGACTACGGGAACACTCTGTACGCCGGCATCACCACCAAGCTGCAGAGGAAACTTCAACGGATCCAGAACGCCGCAGCACGACTCATCCTGGACATACCTCGCCACCACCACATCTCCGGACACCTGAGAAAACTCCATTGGCTCCCGGTCAACAAGAGGATCACCTTCAGACTCCTCACCCACGCACACAAAGCCATCTACAACCTCGGACCCAAACTCATCAACTCCCGCGTCTCCTTCTACACTCCTCCGCGCACTCTGCGCTCCACCGGTCAGGCCTTGGCAGCCATTCCCCGCATCCGCAAAACCACAGCCGGAGGAAAATCCTTCTCTTTTCTGGCAGCGAAGACCTGGAACTCCCTGCCCAGTCACCTTCGCGCCATACCCGAACACCTCCCCTTCAGAAGGCAGCTCAAGACCTGGCTCTTCGAGCACTGACCCCCTCCCCCCAGCGCCTTGAGACCCTTATGGGTGAGTAGCGCGCTTTATAAATGTGATTGATTGATTGATTGATTGATTGATATCTTCTGGTATTTCCTTATGCATTTCCAGCTCGGTATTTTCCTGAATCCCTGTTGGATTTCCATCTCTTTTCCACGGGGATTATCAGCATTGAAATTAAAGTGCCTGATAACAAATTTCTTTTTAAAGTCAAATAATGGGGATACATTCTTCATTTTTCCCTCACTTTCCTGGGGGAAACATCCTTAACAAAGCTTTGCAAACAGCGCAGACATTTCCCTCGCAAGCAAGCATAACCACACTTGCTGGAACAACGCATGGCTTTTTTTTGTGCCTTAACCACGCATGTGCTAACCTATGTGTGGTTACGACACAGAAAAAGCTATGCGTTGTTCAGTAGAGGACGCAGAGGACGCGGTGAGGTAAGTGAGTCTGGGGCAGGGGTGGATTAAGGTATTGGGGTGGGGGGGAGGGATTGTCAAGCATTTTTTTTGGTAAGGAGCAGAGGTGGGAGGTTTGGGTATTTTTTTTTAGGGCTTAAGGTGGGGGGGGCGGGCTTTTTATTGTTAGGGGCAGGAGTGGGGGAGTTTGGGTATTTTTTTTTATTTAGGGCTTAGGGTGGGGCAGGGTAGTTTATTTTTAAAGGGGTAGGGGAATGTTTAAGGAAGGGCGGGAAGACGGAGGAGAGAAGAGGATGAAGGATCATCAGACGATGTGGTGAGGTAAGTGGGGTTGGGACAGGGTCAGTGGGTAGTTTTTAGTGGTGGGGTGGATTTATGGCTTAGGGTGGGTGGTAGATGTCAGGGTAGTTTGGTTTTTGGGGCAGGGGTTAGGGGGTAGAGGGCGTTTTTTTTTTTAAGGTTCACGGGGGTGTGGGCTCCGGTAATCTAGTTTTTAGGGGCACGGTTGGGAGTCAGGATAGTTTTTTTTTTTTAGGCATAGGGTGTATGGGGGTGTCGGGTAATTAACTTATTAGGGGGAAGGCTTTGGGGCGCAGGACGGGTGGGTGTGGCGGGGTAGTTTGGTTTTTAGGGGCAGCAGTGGGGAGATTGCGGTACTTTTTTTTAGGTCTTAGGGCTGCGGTGGGGAATTGGGATAGTTTTTGTTAAGATTTTATTTTAGGGTTCAGGGCGGTTGGGGGGCGGGATAGTTTAGGTATTGGGGTGGGGGTAGTTTTGGGCCTCAGGGTGGGTGGGGGGTTGTGTGGTAGAATCACACATGCTGTTTCGCATTCCATTTCCACATGCCTTTATTAGGCATGCTTTTACAATGCAAAGGCATGCGTCGTAAAGGCATCAGTGGAAATGATGCAGTCGGGGCTCCGACCGCGTTGTTAAGAAATGCGTTGATCCATCATGCGTGGTTCCATCATACAACCCCTTCCTGGGCCATTGAACTTTTATCATGTCTTTCCACCACCTTTGTTTTTTTTTGCAGAATCTCCCTTTATCATTGCTTTTATTTAATTTGCTATTGGCTAAAGTGTTTAGATCTCAATAACCGAATGGGGGAAATTGCAGAGACTCCATAATACTGCTTTAGTTCCCAGGGGACTCTAACTTGTAATTGGGGCAAAATAACCCCAAAAAACTGGTGCCCCAGATTTATCTTGTGGGCTTACATTTCTATTCAGTGAAAATCGATGTAGCTACTCATCTTGGCTTCTGCTGGAAGGTTATTGCACAGCTGCTCACAACTACATTCCAATATGCATGAAAATTTGTGAATGGTTATCTCTGGTCTTATCAACCACCAAACAATAATGAAATCACACAAGAAACTGCTGCTTACCCTTTACTCCACCCTCAGGGGGCACTTTTTCATTTGCTGCAGCCACTACCACCAAGTCAAAAAGGAAGATCTTCCTGGATTTATTCTGGAGTCATCCGATGACTTCAGCTGGGCTAGCCCTGTAATGATATGGTGAAGTCATCCTGAGTATGTGTATAGGCTGAAATATTTAAATGAGATGACTCTAGAATCATCACAAAAACTACTCTGGGATGATGTCCTGATTACTTCAATTTAATATGCGTGATGATTTTTTACGAATCAAGGAACACCAACTGACAACTTCACGATGAGTTGAAATGACTACAGGATGATTCCACAACAACTTCACTCTAGGATGTTTCCAGGACAACTTTTGGATGATTGTGAATTACTCCAGGATGACTCCATGGCAACTTTAGAGAGAGTGTTGATTACTACAGGATGGTTTCATGAGAACTTCAGAATGAGTGTGACTTACTATAGGATGACTTCATGACACCTGCAAGTGGACTGTGAATTACTACTGGATGATTCCAGGAAACATTTTGATGGCTGGTGATACTCAATTAATTATTTATTATCAATTGAAAGTTGTAATACTCATTGCAGATTCTATGATATGAGAACATTCTTTGGTCATATCTTCTCAAATCCAGTGCCCATCACGTACTTTAGATCAACTAATCCATTGCTAAACAAGTCTTTTGAGGTGCATGACCTATGTACCATCCTGTACAATAGGGAACTGTGTTTGAATGTAATAAATGTACCTTGTTTATAAAACCCAGTGAAAACTAAGTAACTAATAAGCAGGTAAAATTAAACTACGGCTTTGGCATAATACTTTATTGCTTGCGCAATAGAAGGTGGTGCTGGGGTTGCGGTGAGACGGAGAGGGATATTAAAAAATCTGAAGTAGGAACTAGCAAGAATACAACACACTTTGTATTCAAAAGAGGCCTTTTAACTTGTGTTACTTATTCAGTAGACATTGCCTTCATTTGTGTATATGACATTACCTGACTTTTTTTCTAATATTGTGATCTGTTGGAAAAGATTAAATAAAACACAGGTTGAAATAAAATGGAACCAAAATGGCTTCTAAATTGATTTTTATTCGACAATAGAACATATCTGGTTCCAAAAGGGCTCAGGTTACCATAAAATACAATAGTAAAAGTTCACAGGAAATGATCAGTGAAAATTAGTACTTCGCTGTTTGCCTCTAGATTTGTTGATTTCTTCATTTCTCATCAGCCATATCAGATCAAGTTTTCACTGCAACATTTTGATGTTCATGGTTGGTCAGCTTTTGGCCTTGTATACAGATTTCATATACTCTGAAAGGATAACAAAACCACAGATTAGGATATTTTTTTCAAAGAAGATGCTGCCTTCCAAATGCAACAAGACCAAAAGCATACAACAGTAAGTTCAGTTCGTTTATAGTGAGTGGTCACAGGAGCACAGGTGATATTAGGTGGGAAGCAACCTAAACAATGATGGTTGTTCAACGACGGCCATTGTCTACGAAAGCGGAACACTTTCCTGAACATTGACCCTGTTTTCCGTTACCTTAACCACACATGCCTGAACAGCGAACATGCGTGATTAAGGCAGAGGAAAACAGACTCAGGATCTGGGAGGACGTGGTCAGATAAGTGGGGCTGGGATAGGGTTGGAGGGTAGTTTTAAGGGTGGGGTTGGAGGGTGGGGTACTTTTAGGGGCGGGTTGGGGGGTCGGGGTACTTTTAGGTTTTAGGGGAAGGGGGTCGCAGTAGTTTTGGGGCGGAGTACTTTAGGTTTTTGGGGCAGGGCTGGGGGTCGGAGATGTTTAGGTTTTAGGGGTGGGGATGGGGGGTCGCAGTCGTTTAGGGGCTGGGGTGAAGGGTCGCGGTCATTTTAGTATTTAGGGGTGGAGTGGAGGGTCGGGGTAGTTTTAGGTTTTAGGGTCGGGGTGGGGGTCAGGGTAGCTTAAGGATTTAGAGGCGGGTTGGGGTAGTTTTAGCGGTGGGGCATCAGGGTAATTTAGGTTTTAGGGACTGGTGTGGGGGTCGGGGTAACTTTAGTTTTTAGGGGGTGGGAGGTTGGGATAGTTTTAGGTTTTAGGGGCGGGGTCAGGGTAGTTTTAGGGGCGAGGTGTGGGGGTGGGGTAGTTTAAGTTTTAGGGGCAGGGTGGGGGGTCAGGGTACTTTTATGTTTTAGGTTAACGGGGTCGCAGTAGTTTTAGGGGCGGGTGGCTTAGGTTTTAGGGGCTGGGCTGGGGGCTGGGGGTGTTTTAGGTTTAAGGGGTGGTGGATGGGGGGGTCGCAGTAGTTTTAGGGGCAGGGTGGGGAGTCAGGGTAGTTTTAGTTTTTAGGGGCGGGTGGAGGGTCGGGTAGTTTTAAGTTTTAGGGCCAAGGGTGGAGGGGGTCATGGTAGTTTTAGCTTTTAGGGACGGGGTTGGGGTCAGAATAGTTTTAGGGGTGGGGGATTGGGGTAGTTTAGGTTTTAGTGGCTAGGTGGAGGGTCGAGAAATGTTAGTTTTTAGGGGGTATGGGGTTGGGGTAGTTTTATGTTTTAGGGGCGGGCGTTGGGGTAGTTTTAGGGACGGTATGTGGGGTTGAGGTAGTCTAGGTTTTAGGGGCGGTGGTGGAGAGTCAGGGTCATTTAGTTTTTTAGGGGCCGAGTGGGGGCAGGGTCATTTTAGGTTTTAGGGGTGGGGTGAGGATCAGCTTAGTTTTAGGTTTTAGGGGTGGGGTTGGGGGTCGGGGTTATTTTAGGGGCGGGGGTCAGGGTAGTTTTAAGTTTTAGGGGATGGGGTGGGGGGTTAGAGTAGTTTTAGGGGCGGGAGGTCAGGGGGGTTGCATGCTGGAACCATGCATGCCATTCCACGCATGCCTTTACCAAGATTTCCTTTACAATGAAAAATCACTGTTAAGGCATTGTTGGTAACAGCATTAGTGGTACGCAACTGTTGTTTCAACCTCTGTAGGAGGCTGGCCTGGTTTGTAGTGGCTACCACAGCTACTTACACCTTATACCAGGTCCAGTTATCCCTTAGTGAAATGTAGTCAGTGTCTAGAAGCCAGGCCGTCTAGAGGTAGCAGTAGGCAGAGCAGCCAAGGCTGAACAAGGAGACAGGCAAAGCTCTTCCAATACCACTGTAGTCACACGGTACTCGCACACATGAAAGACAATAATCAGTGTCACCTAAAATAAAGGTACTTTATGTGACACATGGCAAAAAATCCTTTGGAGACAATGCTCCCTTAGGAGGTAAGTAAATTACACAATATATACACTAGTAACCAAAAATAGGTAAGTATACAGTTGGAAAATAGTACAAATAGTGAAAATCACTATAGGTTATAATGGACCTAGGGGGAACACAAACCATATACTAAAATGGTGGACTGTAAAATTTGGTTTCCCACCTAGGCAAGTGTAGAGGGGTGCTGGTTGTGTAAGAAAACACCAACGGTAAGTAAAATACCCCACCCCAGAGCCCAGGAAAGCGGTAGTAAAACACAACAAGTTTCCTAAAACACACTAGAAGTCATGGTAGAAGACAGAGCAAGAACCAGAAGAGACTGCAAGACAACAACAATGGATTCCTGGAACTGAAGACCTGTGGAAGAAGGGGACCAAGTCCAAGAAGCACTGAAGAGTCCAGGGAGAACAGGAGCCCCTGCTAACGTGGATTAAGGTGCAAAAGGAGAACGACAGGTGAGAAGACAAAGTCAGTATTGCTCAAAAGAAGATAGATGCAGGTTCCTGGTTGGTGCAGAAGATGTTCCACGCCAGATGGATGAATACAGTCTGGATTGTGTCACTGGATTCCACCAACTAGCCTTGGTTAACGCAAAACTCACATTTCACAAAAAATGGAGCTGCTCAGGCACAGGAAGGACAAGGTGGACCCTACCCAGGAGAGGGAGACAGAGGGGGCTCTCAGCATCTCAGAGAGGCCTCAGAAGACCAGGCAGCGTGCACAGGAGTACCACAGCACAAGGGCAAAGTGTTAGAAATGGGGTTTTTGGTTGGCAGTCAGGTTACCTCCTGTCCAAGCAAAAGCCCTCACTCTAGTCAGGGTAAGTCACACACTATCCAAGATTATCCTGTGCCCACCCTCTGGTAGCTTGGCACGAGCAGTCAGGCTTAACTTAGAAGGCAATGTGTAAAGTATTTGTGCAATAAATCATACAATACCACCATATAGCACCACAAAATTACACCACACAGTGTTTAGAAAAATATATAATATTTATCAGGATAATTGTAGGTCAAAAAGAATAAAGTTGCAATGGAAAATTGTAGAAATATCACAGGGAAGTGATATAGAGTGTCTTAAGTCTTTAGAATGCAATACAGTGTCTTCCAAGCACAAAGTACCTGGTTTCTGGTGAAAAATCTCCTCAGAGGGCCACAGGAGAAGAGATGCGTGGAAAAAGGGGTGTGTGCGTCGATTTCTCCTCAGCACACACAGACTTGCGTCGGTCTTTTCCACGCGGGGAAGTCGGGCGTCGTTTTCCGGCGCGCAGACAGTCTCTTTTTGTGGATCGCGGGGATTACCAGATGTCCCGGGCCTGTGCGTGGATTCTCCTGCTTGTTTTCAGGCTGCGCGTCGTTCTGCGGGGCTGCGCGTCGAAGTTTCGATCTCACGGTAGGCGTTGCGTCGATTTCTCCTTGGAAGTCGGGCGGCGTTGTCCTTGCGAGGCCGTGCGTCGAAAGTTTGGTCTCACGGCAGGCGTCGCGTCGATTTCTCCGTGGAAGTCGGGCGGCGTTGTCCTTGCGAGGCCGTGCGTCAAAGTTTCGCACTCACGGTGGGCGTCGCGTCGATTTCTCCTGGAAAGTCGAGCGGCTTTGTCCTTGCGAGGTTGTGCGTCGAAGTCTCGATCGCCCCGAGGGCGTCGCGTCGATCAGCGTCGGTGTGCGGCGTTTTTCTCGCCGCGAAACAAGCTGTGCGTCGAAAGTTTCGGCGCACGGAGCGTCCAAGTGAAAGGAAGAAGTCTTTTTGGTCCTGAGACTTCAAGGAACAGGAGGCAAGCTCTATCCAAGCCCTTGGAGAGCACTTTCACAGCCAGACAAGAGTTCAGCAAGGCAGCAGGGCAACAGCAAGACAGCAGTCCTTTGTAGAAAGCAGACAGGTGAGTCCTTTGAGCAGCCAGGCAGTTCTTCTTGGCAGGATGTAGTTTCTGGTTCCGGTTTCTTCTCCAGCAAGTGTCTGATGAGGTAGGGCAGAGGCCCTGTTTTATACCCAAATGTGCCTTTGAAGTGGGGGAGACTTCAAAGAGAGGCTAAGAAGTGCACCAGGTCCCCTTTCAGTTCAATCCTGTCTGCCAGGGTCCCAGTAGGGGGTGTGGCAGTCCTTTGTGTGAGGGCAGGCCCTCCACCCTCCCAGCCCAGGAAGACCCATTCAAAATGCAGATGTATGCAAGTGAGGCTGAGTACCCTGTGTTTGGGGTGTGTCTGAGTGAATGCACAAGGAGCTGTCAACTAAACCTAGCCAGACGTGGATTGTAAGGCACAGAAGGATTTAAGTGCAAAGAAATGCTCACTTTCTAAAAGTGGCATTTCTAGAATAGTAATATTAAATCCGACTTCACCAGTCAGTAGGATTTTGTACTACCATTCTGGCCATACTAAATATGACCTCCCTGCTCCTTTCAGATCAGCAGCTGCCACTTCAACAGTGTATGAGGGCAGCCCCAATGTTAGCCTATGAAGGGAGCAGGTCTTCCAGTAGTGCAAAAACGAATTTAGGAGTTTTACACTACCAGGACATATAACTACACAGGTACATGTCCTGCCTTTTACCTCCACAGCACCCTGCTCTAGGGGATACCCAGGGCACACATTAAGGGTGACTTATATGCAGAAAAAGGGGAGTTCTAGGCTTGGCAAGTACTTTTAAATGCCAAGTCGAGGTGGCAGTGAAACTGCACACCCAGGCCTAGCAATGGTAGGCCTGAGACAAGGAAAAGGGGCTACTTAAGTGGGTGGCACAATCCGTGCTGCAGGTCCACTAGTAGCATTTAATCTATATGCCCTAGGCACCTGGAGTGCACATGACTGGGGACTTATAAGTAGATTAAATAGTTCAATCAGGTATGATCCAAAGTTATCATGTTTACAGAGAGAGAGCATATACACTTTATCACTGGTTAGCAGTGGTAAAGTGCGCAGAGTCTAAAAACCAGCAAAACAGTATCCAAAACGAGGAGGGAGGCAGGCAAAAAGTTAGGGGTGACTACCCTAAGGCTGTCAGGTCTAACATGTGTCCCCCCCAGCTGAAAGTGGGGAGAGCTACCCGACCTCCTGGGAGCTCTCATCGCTAAGGCGGAAGTACCTGGAGAGACCATCAGCATTGGCGTGGTCAACCCCTGGGCGATGTTCCACCGTAAAGTCCATCCCCTGTAGGGAAATGGACCACCTCAGAAGTTTTGGATTCTCACCCCTCATCTGCATGAGCCATCTGAGGGGTCTGTGGTCTGTCTGAACTAGGAAGTGAGTCCCAAACAGGTAGGGCCTCAGCTTCTTCAGGGCCCAGACCACAGCAAAAGCTTCTCTTTCAATAGCACTCCACCTCTGTTCCCGTGGTAATAGCCTTCTGCTAATAAAGACTACCGGTTGATCTTGGCCCTCCTCATTTAGCTGTGCTAGGACTGCCCCTATGCCATGCTCTGAAGCGTCTGTCTGCACGATAAATTCCTGGGAGTAGTCAGGGGCCTTGAGCACGGGGGCCGTGCACATGGCTTCCTTTAGGGCGTCAAAGGCTTTCTGACAAGCCTCTGTCCAATTCACCAACCTAGGTTGCTTCTTGGACGTGAGTTCGGTCAAGGGGGACACAATGGTACCATAGCCCTTGACAAACCTGCGGTAGTATCCGGTGAGGCCTAAAAAGGCTCTCACCTCAGTCTGGGTTCGAGGTGGTTGCCAGGCCTTGATAGTTTCGATCTTGGCCTGGAGTGGCTGCACCTTGCCACCACCTACTAGGTGTCCCAAGTACACCACGGAACCCTGCCCAATCTGGCACTTACTAGCCTTGATGGTCAGGCCTGCCTGTTGCAGGGCCTGAAGCACCTCCTTGAGGTGGAGCAGGTGTTCCTCCCAGCTGGAACTGTAGACAGCTATGTCATCCAGGTAGGCTGCACAGAAGGCATCCTTGCCAGCCAGGACCCCGTTAACCAACCGTTGGAAGGTAGCGGGGGCATTTTTTAATCCAAACGGCATCACTCGGAACTGGTAATGGCCGTCAGGGGTGGAAAAGGCGGACCTTTCCTTAGCCCCCTCAGTCAGGGCGATCTGCCAGTACCCTGAAGTAAGATCAAACGTACTCAGGAACTTGGCAGCGCCTAGCCTGTCCACGAGCTCATCAGCTCGGGGGATGGGGTGAGCATCAGTCCGGGTGACTGAGTTGAGACCCCGGTAGTCCACACAGAACCGGAGTTCTGGCTTCGCACCTGGGGCAGTAGCCTTAGGGACCAATACCACTGGGCTGGCCCAGGGACTACTGGATTTCTCAATGACCCCTAGAGTCAACATCTTGGAGACCTCCTCCTTGATGCTGGCCTTCACCTTATCCGACAACCTGTAAATTTTGTTTTTCACAGGGAGACTGTCACCGGTGTCAATATCATGAACACAGAGGTGGGTCAGTCCAGGAGTAAGGGAGAACAGGGGGGAGAACTGCTCCAACAGCTCATAACAGTCTCCTTTCTGATTTAGAGTCAGGGTGCCAGACAGAATGACCCCGCTTACTGACCCATCACCTTCTTGGGCAGAGAGGAGGTCGGGGAGAGGTTCACTCTCCTCTTCCGTTCCTTCATCTGTGACCAGAAGCATGTTGATCTCCGACCTCTCACAATGAGCTTTTAGTCGGTTCACATGGAGCACCCTTAGGGGATTCCTAGGGGTTTTGAGGTCCACTAGGTAAGTGGCCTCCCCTTTCCGCTCCTTTATTTCAAATGGGCCAGACCAGCGGTCCTGGAGAGCTCTGGGCTCTACTGGCTCCATTACCCACACTTTGTCTCCAGGTTGAAACTCTACCAGGGTGGCCTTCTGGTCATACCATTGTTTCATCACCTCTTGACTGGCCTCAAGGTTATCTTGGGCTTCTTTCCAGAAGCGGGTCATCTGGTTGCGGAGGGCCAACATATAGCTGACCACATCCTGAGGGGGTGCCTTTGGAGCTTTCTCCAATCCCTCCCGGACAATGCTTAAGGGTCCCCTGACCGGGTACCCATAGAGAAGTTCAAAGGGACTGAACCCTACCCCTCTCTGGGGGACCTCTCTGTAAGCAAAGAGAAGGCATGGTAAGAGGACGTCCCACTTACGCCTCATGGCCTCAGGAAGGCCACCAATCATGCCTTTCAGGGTCTTGTTGAATCTCTCCACAAGACCGTTCGTCTGGGGGTGATAGGGTGTGGTGAACTTGTAAGTTACACCACACGCATCCCACAGCGACTTCATGTATGCGGACATGAAGTTAGTGCCTCTGTCAGACACTATTTCCTTGGGGAACCCCACACGGGTAAATATCCCCATCAGGGTTCTGGCCACCACCGGTGCAGTTACTGTTCTTAGAGGGATTGCCTCTGGGTAACGGGTGGCATGGTCCACCAAAACCAGGATGAACCTGTTGCCTAAGGCAGTTTTGGGGTCCAAGGGGCCAACAATGTCGATGCCCACCCTTTCAAAGGGGGTGCCAACGACAGGAAGTGGAATCAGGGGGGTTTTAACCCTTTTTCCTGCTTTACCACTGGCCTGGCAGGTAGGACAGGATCTGCAGAACTTGTCTGAGTGTGTCCTCATTTTGGGCCAATAAAAGTGGGTGTCAAGCCTGTTAAAGGTCTTGCCCTGCCCCAAATGTCCTGCCAGGGGAATGTCGTGAGCCAGACCCAGTAGGAAGGTTCGGTAACATTGGGGGACCACCAGCACACGTGCTGCCCCAAAGCCCGGAACCTTAGGCTCACTGTAAAGGAGATTATTCTCCCAATATAGGTGGTGATTGCCAGAGGCGTCGCCGGCTGCCTGGTTTGAGGCTTGTTTCCTCAAACCTTCTAGAGTGGGACATTCTTTCTGCGCCTTGCAGAAGTCCTCCCTGGTGGGTCCACCCTCAACTTGCCAACCAGCAAGCTCAGGTAAGTCACCTAGGGCGGCGATGTCTTCCCCAGTTGGCTCGGGAGCCTCCTCCTCAGGAGCCCCGTCAGCCACTGTGGGAACAGCGGGGGCCGGTTTCCCGCACCCCTGGTCCCCCCTCCTGGCAGCTCTCTGGGCCATCGTTCCAGGCTCCAGATGCCCTTGACTTCCCTCTCGGTCAGCCATGGACCGTGTGGTCATGCAGACCCACTCAGGTAACCCTAACATCTCCAGGTGAGACCTGAGCTCTACTTCTTTCCAAGCAGTGTGCTCAAGGTCATTGCCTAACAGACAATCTACAGGCATGGCAGGACTCACAGCTACTTTCAGAGTACCAGAGACCCCCCCCCACTCAAAGGGAACCAGAGCCACCGGTAGGTGACTCTCGCGATTGTCAGCTACTCTGACCTGGTGGAATGTATTAGGCATTATCTGCTCTGCTGACACCAGCTGACTCTTGATAGTAGTCATACTGGCTCCTGTGTCACGTAGAGCCTCCACCCTCTGCCCATCAATGGTGACCCACTGCCGGTACTTGGAAGTATTTCTAGGCATGTGGGCCTTGGGCACCATTTCTCCTTCTCCCAGGGACACTAGGGAAATCTCTACCTGTTCCCCAAAGCTAGTTGGGTCCATCTCCCCCCCGAGTGCTACACTAGTCAACCCAGGTGCCTGTCCAGTAGTGGACGGTGCCCTCTTGGGGCACTGAGGATCGCCTTTGTAGTGACCATATTGGTAACATTCCATGCATTTGGGGCTAGATTTTCCTGACCTGTCAAATGTCCCTGGCTTTCTCCCAAATTTGGAAAAGGAAGGGTTGCCACCCCCTCCCTGGGAATTCTTTTGGGGGCCTTTAGAGAGTTCCTTATCTGTAAGTTTATCTCCCCCCTCTTTCTTCTGTTGGGAACCCTGACCACCTTTGTGGGAGTCCCCCCCAGGTACCTTTTTGGACACTCTGGTGCTAACCCAGAGGTCCGCCTCCTCAGCAAGCTTCCTGGGATCAGTCAGCTTACTATCCACTAGGTGCTGGCGCAAATCTGTATAAGTAACATTAAGCATATGCTCTCTCAGGATCAAATCATATAAACTTTTATAATCTGCTACTTTGTTGCCCCGCACCCATCCATTCAGTGCCTTACTAGAGAAATCAAAGAAATCTACCCATGTTTGTGTGGTTTGTTTGGTGCTGTCCCTGAACCTCTGACGGTATCCCTCAGGGGTCAGCCCAAACTTGGCAAGTAAAGTGGCTTTCTGGAGTGGGTATGTGTTTTGATCCGGTGGATCCAATGTGAGAAGTGTGTCCCTCCCCAATGGCGGCACATAGCCCCACATAGCTACCCCCCATTGCCCTTCAGGAACCTCATGAGCCCTTAGTGCAACTTCATAAGCAGCTAACCATTTATCTATGTCATCTCCCACCACAAAACTGGGCACCACATTTTTGGGTATACGAACCTTCTTTTCTCCAGCAGGTCCTGTCTGTATGCTGCCACCATTATTGCTGGATTCAGACTGTCTTGCCTTGATCTCCAGCTCCTTGAGACTCAGTTCATGAGCCAACAATAGTTTCTTTTCAGCCAAAGCTCTTTCAGCTTCCACTTGTTTGGCTGCTCTTTCAGCTTCTGCTTGTTTGGCTGCCCTTTCAGCTTCTGCTTGAATCTGTTTGGCTGTCCTTTCAGCTTCAATCTGTTTGGCTGCTCTTTCAGCCTCAGCTTGTTTGGCTTCTCTTTCTGCCCTCCTCTCCTCCTGTTGCGCCTCAATTTTCATTTTTGCCATTTGCAATTGGAACTCCCTTTCCTCTCTCCTTTCCTCTGCGGTCAGGCTTTGCATGGAGACACTGCTCCCTGGTCTGGAAGGGTGCACAATTGCAGTGGTAACACCATCCATAGATAGTGAAAATCCTTCTGAGGGGCCATTTTCTGGCTCCCCTTCCTCATCATCCTCTAAATGGGCTTCTGCCCAGGCCCTCAGCGCCACTTGAAAGTCCTCCTTTCTGGAGGCCCCTTGGGTGGGTACCCTCAATGCCCTGCAGAATCCTCTTAGTTGTTTGACCGTGTATGTATCCAACTGGACTAGGTCAAAGTCCCCTGTCTGAGACCCAGTCAGAGACATGTTGAGTGAGGATTTAGTTTTTGAAAATTGTCAGGAAAAAACGGATTTTCAAAAAGAGATCAAAACCAAGTTGACCTTCAACTGTGGGTAGGTAGTGAGATACTTAGCTACTGTATGTCACTGCACAAATACAAGTCCTATCCTCACCGCTGATCACCAATGTTAGAAATGGGGTTTTTGGTTGGCAGTCAGGTTACCTCCTGTCCAAGCAAAAGCCCTCACTCTAGTCAGGGTAAGTCACACACTATCCAAGATTATCCTGTGCCCACCCTCTGGTAGCTTGGCACGAGCAGTCAGGCTTAACTTAGAAGGCAATGTGTAAAGTATTTGTGCAATAAATCATACAATACCACCATATAGCACCACAAAATTACACCACACAGTGTTTAGAAAAATATATAATATTTATCAGGATAATTGTAGGTCAAAAAGAATAAAGTTGCAATGGAAAATTGTAGAAATATCACAGGGAAGTGATATAGAGTGTCTTAAGTCTTTAGAATGCAATACAGTGTCTTCCAAGCACAAAGTACCTGGTTTCTGGTGAAAAATCTCCTCAGAGGGCCACAGGAGAAGAGATGCGTGGAAAAAGGGGTGTGTGCGTCGATTTCTCCTCAGCACACACAGACTTGCGTCGGTCTTTTCCACGCGGGGAAGTCGGGCGTCGTTTTCCGGCGCGCAGACAGTCTCTTTTTGTGGATCGCGGGGATTACCAGATGTCCCGGGTCTGTGCGTGGATTCTCCTGCTTGTTTTCAGGCTGCGCGTCGTTCTGCGGGGCTGCGCGTCGAAGTTTCGATCTCACGGTAGGCGTCGCGTCGATTTCTCCTTGGAAGTCGGGCGGCGTTGTCCTTGCGAGGCCGTGCGTCGAAAGTTTGGTCTCACGGCAGGCGTCGCGTCGATTTCTC
Organism: Pleurodeles waltl; assembly: GCF_031143425.1. Lineage (NCBI taxonomy): Eukaryota > Metazoa > Chordata > Amphibia > Caudata > Salamandridae > Pleurodeles > Pleurodeles waltl. Next base: position 999,691,215 of record NC_090439.1, on the reverse strand, counting down.
CGTGGAAGTCGGGCGGCGTTGTCCTTGCGAGGCCGTGCGTCAAAGTTTCGCACTCACGGTGGGCGTCGCGTCGATTTCTCCTGGAAAGTCGAGCGGCTTTGTCCTTGCGAGGTTGTGCGTCGAAGTCTCGATCGCCCCGAGGGCGTCGCGTCGATCAGCGTCGGTGTGCGGCGTTTTTCTCGCCGCGAAACAAGCTGTGCGTCGAAAGTTTCGGCGCACGGAGCGTCCAAGTGAAAGGAAGAAGTCTTTTTGGTCCTGAGACTTCAAGGAACAGGAGGCAAGCTCTATCCAAGCCCTTGGAGAGCACTTTCACAGCCAGACAAGAGTTCAGCAAGGCAGCAGGGCAACAGCAAGACAGCAGTCCTTTGTAGAAAGCAGACAGGTGAGTCCTTTGAGCAGCCAGGCAGTTCTTCTTGGCAGGATGTAGTTTCTGGTTCCGGTTTCTTCTCCAGCAAGTGTCTGATGAGGTAGGGCAGAGGCCCTGTTTTATACCCAAATGTGCCTTTGAAGTGGGGGAGACTTCAAAGAGAGGCTAAGAAGTGCACCAGGTCCCCTTTCAGTTCAATCCTGTCTGCCAGGGTCCCAGTAGGGGGTGTGGCAGTCCTTTGTGTGAGGGCAGGCCCTCCACCCTCCCAGCCCAGGAAGACCCATTCAAAATGCAGATGTATGCAAGTGAGGCTGAGTACCCTGTGTTTGGGGTGTGTCTGAGTGAATGCACAAGGAGCTGTCAACTAAACCTAGCCAGACGTGGATTGTAAGGCACAGAAGGATTTAAGTGCAAAGAAATGCTCACTTTCTAAAAGTGGCATTTCTAGAATAGTAATATTAAATCCGACTTCACCAGTCAGTAGGATTTTGTACTACCATTCTGGCCATACTAAATATGACCTCCCTGCTCCTTTCAGATCAGCAGCTGCCACTTCAACAGTGTATGAGGGCAGCCCCAATGTTAGCCTATGAAGGGAGCAGGTCTTCCAGTAGTGCAAAAACGAATTTAGGAGTTTTACACTACCAGGACATATAACTACACAGGTACATGTCCTGCCTTTTACCTCCACAGCACCCTGCTCTAGGGGATACCCAGGGCACACATTAAGGGTGACTTATATGCAGAAAAAGGGGAGTTCTAGGCTTGGCAAGTACTTTTAAATGCCAAGTCGAGGTGGCAGTGAAACTGCACACCCAGGCCTAGCAATGGTAGGCCTGAGACAAGGAAAAGGGGCTACTTAAGTGGGTGGCACAATCCGTGCTGCAGGTCCACTAGTAGCATTTAATCTATATGCCCTAGGCACCTGGAGTGCACATGACTGGGGACTTATAAGTAGATTAAATAGTTCAATCAGGTATGATCCAAAGTTATCATGTTTACAGAGAGAGAGCATATACACTTTATCACTGGTTAGCAGTGGTAAAGTGCGCAGAGTCTAAAAACCAGCAAAACAGTATCCAAAACGAGGAGGGAGGCAGGCAAAAAGTTAGGGGTCACTACCCTAAGGCTGTCAGGTCTAACACAAAGGAGTTGCAAATGGCAGTAATCACAGCACTACACAAAGGGATCGCACGCTGCCAGAGAACAACTCAGGGAACTGAGCATCACAGGATAGAGTGCTGAAGACCTTGACAAGGATTTCTTGGAAAAGTGCACAGAAGCCCTAGGAGCTGCATAAAATGCGGTGCTCCAGACTACTGTCTGCCACGCAGCGGCAAGCTCTTACCTTCACCAAATATGAAGAGCTGGACCTTTGGACAGTCAGGGTCACTTTAGTCTACCACCTGTGTTCCTGGATTCACGAGCGTCATCAGGGAGGGGACCCAGAATACCCTTTGCCACTGCAGAGAGGTGCCTGCCGAAACAGGGAAGTGACTCTGTCACTCCAATATAGATTCCTTCAGTTCTCCTGTTGCAGAATGAAGACAAGCAGTCCTCAGAGCGTGCACGACCTGGAAACTGTTGCAGTTGCTGGCAGGAGCTGGAGTTACAGGCATGCAGTAGCTGTCTTGGATACTTTGTTGCAAGTTGTAGAGTTCCTGGAGCAGTTCTGCAACTGATCTAATGGTAGAAGGTGAAGCAAAGGATGCAGAGGAGTCCTGCTGAAGTCTTTCAATCCGAATCTGAAGAAACACCCAGAGGAGGGACCCTAAGTAGCACTCAGAGGGGGATGGGCTACCTAACCAGATATGGACCTATCAGGAGGGGTCTCTTACGTCACCAGCTGGCACTGGCCACTCAGATGCTCCCAGAGTTCTCTGACCATCCTGAAAACAAATGGCAGAACCCAGGGACACTCTTGAGGAGCTCTGGGCACCACCCCTGGGGTGGTGATGAACAGGGGAGTTTCCTTTGTCCATTTTCATGTCAGAACAGGGACTGGGGGTCCCTGAACCAGTGTAGACTGGATTATGCAAGGAGGGCACCATCTATGCCCTTCAAAGCATTTCCAGAGGCTCTAGGAGGATACCCCTCCCATGCCTGTGACACCTATTTCCAAAGGGAGAGGGTGTAATACCCCTCTCCTAAAGGAAATACATTGTTCTGCCTTCCTGGGTTCGAGCTGCTCGAGCCCCAGTAGGGCAGAAGCCTTTCTTTGAGGTGGCAGCAGCTGGGGCTGCCGTGAAAACCTCAGAAGGCTGGTATGGCAATACTGGGGGTCCATGGTAGAGCCCCCATGGTGCATGGAATTGCCCCCCAATACTAGAATCAGGATGGGGTTACAATTACCAGTTAGTAGACACCTCACATGGCCATATTCGAAGTTACCATTGTGAAGCTATATATATGTATTGACCTATATGTAGTGCACACTTATAATGGCGTCCCCGCACTCACGAAGTCTGGGAAAATGGGCCTGGACAATGTGGGGGCACCTCTGCTAGCGCAGGGGTGCCCTTATACACGGGTACTATGCATCTAACCTTCAGGGTCTGAAGGTTAGGCATATAGGTGACTTATAAGTGACCTGGTGCAGTGAAAATGGCTGTGAAATAGTACTTACACTATTTCACACAGGCTGCAATGGCAGTCCTGAAAAAAGTGTTTGTATGAGCTTCTTATGGGTGGCAAAAGAAATGCTGCAACCCATAAGGATCTCCTGGAACCCCAATTCCCTGGGTACCCAGGTACCATATATTAGTGACTTATAATGGGGGTCCAGTATGCCAATTTGGAGTGGAATACTGGGTTACCAGTATGTAAGTACAAATTTGGAATCAGAGAGAGCATAAGCACTGCAGTTCTGGTTAGCCCCAAATGAAGGACAATAAGGCTAACCTTGTCCAGTTGAGGCTTTATTGTCTAAGGGGGTCATTACAACCCTGGCGGACGGTGTTAAATCGGCGGTAATACCGCAAACAGGCCGGCGGACAAAAAAAGGGAATTATGACTACGGTGGAAACCGCCAACATAGACAGCCACTTTAACACTCCGACCGCCACGGCGGTAGAGACAAGCAGCGCGGCGGTCACCGCCAACAGACAGGCGGAAGACAAAGTACCGCCCATAGTATCATAACCCGCCAATCCGCCACCTTTTCCGGGGCGGATTCTCCGTGGATAAAAACACGTCGGAAACAGCTTTTGCAATGGGAAAACGCTCACCTGAACACATCCCACGAGGAAGGAGGATAGCATGGAGCCGGAACTCCAAATCCTACCGGCCCTTGTATTCCTACTCATCTACGAAGACCAACGCCTGCACCGGCGAACACAACGGTGAGTACTGCACCTATGACATAGGGAAGGGGGGAGGCAAAAGTTAGGGGGACACACACGCAACACCCCCACCCCCACCCTCACCCACACCAATCCATGTCCAAACAACACAGTAACAACCCACAACCACCCCGGAAGAATGCAAAGACAAAACGAAATCAGTCCAAACATTGTAATGTATCAATATACATGTCTCAAAAATTATATACATATCTTAGAAAATCATACAAAAGTATATACATTCAGAGAAGTAGTTCAGATATGCACATAGAAATGTCCGTGCACCACCAGTCCAAAAATGCATGGGCGAGGCCCACAATAGATACCTGTCCACACATGGAGAGAACACTGCCGGGGCATCAGATAGAAATACTACAGGCACCTCAGTGGGAAGGGAAAGGGGGGCACCTCAGCCGGAGGAGTGCACAGCCAGATCCACGACGGGGCTCCATGCCCATTGATGTATCCTGGGGAGTGCAAAGCCACAGTCTCTCAAGTCTCTACAGTGGGTGGGTTACCCACTGGACCATCCTGCGGAGTGCAAAGCCACAGTCTCTCAAGTCTATACAGTGGGTGGTTTGCCCACTGTTCCATCCTGGTGAGTGCAAAGCCACAGTCTCTCAAGTCAATACAGTGGGTGGGTTGCCCACTGTTCCATCCTGTGGAGTGCAAAGCCACAGTCTCTCAAGTCTCTACAGTGGGTGGGTTGCCCACTGTTCCATCCTGGGGAGTGCAAAGCCACAGTCTCTCAAGTCTCAACAGTGGGTGGGTTGCCCACTGTTCCATCCTGGGGACTGCAAAGCCACAGTGTCTCAAGTCTCTACAGTGGGTGGGTTGCCCACTGGACCATCCTGGGGAGTGCAAAGCCACAGTCTCTCAAGTCTCTACAGTGGGTGGCTTGCCCACTGTATCATCCTGGGGAGTGCAAAGCCACAGTCTCTCAAGTCTCTATAGTGGGTGGGTTGCCCACTGGACCATCCTGGGGAATGCAAAGCCACAGTTTCCAAAGTAGATAACAGCCTCCACTGATTCTGGAGGGGGACTGGTGCCCAGACTGGATTAGTCTCCCCTTGGAAGTTCCTGTCCCGTCACTGTCCCACCTGCACAAGGGATAACGATGCTTGATGTGGCGGCCTTTTCATTCTTACCCGGTGCATGCCCTGTTCAGCGGTGCTTTGTCATGGCGGTTCAGGACTCTTCAGCGGTGCTTTGCCATGGCGGTTCAGGACTCTTCAGCGGTGCTTTGCCATGGCGGTTCAGGACTCCTCAGCGGTGCTTTGCCATGGTGGCTCAGGACTCTTCAGCAGTGCTTTGCCATGGCGGTGCATGCATTGTTCAGCGGTGCTTTGCCATGGCGGTGTCTGGACTGGGCATTGGTGTGTGGCATGACGTTCTCTGGACTGGGCATTGGTGTGTGGCATGACGTTCCCTCATTGCCCAGCTGGGCTGTGGTAGCCGGGGCCCTCCAGGGCACTGACTCCGGCGGTGGTCTCCTGACCAGTGACGATACTTGTGTCCTCCTGGGCACTGACTCCGGCGGTGGTCTTCTGACCAGTGACGATACTTGGGCCCTCCTGGGCACTGACTCCGGCGGTGGCGGTGGTCTCCTGACCAGTGACGATACTTGGGCCCTCCTGGGCACTGACTCCGGCGGTGGCGGTGGTCTCCTGACCAGTGACGATACTTGGGCCCTCCAGGGCACTGACTCCGGCGGTGGTCTCCTGACCAGTGACGATACTTGGGCCCTCCTGGGCACTGACTCCGGCGGTCTCCTGACCAGTGACGATACTTGGGCCCTCCTGGGCACTGACTGCGGCGGTGGGGGTGGTCTCCTGACCAGTGACGATACTTGGGCCCTCCTGGGCACTGACTCCGGCTGTGGCGGTGGTCTCCTGACCAGTGACGATACTTTGGCCCTCCAGGGCACTGACTCCGGCAGTGGCGGTGGTCTCCTGACCAGTGACGATACTTGGGCTCTCCTGGGCACTGACTCCGGCGGTGGTCTCCGGACCAGTGACGATACTTCAGCAATCCTGGGCACTGACTCCGGCGGTGGCGGTGGTCTCCTGACCAGTGACGATACTTGGGCCCTCCAGGGCACTGACTCCGGCGGTGGTCTCCTGACCAGTGACGACAGTGCTGGCGGTGGCGTCCCGACCGCCGGGAAGGATGCCGCCCTTCTCCGCCGTGCTGCTCACACTAGGCTGTGCAGACTTCCTCTGGCCCTTCCCCACCTTTGGAGGAGTCACAGCTGACTCTGCAATCCCCCTGGAACCCCTGTGAGTTGTTTTGCCTCCAGGAGTCTTCACAGGGTCCCGTCGGCCACTTTCCAATTTCAGAGCCTTTACAGGGGGTGGGCTGCCAGTGCCTTGGCTCCGGGTCACACTGCCTGCCCTGGTGGCCGGTGCACTCCACACACCTTGAACAGGCACCACTGGTTTTGGAGGCTTTTTGGCTGAGGCACTACGACTGGACTGATGAATTGGAGGGGGGGCAAAAAGGTCAACTTTATACAGGGACAGTTTCTGACGAACACTGGGGTGGGTAGTTGGAGGGGGTCTGGGAGTGGAGGAAGAGGAGGTGGTTGTAGGAGGTGTCACTTTAGGTGTTTTGGGTGCAGGTGCAGGTACTGGAGGCTGTCGTGAGGTGGATGAATGTTGGGTGTGTGGGTGCCCGTGTTTGTGTACTTTGGGAGGGGGTGTCACAGACACACTGGGAGAGGACACAGGGGAAGTGTAAATGGGAGTGGAGGTGGTGAGTGCAGGTGAGCGGCTTGTGGTGCTGGGTGTACTGCTGCGAGTCCTAGTGCCTGTAGATGTAGTGCATGCAGGTGAGAGTGTAGACAACACTGGGAGGGAGGAGAGAGACGACGAGGAGGGGGACACAGTGGAGGCAGTGGATGTTGTTGTGTCTGCATGTGGGTGATGCTTGCGAGTGTGCCTGTGGGTTGTGTGGTGCCTATGTTTGCCTGAGCTACTTTTGTGTGTTGAGGTGTGTGCATGCTGGTCTGTAGGTGTGCTTGGGATAGGCTGGGGTACAGGGGATTGGGTCTGGGTGAAGGAAGTTGGAGGGGGGAGGCTAGACACAGGGACAATGGCTGCCATCAGTGCTGAGGCCAGAGATTGCAGGGTTCGCTGAAGGGCAGCCTGACCAGAATGAATGCCCTCCAGGAATGCATTACCGTGTTGCAACTCCCTTTCTACACCCTGGATGGCATTCACAATGGTAGACTGCCCAACAGTGAGTGACCTGAGGAGGTCAATGGCCTCTTCACTGAGGGCAGCAGGGGTGACTGGGGCAGGGCCTGAGGTGCCTGGGGCGAAGGTGATGCCCACCCTCCTGGGTGAGCGGGCACGAGGCGAACGCTGAGGGGCTGCTGGGAGGGCGGTGCTGGTAGGGGAGGTGGCGGCTGTACCTGTAGAAGTGGGGCGCACAGATGGTGCCGCCACCACAAGGGAGCTCCCATCGTTGGACGAGTCCGTGTCGCTGGTTGTTGATCCGGTGGCCGACGTGAAGCTCCCCTCGCCCTCCGTCCCACTGGTGCATTCTGAGTCCATGGTGTAGCCCTCCATGGCCATGTGGGATGCAGCTCCCTCGTGCTCCAGTGCCACTGTACCTCCGCCTGAAGATGCTGATGAACAATAGAACAGGGAGAGCACAAAAAGGGGGGGGAAGACAGAAGAAAGACAGGTTGAGTACATGGCATACCGCGACCGTTGGCGGACAATACAGACACATGCCCCCTGCACTATGCCGTGCTCCTGGCCTCTACAGATGCAATTCCTGGGATCTGGCCTACATGTCTATGGTGGACATCTGCACACATGGATGCCACAGGGGCATCTATACCTGTACTTGCAACTCTACTGAGGTGGGGTAGGGTGCCACATGGCCTGCATTACGGAGGTGCCCTATCTACCTATTTCTGCCTGGCCTAGATACACCCACAGCCCTCCTCCCCCACCCAGACACCTCCACTGCGCGCAAAGTCAGCAGAATGAGAGTGTACTCACTCCCTTGTGTCTGCTGTGATGCCCTCAAGTGCCCATCCAATTCAGGGTAGGCCACCGCCAGGATCCTGAACATCAGGGGGGTCATGGGGCGATGGGCACCTCTCCCACGTTGAGAGGCCATCCCCAGCTGAGCCTCTGCCGTCTTCTTGCTCCAGTGGCGAATGTCCTCCCATCATTTACGGCAGTGGGTGCCCCGTCTCTGGTGGACCCCCAGGGTCCGGACGTCCTTGGCGATGGCACGCCAAATGTCCTTCTTCTGGTGGGCGCTGACCTACATGACATGCACAAGGGAAGAAGAGAAGTCATTACCAACCGCTCCGTCAATGTGCGTGGCCCCCCTCCCTACCCTAGCCATGTGGCACATACATTAACATGCATTAATGTTGTCTGAACTCTCCCCCCTTCCCTCTTCCAACCAGCCCTCTCCACCCAGGCCTAGCCCATACAACGTGCTCCCTGTGTACTAACCTGTTGGTCTGGAGGACCGTAGAGTAGCGTGTACTGAGGGAGGACCCCATCTACCAGTTTCTCCAACTCCTGAGCAGTGAAGGCAGGGGCCCTTTCCCCAGACGCAGCAGCCATCGTCGCTTCCAGACCAAGGTCACAGCAGCACTTGCAGTGTAGGTCCTCTCCTGTCGAAGGTCAGGTATCTAGTGATTGAACTGATAGAAAATGGTGGTGACGTCCGCGGCGGTGACATCCGCGGCGGTGCGCATCGTCACCGCCGGCGCACTTCCTCATTGGCTCCTGGGACTCATAGGGTCCAATGTTAACCAATGCAGCATTGCGCCGCGGTCTACGACCGCCTACCGCAACGGTGTGCAAGAGGTCAGGCAGCCGCCATTTCAGGGGCCCACATGGCTCCATTTACCTCTGCGTCACACATACCTAGGCCTGGACTCAACACACATACAGGAAGGGTTTTGTGTTTGGTGTCGTCTTCTGTGTAACTGTGGGTACATACCTTGAAGAAACTTGACTTGATCCTCGCTGTTGTCCTTCCTAGGCGCCGTCAGCTGGGACATTTGAGAAGATGGCGGAATCCTCCGGTGTACCGACCGCTGGTGTACCTGTTGACAATGGAAGAGCGACATTTAATCGTCACCTACAGGTTTGACCGTGCCACAATCCAGGAACTATGTACCCAGTTGGAGCCAGACCTGATGTCACCAATCCGCCATTCCACTGGAATCCCCCCTGACGTGCAGGTGCTGTCAGTGCTCCATTTCCTTGCAAGTGGGTCTTTTTAGACAACAGTGGCCATGGCATCAGGGATGTCCCAGCCTATGTTTTCCAACGTGCTGTCCAGAGTGTTGTCTGCCCTGCTGAAACACGTAAGGAGATACATCATTTTCCCTGAGGTTGAAGATTTGGTTACAGTGAAAGGTGACTTCTATGCCCTGGGACATATCCCCAATGTCATAGGTGCTATTGATGGGACCCATGTAGCTCTGGTCCCCCCCCACAGGAGTGAACAGGTGTACAGGAACCGGAAGAGTTATCATTCCATGAATGTACAGATGGTGTATTTGGCAGACCAGTACATCTCCCAGGTAAATGCAATGTTCCCTGGCTCAGTGCATGACGCCTACATCCTGCGGAATAGCAGCATCCCTGATATGATGGCTGAACTCCAGAGGCACCGTGTGTGGCTATTAGGGGACTCTGGTTACCCCAACCTTTCCTGGCTATTGACCCCAGTGAGGAATCCCAGGACCAGGGCAGAGGAATGCTACAATGAGGCCCATGGGCAGACTAGGAGGGTGATTGAACGCACCTTCGGCCTCCTTAAGGCCAGGTTCAGGTGCCTCCATATGACAGGTGGTTCCCTATTCTACTCACCGAAGAAGGTGTGCCAGATCATCATCGCCTGCTCGATGCTTCACAATCTTGCATTGCGACGCCAGGTGCCTTTTCTGCAGGAGGATGGTCCAGATGACGGTGTTGTGGCAGCTGTGGAGCCTGTGGAGCCTGTGGACAGTCATGAGGATGATGCTGAAGAAGAAGACAACGACAACAGGGAGTCAGTCATACAGCAATATTTCCAGTGACACACAGGTGAGAACATTTTCATTTTTTACATTACATTCACTGTCACACGTCTTACTCTATCCTGTGTGTCATTTACTGGGATTATTTGGTTACTGAGTTGTTCCTTTCCATTACGGTTTCACAGGTGTGGTTATCAACGTGTGTCATCTGCAAGCATCATTCAAGGACTAGTGATGTGTGACATTGGTATGTTGCCTTAACAACTATAAACGCATTTTGACACTGTCATTGATAATACATTTTACAAAAACATAGACTGACTCCAGAATGTTTTGTGGTTCAAGGGTGTTTATTTAAGTGCTCAATATTGGAGGGGGGTTGTAAAATGGTGAGGGGTGATGGTGGAGGAATGTCCATGGCAGAGTCCAGTCTATTAGTCTCACAGGTGCACTGCCCATCTGGGCATAGGAAGTGGAGCAGGGGCAGTTAAAGTATGGACAGGGTAACAAAGTGGGACAGTGGGAGGACAATCAGGGTGGTCTAATTTCCTGGCGGGGGTCTTGCCATCTTGCTCTGTCCTGTTCCTGGATCTCAGGGCCCGCTTGCGTGGTGGTTGTCCGTCTGCAGGGGGTGGGGTGCTGGTGTGGTGGTCCTGTGGCGGGCGTCCTGTCCACTAGCGCCAGCGGAGGTTATGGGCAGTTCATCGTCCATGCTAGTGTCAGGGGCCCCTTGGAGTGCCACGGTGTACCTCAAGGTCTGCTGTATGTCCTTCAGCAACCCTACGATGGTACCCAAGGCGGAGCTGGTGGTCCTGAGCTCCTCCCTGAATCCCAAATACTGTTCCTCCTGCAGGCTCTGGGTCTCCTGAAACTTGACCAGGACCGTCGCCATCGTCTCCTGGGAGTGGTGGTATGCTCCCATGATGGAGGAGAGTGCCTCGTGGAGAGTGGGTTCCCTTGGCCTGTCCACCCCCTGTCGCAAAGCAGCCCTCCCAGTTCCCCTGTGTTCCAGTGCCTCCGTCCCCTGGACCGTGTGCCCACTACCACTGCCCCCAGGTCCCTGTTGTTGTTAGGGTGGTGGGTTATCCTGGGTTCCACGTAGTGGTGAACACACAGCTGATTGACCTGTCCTGGGTACGGAGGTTTGGGTCCGCTGGGTGGGTGCTGTGCTGGTGTTACCAGAGGGTGGAAGGTCGGTGTTGGGCTGTGCCTGTGCAAGGGGAACCGACTGTCCCGAGGCCCACGATGGTCCGGGCTGGTCATCAGGCTCCAGTAGGGCAGAGCTGCTATCGTCACTGTGGGCCTCTTCTGTGGGTGGAATGGAGATGTCTGGACCCTCCGGTGTGGTGACGGTCCTTCGTGATCCTGCAGGGGCATAAGAGCATGATTATTGCATGTGTGTGTCATGGTGTGCAATGGGTGGGTGTTTGTGTACCCCAGTGCTAGCATTCCTGTGTGGGGGCTTGTGTGATGATGGTTAGGGGGTTGTTCTGGGTAGGTGCAGTGAGCATGCTTTGGTGAGGGGTGACCATGCTTAGTTGTGTCATGCAGGGCTTGGTGTTGGGATGAGTGGTTTGGGTTATTAGTACATTATTGAGGATTTGGATGATAGGGGAGGAGGTGAGGGTGGGGGTGTGTGATAGCATGCAGGTAGGGTGGGGGATATGATAGTTAAGATTAGACTTACCAGTGTCCATTCCTCCACTGACTCCTCCGAGGCCCTCTGGATGCATGATGGTCAAGACTTGCTCCTCCCATGTTGTTAGTTGTGGGGGAGAAGGTGGGGGTCCGCCGCCAGTCCGCTGTACCGCAATGTTGTGCCTGGAGACCGCTGAACGCACCTTCCCCCGTAGGTCGTTCCACCTCTTCCTGATGTCCTCCCGATTTCTTGGGTGCTGTCCCACTGCGTTGACCCTGTCGACTATTGTGCGCCATAGCTCCATCTTCCTGGCTATGGAGGTGTGCTGCACCTGTGAGCCAAATAGCTGTGGCTCCACCCGTACGATTTCCTCCACCATGACCCTGAGCTCCTCCTCGGAACAGCAGGGGTGTCTTTGGCGTGCCATGGGGTGGTGTGTGTGATGTGTGAGGTGGTGTATGTGGTGATGAGTGTAGTGATGTGTAGTGGTGTGTGGTGTTTTGTGCGTGTATGGTGTGTGGGTGATGGTGTTGTGTGACTCTGTGTGGTGGGATTGTCTAATCAGTGCTGTCTCTCTGGCCTTCATGACTAATTTGTGGTCGTAGGGGTTTGTGGGTGATGTGGGTGTGTGTTTTATATTGAATTGGGTGTGTGGGAGTGTTGTTTGTATGTGTATCAGGTGTGTGTATTTGGAATTGTCCAATGTGGTGGTGTTTTGGAGATGTGTGTGTATTTTCAGCGCGGCGGTGTGTACCGCCAATGGAATACCGTGGTTGAAAGACCGCCGCGTGGATTCGTGGGTCGTAATAGCATGGGCGTGTTTCTGTTGGCGTGGAGGTGGAGGTTTTGTTTTCGCCAGTTTAACACTGACCTTTGGTGTGGCGGGCTTGTGTGGGTGTCTGAATTTCGGCGGATTCCGAGATGTGGGTCATAATAGCTGTGGCGGAATTACGCGGCCGCGGCGGTGTATTTGGCGGTCTTCTGCACGGCGGTGAGCGGCTTTTACCGCCAATGTTGTAATGACCCCCTAAGTGGTGATAAATGGAGAGTAGATCTGCAATGGAGTGGTTACTCCCTTCATCGTCCACTGTATGATTGCTTCCTTGTGGGGATGTAAACCACCCTGTTTGGAGATTTTTACCTAGAAAACTGTGCATGTGCATACTCTTAGATTCTCCATTTGTAAGTTTGAAGTGATTTAAAGTGGGGCAGTCTGACTGTCCCTCTGAATCTATGTAAAGACAGGGCTTCTGACCTAGGGATTGGAATGCTAAACAGGGATGTTGTCTCAGCACAGCCAGAGCTGGGCAAAACACTTGTCCATATGGTTCTAAGAGAGAACAGGGTTGCTATTTCTCTTGGGTTGAAGCAGGAGAGGGCTGCTGTCCTAAAGGCTCCACATAAGGACAGGGCTGCTATCCTATGTGTTTAGAGGTAGTGCAGGACTGCTGCACTAAAGTTTCTCTGGGAGGGCTGGGGAGCTGCTCCAAATTTACCAAAACAGTGCAGTTTTGCTTATCTGGTTTAGAGGTTCCACAGAGAGTGACTTTTACCTCTGGGAGTTCAGCTGTGGCAACCGTGGGCTCCTTTGGTACAGGTTTCACCCCAGGAGAGGTCTCTCCCACCACAGGTATGGTATCCGTAGTGGCAGAATGGGGAAGGGATACTTTGATACCCTTTTTACCTGTAAGGCAAGGAGGATCCTGAGGCTTCAGGGATCCTTCTCTACGTTGCTTTTTCATTTCACTTGAAATGAGAGGAAGCCATTCCTCAGGGATACCCAGCATGTATAAATGAGCCCTAAACTCTACCTCAGCCCAGAATGAGTGGAGTTGCTGACATCAGTAACCTGGTACTTCTGTCCAAGGAGGTTTTGTGCAGGTGACACCAGGTTTTCAGTCACCAGAGTGATACTGGCACCTGTGTCCCTGTAGGCCTGGGCCTCAACACTATTTATTACAATTGACTGCTTGTACTTGTCCATATTAAGGGGAAAAACAGCCAAGGTGGCAAGGCCAATGCCACCAGGTGTGACAGAAACTGTATTGGGAGTAGCTATACCTACCCCAGTTTCTATAATAGACCCAAAAGTGAACCCAGCTACAGCTTTTGTTTGACTCTTGCCAATAGTCCCATCACTATTACTACTACTTCCAGGGGCACTAGAGTTTGAAGTGGATGTATTAGTGGTTGTAGGTTCAGGGGCTTTACCTGGACAGGACTTATCCCCTGGCCTGTGGCCTTTACCTCTGCACACATAGCACCAAAGCTTTTTATAGTGTATAGAGTGGGAAGAAGAAGTTTTATCCCCGCCCCCAGAGGAGTGTTGTGTGACCTGAAGAAGGATTTTTATGTTCATATTTGTCCCCATGCTTTGTCGTGTAGCTTTGTACACAATATTTTAGCAAACTAGGCCTGCCGCTGTGCACTTTTACCTAGATATGTTTTATTCTAGCTTTGTTATATTATTTTAACAATAGCCACATTTGTGGTCTTGTTTGATTTTTTCTATCTAGCTGTTTTTAGCCTAGGTCAGTACTGTGTTCTTAAACAAGACATTTATTTCACTCTGTGCTTTCTCAAGGCTGCAGTAAGATAGGTTGTCGGCAAAAGTGGAATGCTTTGTCTCCAATCTTCACAGAAACACACAAACTCTTACGTAGGGATTCTTTCTTGGAACATCATCTGTTTTATTATAAAAACACTACTTTGACCCATGAACGTTAGATGGAGATTCCAGCCAGATGACCCTGGCTGTATGCTGATTGCTTCGCTGCAGCTGCTTATGTAGACTACAGGCCTCTTGCTCAGGTATGATGGATGATTTCCTCCCAGGGGGAAACCGTGAGGGCAGAAATAGAGATTAATATGCTATGCTCTGACATAGCCTAGGTAGGAACTATCCTTCATAATATTAGTGACCCAATGGAAGCGCTATTTTTGTCTTTTACTCTCCTTGTCACAATCTTAATCCTATTGTGCTTCATCATCCTAGTTATTGCAATACATGCTTTATTATCTAAGATGAAGTTACTTCAATAAAATGTTATTGACCCTTACTCTGCCTCTGATTGTCCTTGCATACGTGAGACTAATGTAACTGAGAGAAACGGATGAGATCTGAGTGATCACGATTCCCCTGAGGAGTCATTTATGTCATGCTCCCGGTTGCCCAATCATCCCTGCACTGCTGGTTAGCCGGAACAAACTCGGATTAGGCCGACAGGTGTCACATGGTGGAGGTTCTGACTCAGTCCCCTACAGTCCAGGTGATTCTGCCTCCCAAATCCTGTAGTCTCATTCGGATAGTGAGAACCTATGCGACATGGTGCCGCCAACGTTTAGTCAGCCACTAATTTTCGGGTCCTCCTGAGTATCTCTGTCTCACTACATGCAAAGACACTTCAGTACTATTTACGGAGAAGTCCGTGGTATTGAGGATTTTCCTCCTCAGCTAAGTAGGGAGTACCTGTCAGGATATTTCAATTCGATTTCCTCAGAAGCAGAAGATAACTCCTCAGTCCCGACCCGAGCTACTCACAACGAATATTAATCCTTCGTGCTGAGTACCCCGGAGGGGGAAAAGGGAATGGGATGGTAGAGAGACTGCCACAGAGATGATGAACGCCAGTACTCAGTCTGCCTCTTCACATCTAAGATTGGATACAGCACCTGCAAGAGTCACAGTCGCAATTACTAGGGACATACAACATCAGTTTTTCACTTTCTACTCTCAACACTTAATTCTCTTTAATTCTATTATTTCTTCACTCACCCTGAGTTCTCTGTAGCCTTGCTTCTCTCTATAAATGATAGCTCTTCTTAAAAAATGCTTATTACTGATTCTGGAAGAACTTCTCAACCTTTGTTAGAGATTGGTTTTATGTTGCTATATATATATATATAGTTGGTGATAATGCGTTCTTCAAATCAGCTGATGTTATTTAATTTCTCCTGTCTTATTGTGACTTCTGTCAATACTTGTATTTGTAAATGCTTGTTTATTAAAGTTCGTTTCTCCATTCTTACTTCGACATTTGTTGATAACTTGTATTTGTAAATGCTTGTTTATTACAGTTAGTTTCTCCTTCCTTACTTCGACATCTGTCGATAACTTGTAGTTGTAAATGCTTGTTTATTTAAGTTTGTTTCTCTTTTAAACTCTATTTTGGTTTATTACCATTGAATTTGTAAATGCTTATTTGTTAACAGTTCGTTTCTCCTTTAAACTTGGCCTTTGTTTATAACCTTGACATTTGTAGATACTTGCTCTTTTAAAGTTCGTTTTTTCTTTGACTTTAATATCTTAAACAGGAACCTTGTGAACATAAGGTTAATTCATACATTAACTCTGTAGCCTTGCCGACTTCCACGGGAACGGTCTACTATCAAACTCTTCGAATAAACCTTGACAATATTTATCCGTTTTCTGTAATATAATCTTCAAATGTAATTTTACCTCACAGGAGTTTCTGTTCTGAAGCGCGCTCTCTCTCCACACAGCTGATTCCTGTCAGACCTCAGTTGAAGTGCAAGGCTTCCAGCTGGAGAGCTCGTAACCTAGCAACCAACCGATTGCAAGACTAGAACTGTAACTAACCTTCAGGACTCACAGTGGCCATCTTGGATCTTCTCTTCTTGATTCTTCCTTTGAAATAAGCGCAAGATTACTCTGCAAACCTTCTTCCAGTTTGGGCTTTGCTGTCTCCACTGAGGATATCTCTTTGCTTTTCTCATGCATTTCTTTGATTTGACTTGGCAAGTTTGTGTGGTCATGACAGTACCTAACTAATGCTGTAGGTTGTTAAAGCTTGAACCCTAAAAGGATAATCCCCATTTAATTGCAAACTTTACCATGCATCATGGCGAACCCGCAACGGGTAGCAATTGCAGTCAATATAGGACCACCCCTTACTGCACATTATTGGCACATGGCCTAACGGCCCAGGGAGGTCCAGTTACATTTGTTGTTGAGGCTCATCTAGCCTATAGAACAGAAACTTTCTATTCTTGGGTCACATTTCCAGCAGCTGATGGGAACACAAATATATTTCATCACTATACACCTGCAAACATACCTGCACAGTATATAGCACCTCTGTCTCATCAAGACCATAATAATTGGCTTGATGGCACCCTTCCACATACAATCCTACACATTAGGTTAGGTCCTCTAAGTAATGATGGCCCTACTTGGCCTTTATTGGCCACATATACACCGCACGCTGATGCAGCAACCTTGGCGGTAGCTGAAGTCCGTCGCTTATATACTGAGCTTACAGAAATATACAGACGGTTTGTACAGTTTGTAATGCAAACATTAAATACAAACCTATCACGTGCTGCCCCTGTGCAACTACATGCAGCAATGCAAGGCATTAATCCTGCAACTGTACATTCGATTATGGGTAAGGTACCTGCCAAACAGGAAGAGATTCCGTTTTGGTTAGCTCAAAAATTAAATCCACTGGAAGCAGTATTTCCCCATATGGGACCTCAGGATAAGCATAGAATATTAACTATGTGCTTGCCATTTGGGATGGTTCCCACAGCAGATAACTGCAATACTTGGGGAAAGGTATTTTCCACGCTGTACACTACCGCACACAGTACACTGAACCTTGACAATCTACCGGAAGTGTTAAAACAAATTCAAGATGAATACAGGGCTTGAGGATCCAACTCATAGGCAATTTTGCCATGGTATCTTCAGTCGTATTAAGTAACGTAGGAGGAATCAGTTGGACTAGCAGTGCACCGGCGGCTCCGGGATGTTCCTCCACAGGATCAGGAACGTGAGATGCCAAAGATTATCGCCGAGACCTACTCTAGAATTGGTCGAGATAGTCTGCAGGCCAGGCCCACAAAACTACAGTTTCAGGGTAAATCTAATAAAGATTCTACCAAGCAAGCTCCTGAGGGTTCTAAAAGACGCTGGGATAAAAAACAACAAACACCTAAAAAAGAAAGGGGAGAAGCTCCGCATATGGAGACCCCATGGAATAGAAATAATCTCAGAAATAAAGTTAATATTAAAACACCTGACAGAAATCAATATACTGATACACACCAATCTCATTCCTTTCAGGACTCACTGGGAAAACGCAGTGAGAAAGGTGGGTGATCGGAGCGAAGAACTAAGTATGTGAAACCGAGAAAGGAATCACAACACTTTACATATGTTTCTGTTAAAAAACAGAAACTTCCCCAACACAAAACGCAATTTAAAAAGAAAAAAGTGGCAGCAGTTGTGATTTGTCATGCCACTCAAGAAGAGGGCTCTATTGAAGAACAAGACATGGGCAGTAGCTCTGCTAGACAGAGCAGCAGATCACAATAGCTTGCCTGAATTCAAGAGCCTCTGGAGGTGAAAGCAACTGATGACTTCTTACAAGTTGAAACTGTGGACATGCATGCCTCCACACCTGACAGGATGTAAAAAGTAACAATACAGATAGAAGGAGACACTGAACGCACAATTGATGTAATCTTTTGGGATTGCGTCGTAAACATTTATGATATTCTACTGGCTAAAAGGGATTGGCCACCTGAATTTGTTCATATTTGCCAATGTGGGGAAGAGGTTATCAAACCTTTTTTGTGCAACTACATGCAGCAATGCAAGGCATTAATCCTGCAACTGTACATTCGATTATGGGTAAGGTACCTGCCAAACAGGAAGAGATTCCGTTTTGGTTAGCTCAAAAATTAAATGCACTGGAAGCAGTATTTCCCCATATGGGACCTCAGGATAAGCATAGAATATTAACTATGTGCTTGCCATTTGGGATGGTTCCCACAGCAGATAACTGCAATACTTGGGGAAAGGTATTTTCCACGCTGTACACTACCGCACACAGTACACTGAACCTTGACAATCTACCGGAAGTGTTAAAACAAATTCAAGATGAATACAGGGCTTGAGGATCCAACTCATAGGCAATTTTGCCATGGTATCTTCAGTCGTATTAAGTAACGTAGGAGGAAGCAGTTGGACTAGCAGTGCACAGGCGGCTCCGGGATGTTCCTCCACAGGATCAGGAACGTGAGATGCCAAAGATTATCGCCGAGACCTACTCTAGAATTGGTCGAGATAGTCTGCGGGCCAGGCCCACAAAACTACAGTTTCAGGGTAAATCTAATAAAGATTCTACCAAGCAAGCTCCTGAGGGTTCTAAAAGACGCTGGGATAAAAAACAACAAACACCTAAAAAAGAAAGGGGAGAAGCTCCGCATATGGAGACCCCATGGAATAGAAATAATCTCAGAAATAAAGTTAATATTAAAACGCCTGACAGAAATCAATATACTGATACACGCCAATCTCATTCCTTTCAGGACTCACTGGGAAAACGCAGTGAGAAAGGTGGGTGATCGGAGCGAAGAACTAAGTATGTGAAACCGAGAAAGGAATCACAACACTTTACATATGTTTCTGTTAAAAAAAAGAAACTTCCCCAACACAAAACGCAATTTAAAAAGAAAAAAGTGGCAGCAGTTGTGATTTGTCATGCCACTCAAGAAGAGGGCTCTATTGAAGAACAAGACATGGGCAGTAGCTCTGCTAGACAGAGCAGCAGATCACAGTAGTTTGCCGGAATTCAAGAGCCTCTGGAGGTGAAAGCAACTGATGACTTCTTACAAGTTGAAACTGTGAACATGCATGCCTCCACACCTGACAGGATGTAAAAAGTAACAATACAGATAGAAGGAGACACTGAACGCACAATTGATGTAATCTTTTGGGATTGTGTCATAAACATTTATGATATTCTACTGGCTGAAAGGGATTGGCCACCTGAATTTGTTCATATTTGCCAATGTGGGGAAGAGGTTATCAAACCTTTTTTCTCACCTCTTGTTCCTGATGAGCTTGCAGAATCCTACCCCATTGATTGGGCATTGGCACAGGCACCCGCGTTATATCGCAACCACGTAGGGTGGGATAAAGATTCCAATTAAAAATCAACCCCAACCTCAACCCCAGGATCCAATAAAACATGATGCTAAAGCACCTGTGAGGGAAATCCTCACACAACTAGAGTACCGGGGAGTAATCAAACCCTGTGTCTCACCAATGAATAATCCTCTATTCCCTGTAGCTAAACCGAACCATTCATACAGAATAGTCTTAAACTACAGACACTTAAACAGTCACACATGCACATATGCTATAACAAATCTCTCACTGCACAGCACTTATGAACAACATAGTGCGCAAAAAATATAAAACAACATTGGATATTTCAAATGGTTTCTTTTGCCAAAATATAGCGCCTGAGAGTAGAGACCTAAGTTTCAGTGCACTAGGCTCCCAGAAAAAAATCTGTCTTTTACCACAGGGGTATAAGAACAGTCCAGGACTGGTCACGGCTGGTGAGACTTCAATATTGCACAACATTGACACTGAAGCATTGTCCCAGGTAGATGATATCTACCTCATGGACGATGAATTACTGCAACATCTAAGACGGGTAGCCCCCAATGTTGTGGGATTTGCCGAATTCGGCTATAAATTCAACTTAAAAAAAAAATAGCCTTCCTTAGTGTCCTGTTTCTGGGATACGAATGATCAAGTGAAGGAAATAGCTTAGCTTCACAATTTTTAGAAAATTGCGCACAGTTACAACCTCCGAATACCATTAAACTCCAATCCTTATTGGATTTTCTACATTTTGGCCGAACATACATTCCAGATTATGCATCACGCATAAAACCCTTACTTGACTTGATACGTCCTGACTTTTCCAGTAAATTCTGGACAGTCAAACATACATGCATTCTAAGCGCATTGCAACAAGACATGTTTGCAGCACAACAGCTACACACAAGGGACAATAAAAAACATCTGGTCATCAGAGTAATTGCTGGTGCCATTGGTTTCACCTATGTAACATTCAATGATGGTGAGACACTCCCGATTGCATACAAATCACATCTGTATTCAACAGCAGAACAACATTTTGCACCCACTGAGAAAATCCTCACTGCTGTTCAGATGACTGCCATTAAAGAAAGACCACTAGCCCAGAGGAAACACATTATTGTTGTATCTCCAATTTCAGCCCTCAAGGCTGTTACCAAAGCCAGCTTTCCAAATGCTAAAGCATTATATCCACGTTAGATTCAATGGGGAACGTCTCCCGTAGCCTCTAATGTTGATTATATTTTTGACCCAAAGTTACAAACTCAAGAATTTTTGCAATATGAACTAGAATACCCAGTTCCGGCAAATACATTGACTATTGATCAATATCAAAAAGTCATGTACACCGATGGCTCAGCACAACCTGCTATAGGCACAAAGAATCAATACTCCACTGCTTGCACAGTTGTAAACGGCTATATGGAGGGTAGTAAATTCTATCCAGAACATACCTTTACGCAAACCCTAAGGGATTGCACAACACAACTTGCAGAGCTAAAGCCTCTGGTGATGGCACTGGAACATATGGATAACCCTAAATGTCTGTGATTCATACTATTGTGTCCAGTCCTTCAATTAATATCTGCATTACTAGTATCTGAATGGGTTCAGAGATTCTAAAGGTAACACCATCAAACACAGACATCTGTGGGGTATAATAGTGGATCTAAAGGAAACCCTACCAAATGTCCACATTGTACATTCACTTGGACACCAGCACATTGGAATACACGTTGCTGGAAATAAACTGGCTGATGAAGCAGCCAAATCAGCAGTAGCTACTGCTTCTCTTGCTGCAGCAACTCATTCTAGAATGAAACCGGACAATGAAATACTGGCTGCCTCGGCTGACTGCACACCTCTACCTAAAGGATATTCAATTAAACATTCCTACTGGATGGGAGGCTTCCTTGATGTAGAAGTAAAAATACTAGGTGTGGGAGTTCGAGTAATCCCCAATAAAGACGTAAGACCAGAGTTGATCAAAGCAGTGCATGAGGGGGTTGCCTCTGGTCATGCTGGTGTGGCGGCTACAATATAATTACTGGAAGCTCGTTATTGGTGGCCCAGTCTATACAAACAGACCAAGCAGTATATCTTTTGTTGTGATATCTGCCAGCAAATTAAAGGGTCCACCATCAAACGCCAAACGCAGACACCCCTTCTAATTTCAAACAAACCAGTACAATGTGTGTACTTGGACTATTGTGGTCCCCTGACACCTGACAGTGCATACAAATACATCTTAGTCACTGTTGACTCCTGCTCCAGATCTCTATAGGTTTGGCTATTTAACAATGCTCAGCTGTCGCTAGGCACATATGCAGTTGCAGCTTTCCACTCGGACAGGGCCATAGCTTTGCATCAAGGGCATTCCAGGACTCCATGACTTTGTTAAGGGTCCAAATCCATTACTCGTCTCCATTCCATCCCGAAGGAAATAGTATTGTGGAGTGAAAAAACTGAGATTTAAAGCGATCCTTAATAGCCAGAGTACTAGGTACGGGTTGCAGTTGGCTTAATCACCTGTATGGAGTCCAGAGAGCACCTAATAATCTGCCTACAAGGTCCCTGGGGGCCATACTTCATACGAGTGCCTGTTTGGAACTTAAATGTATGTTCCAGATCTTGATGGTCCTGGCGTGGAGGTGTCACTAACACCTTTTGACATAAATGAATGTGTCACTGTCTTGTAGAAATTACAACAGTTCCGTGACAGCAACTCTTCTGCCTGTGCTGCCTCCTTAGGAATTAAGGATGTACCGATAACATCTACTGGCTGGATTCCAAAGGTTGGGGATCTAGTACATGAAAAAGTTGCAGTGAAAAAGAAGTTCAGTCTTTCCTGTTGTGCACCGGTTCCCGTCCTGAGAATACACAGTACCATAACTGTTATTCTACCACCGCTGCCTGGTTCTAAAGAAAAACGGATCATCTCCATCGACAATTTCAAATTACACCATTTGGCCGATCCTGCATAGCAGACCAAGAGGAACAACCAGTAGTACCCGAATATCTCTCACTACTGGTCATGATGTCCCTCTACAAGTTTTGAGCAGCAACCCTGACCCCTCTCCGAGCTTGGGGAGGGTGCAAAATGATCTTGCATTATTTTCACTAACATCTTTAACAACAAGCAACACGGAAATTGCTGATCGATTTCACTCAACCTCTACACAAACGGATGGCGTCATTTACAGTGAACCACCACAGGCGACTTCTACCAGTCCTTCTCCTTCACAAATGGCTCCAGTTTGTGCACAAACTGCTTCTGGATACTTTGCGGACATCACCGACACTCATTTGCCTCTTCTGCATCTGAACTGCCAAAAACACGTAAAAGTTGATAAATTGGCTTAAAACAAATTAATTTATTTTCCCATGGAACTATCTGTGGCTTTCCTTGACTGCATTAGCTTCCTTCCTTTGGATTGGCTTTGTTATTATTTTCCTTTTATTAATACATGGTTATTACCTTCCTGAAGGATCAACAGTTGAACTGGTGGATGAGGTTCTAAAACCCCATTTTTCTTCTCACAAAGTCTGCAGATACTTGTCTTTCATGAACATTTCCGCTATGCCAATTCTTGATGGGATTGTTTGGGATAAAGTCACATTTTATATTGACGGCCCGACGGAGGTCATTCAAATACTATGGCCCTCATTACAACCCTGACGGTCGGTGATAAAGCGGCGGTAATGCCGCCAACAGGCCAGCAGTAATAAATAAGAAATTATGACCATGGCGAAAACCGCTCAGGCAGACAGCCACTTTAACACACCAACCGCCAGGGCGAAACCAACAGTCACCACGCCGGTAACCGCCAACAGCCAGGTGGAAGACAATGTACCGCCCACAATAATATGATACACCTATCCGCCACCTTTTACGGGGCGGTACCAATGACATTAAAAGCCAGGCGGAAACAGTGCACAGAAGGGAAACAACTCATCTCTGGAGACTCAGGGAAGAACCACGCCACCATAGAGCCCGAGCTGCATGTCTTACCCATGGTCTTCTACCTTCTGCTCCATTACGAACACCAACGCCGATGAAGATGACCACGGTGAGTACTGCTGCCTAGCACACAGGGGAAGAAAAAAGAGTGACACACGCAACACCCCCACCCCCACCCCCAACACCATACACACAAGCAGATGCAGAAACATTACATATTCACCCCGTACCCCTCAGTAATAATGCAAGGACAACTACTATAGTGTAAAAAGGCTGTAATAAGATAAATACAGGTGAAATACCTGCATCAAAATAAAAAAGTATATACATATTTACAATGCAAGGGACACTGCCCAGTCCTCAATGTCCGTGGGCCACAGGGCCACATTACAAAGTCCAAGGCCCAACCTCACTTCTGCAACAACAGGGAGAGAACACTGCAGGGGCATCAGGTCAAAAATAGACAGGCACCTCAGGGGGACGGAGAATGGGGGGCACCTCAGCCGGAAGATGGTACAACGCCACTGGTCCTAGAGGGGGCAACATGCCCTGTGGTTGGTCCTGGGGAGTGCAAGGCCACAGTATCTCAAGTAAGTGATTTGTCCACTGCTTGGTCCTGGGAAGGGCAAGGCCACAGTCTCTCAAGTGGGTGATTTGCCCACTGCTTGGTCCTGGGGAGTGCAAGGCCACAGTCTCTCAAGTGGGTGACTCTTTCCATTGGTTTTCGAGAGGGCATTGTGCCCAGTGAGCTTCATCGTGGGAAGGGTTGGGTGAGTGGGTGGCTTCTTCCACTGGTTCTGGAGGGGGCATTGTGCCCAGTGAGCTTCATCCTGTGGAGGATGGGGTGAGTGGATGGCTTTTCCACTAGTTCTGGAGGAGGCATTGTGCCCAGTGTGCTTCATCCTGGCAAGGATGGGGTGAGTGAGCAGCTTCTTCCACTGGTTCTGGGGGGGGCATTATGCCCAGAGAGCTTCATCCTGGGAAGGACAGGGTGAGTGGATGGCCTCTTCCACTGGTTCTGGAGGGGGCATTGTGCCCAGTGAGCTTAATCCTGGGAAGGATGGGGTGAGTGGATAGCTTCTTCTACTGGTTCAGGAGGGGGCATTGTGCCCAGAGAGCTTCATCCTGTGCAGGATGGGGTGAGTGGATGACAGGATTTGCTGGGGCCAGGCCACACTACAGGCCATGGACGCAGGACTACACACTGTCCGCTGCTCAGTGGTGGCAGTGGTGGTGCTGCTGGTGATGCTGGCACTGGGGGGGGAGGCTCCAGCCCTTCCCCTGCATCCTCAGATGGCTGCCCACTGGGGCTGCTGCTGCTGGCAGTGGTGCTGGTAGCGGTGCTGGTGGTGGTGCTGGTGGCGGTGTTGGCAGTGGTGCGGGGATGCTCCAGCCCTTTCTCTGCAACCTTGGACGGCTGAACCACCATGGTTAGGGCTCCAACTGAATCCCAGCACCAGGTCTGTTGTCCTTTTTGCCTGCTGGTGCAGGCCCCTTGACCTTCCTGCCAGCAGCTGGGGAAGGTTCCTTGCTCCTTTTGGCAGCAGCTGGGGACTGCTCCTTGCCCTTCCTCTCAGCAGTCAGGGATTGCTCCTTGCCCTTTCTTTTACCAGCTGGGTGTGCTTCCTTGCCCTTCTTTATTGCAGCTCGGGTGTCTCCTTGCCCTTCCTTGCAGCACGTGGTGCAGGCATCCTATCAGTGTGGCTGCCTGGTGCCCGGGGTCCTCCACCTCCTGGGAGCATACCAACATTCCCAGGATACGCTGGGCCAGATACTGGACAATTTGCAGGAGAACATGCAGCTGCAGGAGGGTCAGTACCTGGGGATCAGGGAGGACTTGAAGGACATCAACATGACCCTGGTCTCCATTGCACGGGTGTTGGCAGACATGGCCAACACTATGAGGGAGGCAGTGGCACAACAGCGGGTCCCTGTCACTAGCCAAACCGATGAAGAGCCCTCCACCTCTGCTGCAGCTAGTGGACAGGAGGCCCCGCCACAGGACCAACAGGCCACCAGCACCCCTCCCCCTGCAGAAGGAGAACCACCCCTCAAACGTTCCCTGCGATCCAGGCAGAAGCCAAAGACTATTGCCAAGACCCCTGCCAAGAAATGAGACTCCCCTGATTGTCACCCTTATGTCCCACTCTGTCACCCTGTCCACCTTGAACTGCCATTGCTCCCCTTCCTATACCCCCTTGGACAATGTACCTGTGATACAAATAGACTGGACTCTCCACCATCACCCCAGCCCATTGCACACCCCATCTACTTCTTAGCACTTAAATAAACACCCTTTAAAAAAATACAAGTATGGAGTATGTCAAGTGATTTAAGTATGTATTTGTTTAACAAGGTTTAAACATTGAAAATCAACTGTACAGTAATGTATACATAGGAATGACCTGTAGTTGGCTGCAGTCAACACACCAGGAGCGATAGTGGAGCACAAATATCTGCAAATAGATATGTCAGAGGGTACAGTGAGTCGCCATAGAAGTGGGAAAATCAGCATGCCAGTGACAATTTCAAACACAAAACAGTCATTTAAATGTGAAGTTACACTGTATTACCTGTGTGTCATTGGAAGTATTGTCGAATTATTGCACTTCTGTTGTCCTCATCCTCTACCTTCTCATCTTCACTGTCCACAGGGTCCACTGCTGCCACACGGCCATCTCCAACCTCATCCTCCTGCAGAAAAGGCACTTAACGACTTAAGGCAAGGTTGTGCAACATATAGCATGCCAGGGTGATCTGGAAGACCTTCTTGGGTGAGTAATACAGGGTTCCACCTGTCAGATGGAGGCAACGAAACCTGGCCTTCAGGAGGCCAAAGGTCCTCTCTATAAGTCTTCTTGTTCATCCATGTGCCTCTTTGTGACGTTCCTCTGCCCTTGTCCTGGGATTCCTCACCCGGAGTCAGTAGCCATGAGAGGTTGGGGTAACCAGAGTCACCTGCAAATATTGAGGGACAACTGTTAGCCACACACCATCATGTATTGGGTGGGAACACCCTGTGCCTCTGGAGTTGAGCCATCACATATGGGATGCTGCTATTCCTCAGGATAAAGGCATCATGCACAGACCCAGGATATTTTGCATTGATTTGAGAGATGTACTGGTCTGCCAGGCACATCATCTGCACATTCATGGAGTGAAATCTCTTTCAATTTCTGAACACCTGTTCAATCCGCTTGGGGGGGACAAAAGCAATATGTGTGCCATCAATAGCCCCAATAATGTTGGGGAGATGTCCCATTGCATAGAAGTAAGCTTTCATTGTGCCCAAATCTTCCACCTGGGGGAAAACGATGTAGCTGTGCATGTGTTCAATCAGGGCAGACAGCACTATGGTCAGCACTATTGAGAACATTGGCTGAGACATTCCAGCTGCTAAGCCCACTGTCACTTGGAATGAGCCAGTTGCCAGGAAATGGAGCACAGATAGCACTTGCACAAGAGGGGGGATCCCAGTGGGGTGACGGATAGCAGAGATTAGGTCAGGCTCTAACTGGGCACACAGCTCTGTGATTGTGGCCCTGTCCAGTCTATATGTGAGGATAATGTGCCTGTCCTCCATTGTTGCCATGTCTACCAGGAGTCTGTACACAGGGGGATGTCTCGATCTCCTATTCATCGACAGAGGTTGCAATCTATGGGGCAAAATGGTGAGCAGCTGGTCAGTATCTCTTATTTCTAACCACTACACTTCACTGCATGTTGTGATTGTAACAGTATTTTGTTGGAAATGTCCAAATGGTGCATATGTGTACCGTGATGCAGTTAGGTGCCATGGCCTGCACCCCCCCTAAAATGGTGTCTGCCTGTCCTGTTTGGAGGGACAGGTGGAAATGAGGTAATTCCGCTGATGTTGTGCGCCGTTGCAGGAGGTGGTCAAAAACCGCTGTGCAACTCCTCATTGGTTAACATTGGGCCCTATGGGGTACAATGGCTAATGGTGATGTACGCCGGCAGTGACGGTATGCACCGCTGCTGACGTCACTGACATTTTCGATCTGTTCACTCACTTGCTACCTGACCTTCAGTAGGAGAGGACATTCGCTGCATGTGCTACTGTGACCTGTGTCTGAAACTGACCATGGCTCATGTCACTGGGGAAAGGGCCCCTGCCTTCACCTCGGCGGAGTTGGAGAGACTGGTGGATGGGATCCTACCCCAGTACCGAATGCTACATGGGCCTCCAGACCAACAGGTGAGTACACTGTGAGTACGATGCATGGGGAGTGAATGCATGGAGTGCTGTGTGTGAAGGCCTCATGTGGGGGGGGTGGATAGGCCCTGGGCAGCGTGCAGCTTGTATGGTGGGCCATGTCTGTGCTAATGGGAAAGGGAAGGGGCATGGTGGTCCATGAGTGTAACAGGCAGGACGGTCGGACTAATACCTTTCTCTGTGTCCATTTCCCTGCAGGTCGGAGCCCATCAGAAAAAGGGTATATGGCATGCCATCGCCATGGACATGCGGACCCTGGGGGTCTACAGCAGGAGGAGCACCCAGCTGTTGCAAATGGTGGGGGTACCTGAGACGCTGGTCACGGAAGATGGCAGACACCCAGCTGGAGATGGCCTCTCAATGAGGAAGGGGTGGCCGTCGAACCCTGACACCCCTGATGTGCTGCATACTGGCAGTGGCCTATCCAGCACTAGATGGGCACTTGGGGGCATCACAGCAACACAAGGGTGTGAGTACAGTGCCCCAATATACAACTTGAGCCTGGAGGGTTGCTATCCGGCTGGGAGATGTGGGTCTGTGGGTGCCCCTAGGCCAGGCCTGACATTGCAGAGTAGGTCCCATGTTGGGCAGGGTTCTGATGTAAAATACCTCCAACCAAGCTCCTAGGCATCCACTACTGGGCAGGGGTCTGTGGGTGTCAGGTATGCTGCAATTGGCATTAGGTGTCCTTATCCATGAACTGGTGACTAGCATTGTGACTGGTAGTCCATTGCCTAGTGCATAGGGCTGTTCCCTGTGTGTGTGTGTCGTGTACACCAACAGTGGTGTTGTTGTCACCACTGACCAGGTGTATCCTTTGTCTCTCCCCCCTTGTTGTTTTGTCACCCTGTCCTTATGTGCATTAGCATCATCTGGCAGAGGACCAGAGGCACCAGCAACGGAGGGAGCTGCATCCCACAGGACTCAGGAGGTCGAATCCACCGTTGGTGAGGGCACCATGGGACGGAGGGCAAGGGGAGCACCATGGCGGAGACAGGAGGGGACAGTTCGTCACAGATTCCTCCTCCGATGGAAGCTACCTGGTGGTGGCAGACACCTCTGTGCCCACCCCAGCTACAGGTACAGCCATCACCCCCTGTACCAGCAGCACCCTCTCAGCAGCCCCTCAGCAGGTTTCCCGTGCCCCCTCACTCAGGAGGGTGGGCATCTCCTTCAACCCAGGCACCTCGGGCCCTGCCCCAGTTAGCCCTCTGCCCTGAGTGAGGAGTCTATTGACCTCCTGTAATCCATCTCTGTTTGGCAGTCAACCATTGTGAATGCCATCCAGGGGCTGGCAGACTAAATACAACAGACAAATGCATTCCTGGAGGGCATTCACACTGGCATGGCAGCCCAACATAGATCAATCCAGGCTCTGGCCTCCTCTCTGATGGCAGCCATTGTCCCTGTTTCTAGCCTCCCCCCACCAACTTCCTCTACACAATCCCATTCCCCTCAACCCCATCCTATCCCAAGCACACAGTCAGACGAGCATGCACCCATAACAACACACAAGAGTGGACATGGCAAACACAAGCACCACACTTCATCACACAGTCACTCATACAAACACCATCCAGAATCAGACACACCAACATCCACTGCCTCCACTGTGGCCCCCTCCTCCTCGTCCTCCACCTCCCTCCCAGTTGTGGCTACACTTACACCTGCCTGCACTACATCCTCATCAACTACCCCCATCACCAGCACACCTAACAGCACACGCCCCTCACTAGCAGTCACCACCCCCACTTCCATGCACAGGCCCCGTGTGTCCTCTCCCACTGTGTCTGTGCCCCCTCTTCCTAAAGTACACAAATGCAAGCACTGAGACACCCAACAGCCATCGAACTCACAACAGCATCCAGCCCATGCACCTGCACCCAAACACAGCAGACCGACACCTCCTACAACCACTCCCTCTTCCTCCACTCCCAAACTATCTCCCTCTTCCCACCCCAATGTCCCTAAGAAGCTTTTCCTCACCAACATTGACCTCTTCCCTACCCCTCCCCACCTCATCCCTCACCACAGGCCAGAGTGGTAAAAACCCAGGCAAGCACCTCAACCACCCAGTCCAGGGGCACAGTAGTGTCCACAGCTACACCATGTGGGGATGTAACCAATCAGACACACAACTACTCAATATATGCTCTCTCAAAATCAGATTATACAGTCCCTGGCAATCAGACACTTTACTGCCATGTAACCAACCTTCTATAGCTTTGACAGAATCGTCCACAAAGTCAACCCAATCTTGGGAAGATTCTTTCTTGGTTTCCCTGAACTTAATTGTATTGCTCTGTGGTGAGCCCAAAACAATAAATGAGTGAATGTTTGAGAATATTGTAATTGTCTGAGTCCTCCTCCCTAACAATGAGGAGCCTGTCCCTCCCTTTGTTAGAGAAAGACAACCAAAGTATAGCAGACCACTGCTTCCAAGGGACCCTTTGAACTTTACAGGCCCTTTCAAGTGCAAAAACCACTTTTGAATATCATCCACCACCTTGTATGGCGGAATAATTTTGTGTAAGTTTCTGGAGTTAATGTTGTCCTCCCTGACCTTATAACTTCTGGAACTGTTAATGCTGCTGCCACCATGGGGAACTAACCCCAACCCCTGTCTTCCCCTTTCTACAGCTAATGTTTCCCTATCTAAGGCTATCTGTTGCTGGTTCAGCCTCAGCCTAGCCTCTTCCAATCTCAGATTTCTGAGTTCCCCAACTAGGGAGTTATCCTCAGGATTGGATGTGTGAGACTGTTTAGAGACTGAGGTGATATGGGAATGAGCAGGAATGGATCTTTCCCTAACTTGTGTAACCCAAGTGACCGGGCCTCCCGGTGTGAAGGGAGATCTACTTGTGTGCGACACCTTCCCACTGTCAACTCCACTACGTGGTTTGTTAGTGGAATGGTTATTGGAAGACCCTCCCCTGCATCTTCAGGACCCTCTCCTGAATCTACCTGGTCATAATCCCCCTCTACCTCCACTCCCTGGTTATTAGATTGACCCTGATGATCCTGCAGGAGGAGATTTAAAAGGAAATCCTTGTTAGGGTTCTTTTCCAATCCCTAAGCTTCTCTCTAAGCAAGGTCCCGTCAAACCTTTAAAATTAAGGTTCTCATAGGTAGTTTTGATAACCTTAGGGGGTGGCCTCAGAGGAAGACATAGTGATAGAAAGGTTTGAGTAAATTGAAAGGAAGAAAAGACATACTTTATCTAACGTATACATTTTTAGAATGCAAGTGAGAAATACTAGGTATACTTTTTGTATAGCTCCAAGTACAGAGTACACTTTCCTGTGGAAAGCACCGGTGACAGACTGATAAGGCAATTGCAAGTACTTATCCCACCGCTGCACCACCAATGTCGGAGGCTGGCCTGGTTTTTAGTGGGTACCATAGGTACTTACACCTTATACCAGGTCCAGTTATCCCTTATTAGTGAAAAGTAGACAGTGTCTAGAAGCCAGGCTGTCTACA
Source organism: Pleurodeles waltl (assembly GCF_031143425.1). Classification (NCBI taxonomy): domain Eukaryota; kingdom Metazoa; phylum Chordata; class Amphibia; order Caudata; family Salamandridae; genus Pleurodeles; species Pleurodeles waltl. The sequence continues at coordinate 999,660,262 of NC_090439.1, read as the reverse complement.
GGCAGCTGTAGGCAGAGCAGGCAAGGCTGAACTAGGAGGCATGCAATGCTCTTGCAATACCACTGTAGTCACACAGTACTCACACACATAAAAGACAATAATCGGTATCACCACAAATAAATGTAATTTATTTTAGTGACACAAGGCCAAAAATACTTTGGAGACAAAACTTCCTTAAGAGGTAAGTAAGTTACACAATATATACACTAGTAACCAAAAACAGGTAAGTAAACAGTCAGAAAATAGTGCAAATAGTGAACACCATTGGTTGCAATGGTCCGAGGGGGTACACAAACCATATACTAAAATAGTGGAATGCAGAATTTGGTTTCCCACGTAGGCAAGTGTAGTGTGTAGAGGGGCACTGGGAGTGTAAGAAAATACCAAAGGTAAGTAAAATACCCCACCCCTGAGCCTAGGAAAGCAGGAGTAAAACACAGCAAGTTTCCTAAAACACACTAGAAGTTGTGGTAGAAGACAGTGCAAGAAACAGAAGAGACTGCAATAAACCAACAATGTATTGCTGGACTTGAAGACCTGTGGAAGAAGGGGTCCAAGTCCAAGAAGCACTGAAGAGTCCAGGGAGAAGAGGAGCCCCTGCTAACCCGGATGAAGGTACAAAAGGAAATACACCGGTGAGAAGACAAAGTCAGTATTGCACCAAAGAAGAGAGATGCAGGTTCCTGGTTGGTGCAGAAGAGGTCCCAGGCCGGATGGATGAATGCAGTCTGGTTTGCGTCAGTTTATTCTATCAACAAGCCTTGGCAAATGCAACAATTGTGTTTCATGAAAAATGGCGCTGCCCAGGCCCAGGAAGGACAAGGTCGACTCTACCTATGGGAGTGAGGCAGAGGAGACTCTCAGCAACTCAGAGAGCCCTTAGAAGACCAGGCAGTGCACACAGGAGTACCACAGCATGGGGAACAATGGAGTTGTAAATTGCGGGCATTGAAGCACTACACAATGGGATCCCATGCGGCTTGAGAACAACTCAGGGAACTCAGCATCAAAGGATAGCGTGCTAGGGATGTGGGCTAGTCTGTGCACAGAGGAATTATTGGAAAAGCACAAAGAAGCCCTAGGAGCTTCAAAAAACGCAGTGCACAGCGGTACTGTCTGGCACGGGGAGCCTAGGTGTTACCTCCACCAAATTTGGACAGCTGGACATTTGGACAGTCAGGGTCACTTTAGTCTACCACCTGTGTTCCAGGATCCATGCTCATTGTTAGGAGAGGGGACCCAGAGTATCGGTCGTCACTGCAGAGAGGCGCCTGCTGAAGAAGGGAAGTGACTCTGTCACTCGACTGGAGATTCCTTTGGTTCTTCTGGTGCATGATGAAGATAGGAAGTCTTCAGAGTGTGCACAACCTGAAAACTGTTGCAGTTGCTTGAAGGAGCTGGAGTTACAGGATTGCAGTAGCCATCTTGGATACTTCGTTGCAAGTTGTAGAGTTCCTGGAGTAGTTCTGCGGTTGATCCGACGCTAGAAGGTGAAGCAAAGGATGCAGACGAGTCCTGCTGGAGTCTTGCAATCCAAATCTGAAGAAACACCCAGAGGAGAGACCCTAAATAGAACTCAGAGGGGGATTGTCTACCTAACCAGATATGGACCTTTCAGGAGGGGTCTCTGACGTCACCTGGTAGCACAGGCCACTCAGATGCTTCCAGAGTTCCCTGGCCATCCTGAAAACAAGATGGCAGAACCCAGAGATGCTCTGGAGGTGCTCCCTTGGGGTGCACCCCTTGGGGTGGTGATGGACAGGGGGTGGTCACTCCCCTTTCCTTTTTCCAGTTTCATGCCAGAGCAGAGACTGGGGGTCCCTGAACCGGTATAGAATGGATTATGCAAGGAGAGCACCATCTGTGCCCTTCACGACATTTGCAGAGGCTCTGGGAGGATACCCCTCCCATGCTTGTAACACCTATCTCCAAAGTGAGAGGGTGTAACACCCCTGTCCTAAAGGAAATACATTGTTCTGTCTTCCTGAGATTGAGCTGCTCAAGCCCCAGGAGAGCAGAAGTCTGTCTGTGAGGTGGCAGCAGCTGAGCCTGCAGTGAAAACCTCAGAAAGCTGGTATGACAGTGCTGGGAGGTCCATGGTGGTGCATGGAACTGCCCCCGAATACTAGAATCAGTATGGGGGTACAATTACCAGTTAGTAGACACCTCACTTGGCCATATTCGGAGTTACCATTTTGAAGCTATATATATGTATTGACCTATATGTAGTGCACACTTATAAAGGCATCCCCGCACTCACGAAGTCCTGGAAAATGGGCCTGGACAACATGGGGGCACCTCTGCTAGTGCAAGGGTGCCCCCACACCCAGGTACTATACATCTAACCTCCAGGGTCTGAAGGTTAGACATATAGATGACTTATAAGTGATCTGGTGCAGTGAAAATTGCTGTGAAATAGTGCTCAGACTATTTCACTCAGGCTGCAATGGCAGTCCTGAAGAAGTGTTTGTATGAGCCCCTTATGGGTGGTGAAAGAAATGCTGCAGCCCATAAGGATCTCCTGGAACCCCAAAGCCCTGGGTACCTAGGTACCATATACTAGGGACTTATAAGGGGGGTTCAGTGTGCCAATTTGGAGAAGAATACTGGGTTACCAGTATGTAAGTACAAATTTGGAATCAGAGAGAGCATAAGCACTGGAGTTCTGGTGTTCAGGAGTCCAGTGACACACTTAAGCATACTGACAAAAACAGTGAAACTGACTGACAAGTAGGCCACAACCTATGAGCACTGGGGTCCTGACTAGCAGGATCCCAGTAACACAGTGAAATCACACTGACAAACACTGACAAACAGGCCAAAAATTGGGTTAGCCATGCTAGAAAGAGGCTACTTTCTCACAACCACGTTGTTCAGGCATGCCTGGTTCCACCGTGCGTTGTTCCAACATATTTTCAAATTAGGTCATTAGACATGTTAGAGGTGGAGAAACAAAATTTTCATGTCTGAACTGTGATAGAGAAAGAAGAAGATTTAGAAGATCGATCCCATAGTTAAGAGGGTGTAGCCAGATATGGTCAATCTGCAAAGCATACTATTTCACTTTTTCATCTCCTGCTCAGCAGAAGAGGAAAGAGCAGCTTCCTAACTGTGGCCTACATGGACCCAATTTTTAGACAGGGTGAGTTCTCCAGAGATTGTGTTCACTTGGTTAAGAGATTGCTGTGCTGCCTAAAAGGATCCTATATCCAAGTTGTAAAACGGGGCCAATTATCTACAAAGTACAAGTGCAAGGTAATGCCTGGAGCAGTGCATGCCATCAGTGCTGTTTGCTGTCAGCAGACTTCACGTTTTAGCTATTTCCCTGGGACCAGAGCAGATCTGCTCATTTGGAGACAGTTAAGAATGGAAAGACAATCCAAAACGGAAACAGTAGAATCCTTATGTGTTCCTTGGATTTTCTATGGGACCATATGTGCAAAAATGTTTTAGCATAATCAAAAGATTTGAACTATCTTATTTAACATCAACCTTTTTTTTCATCAAGGGCAGAAGTTTCATCAGGCACCTTGGTAACAGCTCCGCCAGTTTTTTTTTTGGTAAAAATGTAACTTACTCAAACCAGTGAGGAGAAAACTTCCACTGTCCCAAGCATACTTGGCCTTTTCCAACAGCTTGTGCAGTCCTCTCTTTGGGATAAGGTCATTTCTGTATCACGAACGATCAGTGAAATCTTTAAACATCTCCTGCACATCAGACTGCAGATAGTCACACGAAGTATTACAATACACACCATCATGCTATTTTAAACAAACTGTAAAAATATGAAGAGTCTGTGGACAGTAATCTGGCGCCTGGGCATAGCTCACCAGTAACTGAAATAAATAATGTTTTTAAATTCATAAAAATAATAGATATGTCTGAAATATAGTCAAAATAATATTTTCAGATTATAACATAGACATAATATACCAAGGGAGGAAAAAAATAAAGCAAGTGACCCCTTGTATTGCAAATTATCCATTTACTATTTTGTATGATGTTAAGGATTTGTTGTAGGATGTTTGACCATGTCACAGCAGACTGCTGTCTCTTAACGATTTGTAGCCAACTCCTTTCAGGATGTGCCATATAACTAATCTATAACAGAATGAAATCATTTCAAATGTGCAGATTTGAGAAACTCAAACTTTTTTGGGCAATGCAGGCAGAGGGTGGAAAAAAGAGGTATGGATTTGGGTGTTGTCTGTTTCTGAAAATTAGTTTTGAGCTATCTGGTCAAAATAGAATATATTTTACTTATCTTTTGAGGCAAATAATCTCAGATTGTACACCTCTCACTTTTGCTTGTGAAAGTATACACTCCTCTTTCGTAAGGGTAGAGATGCAAATCAGAGGAATAGCTATTGATGAGTCATACATAATTTCGTTTTGGGAGAAAGCGTCTTTACCCCAGTGTGAAATTATGCACTTTGTTATGTTATCAAATGATTAGCCTTTCCTGAAAAACAAGAAAAAACAGTGAACATAACACCACATATATGCAGCTGTTTACAATATAATTTTCCTTTTGTTCATTCATATTTTTAAAAGTTATGTTAAAGTGCTTTGCATTCGAGACAATTCATAAATTACATTTATTCCGTATTACAAGAAAGAAGTAAGTCCAAACAAAGGATGCTTTGGTCACCATGCAAAGTATGATATTGTGATTAAATGTTGTCCGGTCGTGCCAAATCCAGCAGTGATATTATTTCAGATCAATCATTCAATCACTCAGTGTATTTGTAAAGCGCGGCTATTCACCTGTTAGGGTCTCAAGATCTCATGTGACACTGAATGGTTCAGGGTAGTGGTCCTATCTCAAGCATACTTTTCTGTACCTCTTCATGAGGATATCCATTTTCTTTTTTGCTTTAAATTTATTTATTTATTGAGTTAATTCGGTCTAGAGATCTAGGCCATTTTGAGTAACAAAGATAACAATCATACATGATAAAATAGTATTTGTTAAAAAAAAACAAGATAACAATAAAAAAAAAACAGTAATAATCAGGACAGTATAACAATAAGATCAACAGGACTAAGTATTTGATTATAGATAAAAAGTACAATAAATAAGACATGGCTAAAATATTAAGAATAAAAAGATAAAAGATAAAATATAAAATTCTGTCTGACAAACCAATGTGTGCAATTGTTTCCCCGTAAGACCTGGCCCTCGTCAATCCTCATATAGAGGCAAAAAAAGAACAGTTGAGACTCCTTCTGTCGACTAATGACAGGATGGCTCACATGCCCTTTGAAACAATAAGCCTACGCCGGATGTACCAGGCCTCCGCTAAAAATTTGGTAACTGTAATAGCTACCACGGAGGATGAGTCGTATGTACAGATTCTGGTGGCGTTTGCTCTATCATGTAATGACATATTTTTGCAGAGGGGAATGATCCACCTCCCTCTGGGACTTTTATACAGAGGGCAGAAAAATAGTATATGCTCTATTGTTTCTTTACAATTTTGGCAAGGGATACATCCATCATTTGAAGCGATGTTAGATGACCAGAGAGCCGTAAAACCATTAATAGGCAGTGTACCATATCTTAGTTGGAGATATAAAGCACGGGCGTACGGAGGCATGGGAAGGTTCAAGAAGTTCTCAGGCCAGGGCTCGTGCTTGAATTGGAGAAATTCCATTGTTAGCCTGCCCGCCCCTTTTTGGTGCAAGGAGTCTTCGTTAACTTTCTCCCAATATCTTTTTGTGACAAGTTTCTTTGCATTATCGGGGATTTGATCCGGATAGTTCCAGTAGGAAAGAAAACCTATTTTGACCCAGGCAGATTTCATTTCCTTCAGCCATGGGATTTTCTCCAGTGCCTGGGGGGTGGCTATGAGCTCTCTTATAGCCAACCTATATGGTTCGAGTTCAACAGATTTCCATAAGCGGATCCAATAGGAGAGAGGCCTTAGGGCTGCTGTGGTTTTGATACTGTTTAGACCTAGGTCAAGCCTTAGAGGGCTCATTGGTGAGCCCATACCTAGCCGGGCAATCTGTCTAAGGAAATGGTTTTCCTTGGTTTGCAGAGTATCAAGGTTTTTGTGGGACCCCCAAAGTTCCGCTCCATAGAGGGCCGCTGCTCTGATTTGGACATTGTAGATCTCTGCAAGTATGTTCAAGGGGGGACTCGGAGCCTTTCTCGATCTACGGACAAGGGCCCCACCTCTCTGGCTTATAATGAGAGCCCCTTTGTCAATGGCTGCCATCCATTTGCCTGTGGTCGATAGTCTGAAACCCAAGTAGTCGAACTCTTCTACTTTCTCCAGTGGAATCGAGTTCATTTCTATGCTAACACGCAAGCGTTTCTTGGAGGTACTATATATCATGAGTTTTGTTTTCTTAATGTTTACATCCAGACCATAGTCACTACAAAAAACACAGAATTGGTTGATCAGGTTTTGGATTCCCATTGGCGATTTAGATATCAAAATTGTGTCATCTGCATATAGCAGACACAGGATTTTTTTCCCAACCAATTTAGGTGAATGATTTATACAGTTCTCTAAGTAGTGGATGCAATTATTGATATATAGCAGAAAAAGAGTGGGTGCCAGAACACATCCCTGTCTAACTCCTTTTTTAATAACTACGGGGTCAGTCAACTCACCCCCCTGGCCACATCTAATTTGAGCGAAAGTATTTTCATGCAGTTGAGGAAAGAGTTTCAGGAGACCAGATGGCACTCCCATGTTTGATAATGTTGACCACAGCAGATTCCGGGGGATCAAATCAAATGCTGCTCTGAGATCTATGAAGACCACATAGAGATTACCCCTCCCCAGGTCAACATTCTTCCATTTTATTGACATGAATCTTAGGGCTTGGTCAATTGTACTCACTGCAGGTCTAAACGCCTGCTTGTAGGTCAGAAAGAGCTTCGGACTCCATAATCCATTCCTCAAGATGGAGCAAAAGATGCTTTGCATAGATTTTTTGGGAGTTATCAAGGAGACTAATCGGACAATAATTGGCAGGGATTTTCGGATTTCCTTTTTTAAAAATGGGTACTATTTCGGCCCCTTTCCAAGTGGGAGGAGCGGGGGCCCCTGCTGCAATAGCATTGCAGATAAGGTTGAGATATGGTGCCCATATATCTGGTCTTGATTTGTATAGATCGCCTGGGATCTTGTCTGGGCCAGGGGCTTTTCCCCATTTCAATGAGTCTATTGCTGCTCTTGTTTCGGTTAGAGAGAATGTGATCGGGGTAGTCTCATGGTTTATTGGGGCATCAGGGGCCCACAAAGATGTTTCAGAAGGCCCTTCATATAGTTGCCCAAAGTGCTCTACCCATGATGCTGAGAGGATTGATGAGCCAGGTGCGGCAGGGGAGTTGCTACAGTCATCAGTTATTAGTTTCCAGAACCTAGATGTGTCATTACAGTAGATTTGGCAGTCTCCAAAATAATAACCCATCTGGCCTCTTCCCAACTTTTGCGTGCCTTAGAACATTCCTTCTTATAAACTTTTCTGGCTGTTCTTAACAGCCCAACATGGCCATCTTTTATTGCTTCCAGGAGAGACAGTTGGGCTTCTCTGCAACAGTTATCAAACCAAGGAGCGCACTGCTTTTTGTTAGATTTATTGAGAAACTTTTTTGTGAAAAGATGCTTTAAAGATTGGAACAAGTCAGTGTGGGCTGCTAAGACTCTGTCACCCTCCCCGTTCTCATTTAGGCGGATCATACACTCCATCTGGTTGGCAAGCAGGTTGTAAATGGATGCCAGGTGATTAGGGGAAGAATTAACAGATTCCCATTTTAGGTTGCGTCTGTTATTTGTTAGAGCCAGCTAGGAGGCATGGCTCTTGGAGTAGGGCACAGTAAACGAAGGAAAAAGTCCTCTGGTTGATAAAATCAACGGGTCATGATCACTCTCAATTTGCTTTTGAACCCTCATATCAAACATGTGGCTCCACAGTCGGATGTCAAGAAGTATATAATCAATACGACTGCTGAGCCCTCCGCGCCTAAAGGTAGCTTGTAGATTTACATCCGAGCGTGAGCGACCATTGCAGCCTCGGAGGCCATGGGCTAGTGTGATGTCGGCCAGTAAGCGCGCAGATTTATTCAGCCTTGGTCTTTTGTTGGAGACTAGCTGAGGGATGCCCCAATGGGCATCCTCTTCTTTACATATTCCTTGGACTAGAGGATTAGGTTCAAAAGTGACATTAAAATCCCCTCCAATCAAAACAAAGACGGAAGGATTGTTTTTAAGAAAACTGTCCAAAATGGACAGGACATCAGAATCGGTGTGGGAGCTCACATTCCTGTTATAGATATTAATTAAAAGTAACGGTCTCTCTTCAGAAATCATTATTAATAGGACTTGCAAGTCAGGGCAACCCGTATCTATTTCTTCTATCTTGCACCTAAGAGAAGTGTTGTTCCACGCAAGCAGCCCTCCCGATGGTCTCCCAGAAGAGGACTTGCGTGCTGGAACCCAATAGCTTTTAAAGCCTAGTCTATATTTGGGTTCTAGTGCCCACGTTTCTTGGAAGAGGCAGATCAGGTGATCATCAATAAGACTGCCCCATCGTGGACTTTGTAATTTGCTTTCCAACCCTGCTATATTCCAGCTGAGTACCTTATCGAGATCCTCTGTTTTTATGGACCCTGCTTTATTCTGAGGATATTTCCTACAGGGGGAGGAACTGCTAGGAACCATACTAATTCCCTCAGGTATATTAGGACCAGTGGCTTTCTCGCTATGTGCCATGTGAACCGCGCTGGATGTGACCCCAGCTATATATGAATTAGGTAGGTTGGACATGCGGGTGGACCCCAGAATGTGTGGAACAATTGACAGGTACGGAATACATTCCTCGCTGGCTTGGCTCGTGGTGCTTGTGGGTGGTCCCTGGTTAACAGGATCTGCCAAGGTCGAAGGGGCAACAGAGTTAGAGATGCTGAGGGCAGTAGGGTGAATGTCCTCAGCCTCACCATTGCTCGGAGCCACTTCCGAAAGGTCATCTCCTAGTCAGTCTGTCTCAGAGAGAGATGACGAAGGGCATCTGGGGCCAAGTAGAGGGATAGACTGTGTGTGGGTAGCCGGGGGAGCCCCGTATAACGTTGGCAGTTGTCTACTCCAAGCTGGCGTGGGAGGTGGATAAAAGACTTGTAACCTGCAAAGGGAGGCTTTTCCAGTTATAGGATAAGGTCTATTAGCGTTTATTAAGAGCCGTTGGACAAGGTCTGGAGAATTAAAGTTGATAACTATGCAGTCCCCTGAACCGATCTTCGCTAGGGAACCCACCCACCCTACCCTTCTCACCATCAGTATTGAGGGTGTCATGGAAAAAGCAAACCCTGCGTTCACATGCAACCAATGAATAACCTTGTTTTTAAGTTCGGTAAAAGATTCAGTGGAGTGAGGTTTGAGTTCAGGAACATTCGATATAATGAGTACATAATGACATGATTCTGGTGGCAAATGGAGCACTTTTGGATCTGACAGGCCCCTGGACTTGTCACTCTTCTGGTGTTCTGTAAGCCGGTGATCCCAAGTGGGGTTGCCATCTCCCGGATTAGTTACAGGGTTATTCCATGTGGCGGTTCCTTTTAAAAGGGGAACTGGAACCATATGGGGCTTATTCATTAAAATACTAGCTGTTTTGACGGAGCTGGACCAATCTTGGTTTAAAGAGGAAAACGGGATTTTTGCTATTTGGCCAGTAGGTCTGTTGGCAGTGATGGGGTCATGGTTGGCAAGGGGATGGGATTGAATTTCTACGGATGGAGCAATTTTGGGTGGCTGGCTATTGATAAGGCTTTCCAATTTGTCCTCAATCGATTGGAGGCGGGTTAAAATTGGAAGAAAAAGTTTGGAAAGCTCATCTCTTATGAAATCCCTGGTGTACTCATTTGTATGACACTCGTTTGTGTTGTGTAAGGGGATTGATACCGTATCCTTATTAAAAGGTTGGGCCATGTTAGAGGGGCTCAAAGTCCTAGATCGTTTGTTTTTAAAAGCGGGTTCCCTTCGTTTCCTTTTTCCTTTGGTATTGGAATCTGCTAAGGTGAGGGGGCCTTCGTTTGGGGGACTCTGGGCCAGCGGAATAGGTGCAGCACGGGTGGTAATTACAATTAGGGTTTCGTCCTGATTCTCTTGGGAATTTTTGGGGGACTCTGGGCCAGCGGAATAGGTGCAGCACGGGTGGTAATTACAATTAGGGTTTCGTCCTGATTCTCCTGGGAATTTTTGGAGGGGGAAGGGAAAGGGGTAGTCAGTACAGACTGTAATTCTGGCGCGGGGAGGGCTGTGGGGCTGAGCTAACATGAACTAGGCTGTTATTTGAAGAAGGGGGGGCAGCTAAGCGTCGCTGCACTAACTCTATTTCTTTTTCAAGTTCCCCAACAGCCTTTTGCAGAAAACCATCTAAGGTTCTGTTAGAGTGCTGTTTACCTTCCAACCCACCCCCACGTCGACGGCCCATTATTCTTTAAATCAGGGGCCTTTAGTGGACCCCCGGCTTATAGGGGTGTGCAGGCCTTTGGGACCCAGCCACTGACACTATAGTGTGATTAATAAGCTTCTCAGACCCTGCTGTTAACAATTCCCAAAGACAAGACCACAGTAAGACGCCCAAACGTATATATATAAAGCCTGGCCCAACCACTTATCGGGCATAGACAGGCGTAGAGCGGGTAATGGATTATGGGCTCCTGCCCTTGGGGGAAGAAGAATGGTGCTGCCTCCTTCCACCCTCCAAGAAACGGAATTCAATAAGCAGTTATATGAGGAACTGAGATAAATTCAGCTGAGTACGTGGATACACCTGCAAGTATCCGGTTTGGGATAATAGTTTTTCACGTGCTTGGTGGGGCCTGGGGCTCTGTGGAAGAACTACCCACGCACCGAGCAGAGGAACTTGGAGTCTCCTTCAGGCAGCCATAGACAAGTTTGCTGTATGGACCACGTCTTTGGGTAGATGTCAGGGGGGTGGCCCTGCCCTGCCTCTTCCTGGCAATGACGGGCAAGGACGGGCCCGCCCTTGGCCCGGGCTTAGCCCGGGCGCCGCCCGTGCGCGTCCCGCGACGGCGGGAGCGCGAATTCAGTTTAAAGGGCTCCTGCCCCTTGACAAGCCTCCCGGCACCAATCAGCGCGTCCCGCGACGGCGGGAGCGCGAGTACAGTTTAAAGGGCTCCTGCCCCTTGTCCTTCCTCCCAGCACCAATCAGCGAGTCCCGCGACGGCGGGAGCGCGAGTACAGTTTAAAGGGCTCCTGCCCCTTGTCCTTCCTCCCGGCACCAATCAGCGCGTCCCACGACGGCGGGAGCGCGAGTACTGTTTAAAGGGCTCCTGCCCCTTGACAAGCCTCCCGGCACCAATAAGCGCGTCCCGCGACGGCGGGAGCGCGAGTACAGTTTAAAGGGCTCCTGCCCCTTGTCCTTCCTCCCGGCACCAATCAGCGCTTTAAATTCCTTGATCAAGTATATTGTTGGTGAAGAATCCCATAAGGTTTTCAGAATCCCCGTCCATTTTTACTGATACTGAAGAAGAACCTGGAAACATTGAAAATGCCTTTCCAATCGCATTTGGTTTAGTACATTGAGGATTTGTTGGTCGCTTCAAAAATGAAGGAAGCATGCAGGCAAGATACTATTGCCTTACGAAATCATTTAGGAAAGAACAGACATTAAGGGGGTTATTCCAACTTTGGAGGAAGTGGTAATCCGTCCCAAAAGTGACGGTAAAGTGACGGATATACCACCAGCCGTATTACGAGTCCATTATATCCTATGGAACTCGTAATACGGCTGATGGTAAATCCGTCACATTTGGGACGGATTACCACCTCCTCCAAAGTTGGAATAACCCCCTAAGTGTCCCCTGCCAAATTGCAGTACTCCCAAAAAGAAATGAAACATTTTGGACATCAGGTTGGAAAGGGAGCAAGACAAATTTCCAGAGACAGAGTCACTGCCATTCTACAGAAGAATCCACCAACTACACAAAGTGATGTTAGAATGTTTCTGGGAATGGTGAGCTACTGCCACCAGTTGATTCCCAATTTCTCGATCATTTCCAAACCATTGCAGAAGCTGACTCACAAAGAGGTTACTGACCCTTTAGAGTTAGAACTAACTTGTATGAAAGCCTTTACTGAGCTGAGAGAAAGTCTGTGCAAAACTTCAGCTTTGGGAATGCCTAACTACACAAAACCATTCATGTTGTTTTGTCATGAGAGTGATACATGTTCTCTTTCTGTTTTCACTCAGGTACACGGTGGTGTAACCCGTCCGTAGCATACTTTTTAGCTACTTTGGACCTAGTTGCACCAGCTTTGCCTGGCTGCTTGCAAACTGTAGCAGCGGTTAGATTTAGCCTCACTCAGAATGAAAGCATTGTGATGAGAGATCCCTCAACTGTTTTTGTCCCTCACTCCATTGAAGTTTTGCTTACCAGAACAAAGACACAACAGTTAACAAATGCTAGATTGACCAGATCCGAAACCTTAATTTTAGGTTCCCAAAATGTTACTCTGAAAAGGTGTACAGTGCTTATCCCAGCAACTTTGCTACCAAAGGAAAATATTGAAAATGACAAATTGAAAGAAGTCGAACATGACTGTCTGGAAGTTACTGAATTGTGCACAAACTCCAGACCTGACATTCAAGATACCCAATTGGAAAAAAATGACCAAATTATTTTTGTTGATGGTTACTGTTTATGGGGTAACAAGGGAACATTAAAAGCAGAATCTGCTGTGGGCACAATTCCCGGTATATTTGAAGCTTCCTGGATTCGGGGAGTATTTTCTGCACAAATAGCCAAATTGGTGGCTCTTACTAGAACATGCCATGTTTCTGCACAGCTTAAAGTTACCATTTATGCAGACAGCCAGTATGGATTTGGAATAGTGGTCGACTTTGGCCAGTTGTGGTCACAGAGAGGTTTTTGGACCTCTACTGGTTTGCCAGTTAGAAATGGCGACAGAATCCATGATTTGTTACAAGCTTTATGCCAGAAAAGATTGCAGTGGTGAAATGCAGTGCTCACCAGAGATCCAAAGATTTTGTTTCAATGGAAAATGGATGTGCTGATCAAGTCACAAGATTTTGTGCATTGGATTGTATATCTTTCAAGAAAAAATTGGAACAGTTGCCAGAAGAGGAGGTTGGCAGAAGTTATGCATTGACTGTTGTTGATACCTGGGAAGAATTAAAGAGCCTGCAAGAAAACGCTAACAAAGAGGAAGGAAAAAAATGAGTGAAATTTAAATTTGTACAAAGAGAAGGTGATGTTTGCGTGTAAGTGGAGTGACAAGTAGTACTTCCTCCTTGTTTGCTGACACAAATGTCTAGAAAATATCATGGTAAAGCACGTGTTGGGAGAGATGCGATGCTTCGAACCTTTGAACTGTCCTGGTTTAACCCTAAACTTATACAGGTTGCCAAAGCAGTTCACCACCATTGTATCATCTGCCAACAGATGAATGTGGAAAAAAGAACAGTCGTTAACATGAGCCACATTGGAAGAGGTGGAGGTCTATTCAGCAGAATGCAAATGGATTTCATTGAAATGCCTGTGTGTGGAGGGTTGACATATGTGTTTGTGATTATTTGCATTTTAAGTCACTGGATTGAAGCATACCCCACCCGTAGGAATGACAGCCTTACTGTAGCAAAATTATTACTTAGGAAGCTGATACCACGTTTTGGTTTTCCGGTCTCTTTAGAATCAGATAGAGGCAGTTACTTAAATAACCAAGTAATTAAATTGCAATGTTCATCCTTAAACATTGAGCAGGAGTTGCACTGTAGCTATCGCCCAGAAGCATCAAGACTCGTAGAGCAAAGGAATGGTACACTGAAGTTGTGACTTGCAAAAATGTGCGCATTCACAAACATGAATTGGCCAGATGCACTGCCATTAGTTCTGATGAGTATGAGAAACAAACTTGACAGGAAAACTGGACCTTCTCTGCACAAGATTCTCATGGACAGAGCAACAAGTTTGCCAGCGGTTCCTGCAAATGTTCTTGTGAATATAACAGATGATATGGTGTTGGATTAATCCAAAGGTCTGACTGATGTGGTTCTCTCTTTTTCCTATCAGGTGGAGACCACAACTGTGCAGCCATCCCAAGATCAGAGTCACATCCTGAGAGCTGGAGACTGGGTTGTAATCTGAAAACATGTAAGGAAGACTTGTCTGAAGCTAAGGTGGTAGGGACCACACCAAGTAGTACTAGTCACTAATACTGCTGTGAAGTGTGTGGGAGTTCCAAACTGGATACATGCCAGTCACACTCGAAAAGTAGCCTGTACTTTGGTCAATGAAAAAGAGTTGTTGAGATTACCAACAAAATTTAGACAATCTCCAGAAGCAGAGAAGGAAACTGGAGAGTCAGAAACAGACTCTGAACAGAGGAAAATGCAGATACCCCTGTAAGAGACGAGATGGAGGAATTACAAGAAATCAACATTGAACCAGTCTCAACAGAGGCAGCAGGAGAGTCTGGTTAGAGGAGGGCTCTCCCAGAAGCAGACGATCTCAAAACACCTACAGAGCATCCCACCGACCCGTGGAAGGGGTTGAGTTAGATCAAAGTCAAACAGATCTGACCCTTCCAGAGCCAGTTGCAGGTACATCAAGTCAAAATCCTGCAGAAGAAGGAGAAGCTATAAGTCCAGCACTGATAAAGGGCACATGGAAAGAAGACAAGTGGCCAGAATCACAGAAAAAGGGAAAATACTCAGGCACATTGTCAACAATCGAAGAAGAAGTAGACACCACAAGAAAAAAAGATTAAAGTGATGGAGAATTGAGTGTAGATCGAAGATTGAAAAGAAAACGAGTTGCAAATCGAAGATATTCAGGACCTGAATGGGCATATGGAACAACTAGTGATTGGCAACACAAATTTTCGTCATTTTATTTTGATCATGAGATTCCAGGTCAATACTTTGGCATTTGAAGGTGTTTTATGAACAGAACTTTAATCTTGATTTTGTGAAACTGAAAATCGAGAGATACATTCAATAACCTGATAAGACTTTTAGAAAGCCGATTTGACAAGCTGCTAAACCAATTTTTGATAACAGTTACTGATTTTGACAAATGTTCTGGAAAAGAGACTGAAAGCTGTAAATAACTGCAAAGAAGACTGAAGATTTTGGGGTCTTGCTGCATAGTTACATTTTCCCCCTCCTACTTTCTGATTACTTCTGATTCTTTACAGATCATGAGTAATCACAACAAGCAGCTTAGAACCAATAGGTGTTGTAAATACATAGGTATTTGCATAGCAATTGTATGCATGACAGTATGTTTGCTATTGATAGTGAGAATGAGCTTTCTCAATAAAGCTGAAACTAATCACACCTCTTCTATAGAAATTGTCCCTACACTTACAGAATTAGTCAAGTTTAACCAGGATGAGAAATTGCACACAGATAACTCAAAAGGAGCTGTTTCCTCTAATATTTTCTATTGTTTGCTTTATGAATATGTTGAGATAATGAATGTGAGAGTGTTATATTTGGATGCAAATTCCTTCATCAGTGGAAGAAGGAATAACTTACCATAGGTTGCCACTAACATATGGAATTAGTTGCAGTCTTTTAATAACAAGGCTTTATCACCAAGAATACATAAAGTATTTCTATTCAAATCATGATGTAGTATTTTCTTTTATTCCTATTATGAAATATTTGCGTGGCCTAGCTATGGAAAAGAATATAGAATTAGTGAGAGGCTTCTTTGAACCTACACTAATCTTTGGTACTGCTTACACTAATCATAATAATTTAACATGCTTGCTTTCACCAGCAGAGAAGAGTTTCTTAGATGAAACTGATGAAAGGAGAAAGGCATTAAAAGAGAAAATAAATAAGGGCTTAGAAAAAAGAACATTTAGGAATAACCATACGTTTAGTGAAACTAAAACACAAGGGAAATTAGGTTTAAATGTGCCTCACGTGGGAAAACTATCTGTATATAGACCACAATCCTGAGCTGACACTTTATTTGTGGGAACGAGTGAATGCAGACATGTGTTTCTTTTTCAGAATAAATGGACTTTTATGCTAAATGGACAAGATCCGGCAATTCCTGGAGTTTATTATATCTGTGGACAGAATGCCTATTGCCGTCTCCCAAGAGGATGGTATGGCACATGTTACTTGGGAGTCGTGTCACCAAAGAATTACCAGTTTGAGAACCTGAATGAAGCACCTAAATTAAATGAATTGCAATTTGCCAGAGCAAAGAGAGAATCTTATTCTGGCATAATTGCAGATGTATTTAGAGCAATCATTCCCTCAGTGGGAATTATTCTAAATTCCTTGAAAATTCGAAAGCTGTCTACTATTGTGGATAACACACGTACTAGTTTTTTAGGAGCCATGGTCTTAATGGACACTGAAATGGCTGCGGTACGTTCTATGACTCTTCAGAACAACCTTGCATTAGACATCCTTTTAACAAAGGAGGGCGGATTCTGTAAAATGCTGAAATAGCTAAATTGTTGCACATGTATTCCTGATAATAGTAAAAGAGTTAATAGCTTTATTAACAATCTGATAAACACAAACACGGACTTAAAAGTTCTAAAAGAACATGTCCTATGGTAAAAGGTTGGCAGAGGTTTCACTGCCATGGGAAATTGGTTGGGCGACCTAGGAGAAAGTATCCTTGGGAAAATATTACAACCCGTTTTAATCATTGTCATCTGTATCATTTGCACAATGGGAGTTTTTAAATTGTACACTCTAATCAAAACCATATACACAAGGAGTATGGGGTGTCGTGAGGGGACCAGTGGCAAAGAGGTTGCCCTTATTCCTAGAGTCCCAGAATTTGAGACTTGGTCGTTGTGGCAGGCTGAACAGTATACACCAGACAGGGATCCGATAGTATGGTAAGTAATGGTTTATTTTATAGGTGTTATCTTTGTTCATTCAAGTTTATATCGTGAAATATGGCCTGGCCCCGTTAAATGTCTCTTCTTTAACTTGGTCTTCCTTCCTTCTCTTTTCTTTCTTGGTCAGGTTTCTCGGATAACGTGGCAAGGCTCCAGGGAGGTACCGACAAGAAAACAGAAGAAGGCTTGGGTAAGTATATAGGTATTTACTGGAACTCTCTAGAGTGACGAAAGAATAGGGAATGGGTAAGTAGGGGAAGAGGAGAAAGGTGCGTCCACCCGTGAACTGTGACAAAGCCTACTAATATCTGTGCTTCAGGTAAGTTTTACGGTGCGCCCGAGAGGTTAGGTTTTCTCATTCATTCTATGTCCTTTTTTTATCCCTCTCCCCTCTCACCCCTCCCCAGTTCCCTTTCCCAGCGTAGATTTAGGGTTCCCGCCCCATGTCCCTAAGAGGGACCGTACCTTTGTAAGCCACGACCCTCCAGGGTCGTGGCTAGGCTCCTTCGTCTGTCTCTCCTGTTCTCTGGTACTGTTCTGCTCCTGGCTTCTGGTGGCCTGCTCCGTCGTGGGATCCCCAAAGTCCGTCCTCTCCGTGCTCTCAACGTTCCTCTCTCTGCCGTGGTTCTCCTCTCTCTGCCGCTCCGCGGCTTCTTTTAATCCGAGCGTTTCCCCGGGAACGGGGAAACGCAGCTGCGGCGGGTTGCGCGTCCCCACGGCAACATGGGGACGCGGAAATGACGTATCGGGTTCGCCCGATACGTCAGTTGCTGTAGTGGCTGTTACTGTGATCGGGTTCGCCCGATCACAGTCGTGTTACAAGGGTAACTGTGAAGAGAAAGGGAAAGTTTCCCTTACGGACTAGGTGGTCTCACACACATTATAGTGTCTTGCTTCATCATATGACCACCTCGCCCCATCCAGGTAGGACAATGCCACCTGGGCGGACTCAACCTCCAAGTTAAAAGGACTAGTGGGGAGTGATGAAATTAGAATTATCTGGATAAACAAGGGATCCAGTGGTGCTAGTGAAATATATAAAAATACCTAATCAGTCACCTGTGTAATGGTACACCTTTAATTGTGGTGACTGCTGGATAAAAGAAGTGATGGGACAGCTACTGAGAACAATGACTCGAAGGGTCACCCAATTGTTGATGCATGGCCAACATGTTTCTGCCCGCTACGGAGAGCCAAAGGAGGTCTGGTGGCATTCTTCAGGGCCTGGGATCCCTAAATCTCTGTGTTAAATTAAATATTCAAGTGAGGGGGAATTATCTCCTCCAGAGGTGCGCTAGTGAGGAAACGAAAGGAGGCCTACCTGTGGGCATCTTATCCACGGTAGTCCTGTTCCTGGTAGGCTAATTGCCCCTGGTCTATGGGAGGGGGAGAGTCCCCTTATAGTCACACATACTCCAAAGGGAGGTGCCCGCCTTGAACACCTAAGCCGATCGATCCCGTCCCCGATCGCTGCCCACAGGTAAGCCTCCTTTCGTTTTCTTACTAGAGCACCTCTGTAAGAGGTAATCCCCTCTCACTTGAATATTTACTGACTAAAATGTAATGTTGCAATGTTCTACTAGTTGATGCCTCAACCTTCTTGTGAGAACCATGAGCTGTAATGCTATGTCCTAACCATAGATACTTTTGTATCTTTTGTACATGAGAAAACAATGTTCACAGTATGTGACAATGGTGTTACTGACTGGAGTTATGTTTGCAACAAAATGTTATTTGACTACAACTGGTGATGGGAAGGAGAGAAAAGGAGACAATTCTCAATGTGTGAAAGACAGTCTAACTATATCACCGATTTAAGAGTTAATGTTTATTGGTTCTACTGTAAACACCCTATGAGTGGACCAATGAGAGATCAAGAAACTACTTTGTGAATTTGACTTATCCTGACTGCACATATGAGGAGCAGCAGAGTTCCAGATGCCCTTCTTTCTTTCTTTCCTTAGTTTGATGCTCTTGCTAAGTTGGTTCAGTTAATTTAGAGGCCAATAGGAGCTGAGCCAATCCCCTTCACCTTTCCTTGCCAATGAAGACTTCACGAGTTTCCCACTAACTAAGAAGCCTATGCTTGCTGATCCATACAGGAGAGGTATGACAACTGCAAATGTTCTTATTATAGGTTTTGCCTTTCTTTTATTTATCAACCACTATTTGTAGAGCCCTAGTCAGATGTTTTTCAAATTATAATTATGTTTTTGTCAAATTTTCTATTTGCCTGAAGTCTAAACATGACATTCGAATTAGAGAGTTTGCTGGAGTATCACTGTTACAATAATTTTTATTAACAAAGGATTGCTTTATTCATCTGTTGACAAATGGAAGCCATTTCTCTTACACAGCTGTTGTTATTGTTGGTTTGTACAGTAACCCTTGAATGTTCTCCCTTGTACTATCTCCCACGTGAGTGACTTGATATGCTTGTTCCTGCAGCGATATGGAAGAAGTATGAATCAGTCTCCAAGACATATTCTGGCTCTGACAAGTCAAACACGTTTGATATGTTCTTATCTCTAGTGGTATAGTTGTTTGGGTATTTCTAAGTCTCTCACGGTTGACATGTTGATCTAATAGCTTAGTCCCCTACTCTCCCCACAGTCAGGCAGGGGCTTAGAGTAGGTGGAGGTAATCCTCAGAAGCCACTTAGGAGGTGGGGTGTGGCCTGTGCCTCTTCTCACATGGCCACCCTGGTTCAGTCCAGCATTAATTAGTCATCCTGGCGCTTCTGCCCAGCCGCTGCAAACCTGTCAAGCTGGTGAGATTGATGTTGTTTAGATTGGGTTGTTTCCTCATGCTAAAGCCGGTTACGATCCTGACCAGCCAATATGATCACCAGGGCAGTGACTACCCAATCTGACAAGATACGTTCGCCAAGGCAGTTGCCGCCTTGACTGGGCTGAGACAATCAACAAGGCAGTTATAGCCCTATCTGGACTGTTGCATGCACATAGGCTTTTTGTAGTTCCTGCTCTGAACGTTTTGGGATACCTGGGGATCCTCTGCAACTTTCTTTGAATGTTCCTCCATCCAGGTACATCCTGGGCTTTCTTCATGAATAGTCATTGTGCCTGCAAGGATAGACAAACTAGTTATTTCTCTGAGCATGTAGGCAGGTTTACACCAACACCAGAATGTACAGACTTCATGTGATGTCCGCTCACCTCTGAGATACTGGTTGTAAGGCAACCACCAGCCCTGGACTCAGAGCAGCCCTCGACTACTCTGCAGACCATTCCCTATCTTTGTCATGAAGGACTTGGGACTAGAATAAAGCTGAGTCCCTATCTTTGTCATGAAGGACTTGGGACTAGAATAAAGCTGAGTGATTTTGGTCCCACTTTTATTTTCTTGACAAGATATGTTGATTCCCATTCTCAACCTTCACAACTGGTTGGTTCGCTTTCCAAGTTTCTTTCTAGACATAGCAGTCGTGTAGATCAGTGGTTCCCAACCTGTGGTCCGGGGACCCCTGGGGGTCCGCGAAGCCTCTTCAGAGGGTCCGCGAATGCTTAGACAATTAAATAATATTAACAGATTAGGTACCTAGCTTTCAGTAATGACTCAGTGGGGGGTCCCCGGATTCCAATAATGATTCAGAGGGGGTCCCCGGGTTCCTGCAATGATGAATTGGGGGTCCACAGAAGTCTAAAGGTTGGGAACCACTGGTGTAGATAGATGCTGCTCACAGCAAGAAGCACTGTGATTGTCTTCAAAGTGGACCACCAATAACACAATGAAGTGAGGTCTCAGTGCCTGGCTGTCATCAGCCTTTCTGAAGCCATAATCTGGGGTAGACAAAAGGGCAGGCCCTACCTAGCAACTGTCTCGCCTTGGACAACAGCAACTGTATTCTCTTCCCTCACCCCTACCATCAACAATCTGGCAGTGCTCAGAAACAACTAATCAGTAGCCTCTTGCTAACAAACATCTTCACAGAACTTCCAAAAGTAGCCCTGTCTCCATCCTCTTTACTTCAGATTATGTATCTCCGACCTGCAGTCAAAGGAACACACAAATTACAATTCCACTCTTTAGGGAAGCTGCCCTCATCCTCCATCTTGTGCCATGCCAAACCAGGAAAATCCTATTTGGCTTCAGAACTCAGATTCACTCACCCACAGAGGCCCTCATTAGGACTTTGGTGGTCAGATTCATTGACCACCAAAGCCAAGCCCGCCAGACGACCGCCACTGCTGGCGGTCAGCAGACCGTCATATTACAAGTGGTGGCTGTTCACCGCCATTTTTTAGGCAGAAATCAACCATCATTCGTTCTGGCAGTCGGCGGTGCAGAGTCTGTTCCCTCGCCGGCACCACCACACCAGTATGACTCCGCCCACCTTATAACGAGCTGTAATACAGCTCGGCAGTGTCCTGCTGGTATGGTGGTGGTAGTAAGGGAAGCCCCCCAGAACCCATCCCCTCCCAGATGTCCTTCTCGTCTCAGAAGGTAAGTGGGCATCCCAAAGGGGAGGGGGTCTGTGTGTTTGGGTGCATGTGTGCATGTCTGAGGATGAGGGATGGTGAATGGGTGCGTGTATGCGAATGGATGTGAATTGGTGTGGGCGTGTATGTGCGCATATATGAGAGTGTCTCAGTGGATGCATGTGAGTGAGTGGGGGTATCTGAGTGGATGCATGCTAATGAGTGGGGGTGTCTGAGTGAATGTATGCATGTGCTGCATGTGTGTGCATGCATGCGTGCATGAAGGGGGGGGTTCATGAGTGTGTTTATTGGTGGGGGGATGTGTGCATGTGTGGAAACATGTGTGTATGCCGGCAACAGGAATGGAGATTCCTGTCACCAGGTGCATGACCTTCAGGGTTTCTGTGGCGGGGTGACCGCCACGAAAAGCCTGGAGGTTTGCAACCATATAATCGAGACAGCAGCCTGAGGCCTGCCACTTGATTGGAGGAGGTCACTGCTGGCGACATCGGTGCAACCGCAATGGCGGGCCAGGCGGAGTTGTGGAGGTTTGGCTTCAGCCAAACCTCCACAACTCATAATATGGCGGTCTTCACCGCCAGCTCCACGACGGTGAGACAGCCACGGTGAGTCTAGCGGTCTCAAGACTGCCAGACTCGTAATGAGGACCAGAGTCATACTACTGTACATGGGCTTCATAAACACTACACACTCACAGGCACTCAACATACACATAGGATATCAGAGCAAGATTCTAGACATTCACACAACAGTAGAACTTTAAACAAGAGGGGCATTTAGGCTACAATCTCATTGACAAAGTAAAAAAAGTAATGAAAGGTCTGGTCACACTACCAGTCTTACCAGGTATGGTGCCACCACCATGTGCAATACCCAGGACAGACAGTAGTCTTCAGTCAATTATGAGGGCACACTTTTCTGCTGTTTCAGGTCACAGAGCAGGCCCAGGTTCTCAAAGAACCAGAGACAGGCCTAGGACTCTGCATTCACACTTAGACTAGTATGATGCTCGGGCCAAAATTAAAGTCCAGGTAATAGATACACACACACAGTCGGACACCAAGGGCAGGGGTAGACACCCATATACAATTAAGGTATAACAGTAAATTTATGAAAAAAACATTGTTGCAACCCATAACCACACACAACATCCCATGCATGTTCAGTCAACAAGCATACAGCATAAGCAAAATGCCTCAATAACTGACTCAGCCACTAGGCATGGTTAGCATTGAACTTTCAATATGTTGTGTCTTTTTTTGAATCTTTGCAGAAAAACTAAGCTCAAAGATTAGTTTGCACCTTGATCTGGTTCCCAAGAGTGTTGATGATTACCACATAACATGTGTTTGCCCCACGCAGTTTTTGCTAGGCAAAACTTGGCAGAATTTGCGCAGGGAAAGACCACATCAATCTATGTATTGTAATTCAGACCAGGAGATTGCATTATGTATTACTGACTTAGCTCCCATTCAGAATGATGCAAATTCCTAGCAGTACAGTACAGTATAACTATTTATCAGGTACTGAATCACTACAGTAAATAACAATGTGTTCATAATGAATCCCTTGGAACAAAGATGTATTTAAGTATATTAATTACACCATAAGAACAATGTCTGAGACCTTTTCTAGATGCACCAACCTTTACAGCTCTTTTCATCTCACAAAGGACTTGAGAATTAAAGGAATTGGAGCTGCTTTAAAGATGGTTGGCAATGAAAAAGCCTTTTTGTTATGGAAGTAGTGCTACCTCTAAAGATGAACCCACAGGTACGTATTTCACACAATTGGAGAATATGATGGAGGAAATTTCATCTGTGTACTATCTTCTGAGCCAACTCAAAATTAGGCTGTTAAAGCAGGCTGTTAAATTCTAAGTAACTATTTTGCAGCCCAATGTAGAGTTAGGCAGCAACTAAAAATCATTCATTTTTTTGGGAGGAAGAGTACAATAAAAGGAGGAAAGTCTCCCATGCGATGTCTGGAATTTTTGAGGAATTTTCTTTGGTACATTTTTGCCTGGATTTAGTACTTCCTCTGGAATTGAGTGGTAATTTCATTATTCTTCATCTCTAAATGAAGCCTTAGTGTTCAGTGGTAATCGAAAAACCTCCAATATCTGGAGGAAGTGTTAAATCCAGAGGAAATTATCCTTCACCATAAGGATACAATGGAGGAGCAAATTTCACAGCTTAAGTTTGTTTTGGATTTAGCACTTGCTAGACCTGACAGCCTAAGGGTGGTCTTGCCTCAACATTTTGCCTGCCTCCCTCACTTTTCTGTCCTCATTTTTGCTGTTTTGGGACTCTGCACACTTTATCACTGATAACCGCTGCACAAGTGCTTTTGCTCTCTCTTCTGGGTATGGTAGTACTGACTTATTCCCAATTGGCATAGTTAATTTACTTCTAAGTCCCTAGTAAAGTGCACTATATATACCCAGGGCCTGTACATTAAGGGCCGTATTTATACTCTGGTTGCGCCGAATTTGCGTAGTTTTTTTCGACGCAAATTCGACGCTAAACTAACGCCAACTAACGCCATATTTATACTATGGCGTTAGACGCTTCGGGCGCCAAAGTGCCCGGAGTGTGCGTCATTTTTTAGCGTGAACCCCTTCCTTGCGTTAATGATATGCAAGGGAGGCGTTCCCGTCTTAAAAAATGACTCCCAGGCCTTTACGTGGTATTTATACTCCCGGGCAAAAATGACGCCCGGGAGTGGGCGTGGCCAAAAACGGCGCATTTGTGCCGCTTTTTAACGCCTGGGTCAGGCACGGCGTTAAGGGACAAGTGGGCTCAAAATGAGCCCAGAGTGCCCTCCCCTGCCCCCAGGGACCCCCCCTGCCACCCTTGCCCACCCCAGGAGGACACCCAAGGACGGAGGGACCCATCCCATGGACATTAAGGTAAGTTCAGGTAAGTTTTTTTTTTTTTTTTTTTTTGTGGCATAGGGGGGCCTGATTTGTGCCCCCCTACATGCCACTATGCCCAATGACCATGCCCAGGGGACAGAAGTCCCCTGGGCATGGCCATTGGGCAAGGGGGCATGACTCCTATCTTTACAATGATAGGAGTCATGTTGATGGGGGATGGGCGTCGAAAAAAAATGGCGCAAGTCGGGTTACGACGATTTTTTCGACGTACCTGACTTGCCCCATTTTAAGACGCCCATACGCCATTTTCCCCCTACGCCGGCGCTGTCTGGTGTACGTGTTTTTTTTCCACGCAAACCAGGCAGCGCCGGTCTGCTTGCGCCGGCTAACGCCATTCCATAAATACGGCGCCCGCATGGCGCTTCAGAATGGCGTTAGACGGCGCTAAATTTTTTGACGCTAAACTGCGTTAGCGCAGTTTAGCGTCAAAAAGTATAAATATGGGCCTAAATGCTAATAGTGGGACTACAGCACTGATTGTGCCACCCACTTGAGTAGTCCTCAAACAATGGTCCAGGCATTTCATTGCAGAACCTGTGTGAGCAGTTTTACACTGCCATGTCAACCTGGCAAAATAACCATTTTGCCAGGCTCAAACCTTCCATTTTAATACATATAAGTCACCCCTATGATAGGCTCTGGAAAGCCTAGAGTGCAGATTGCAATGTGTTTAAAAAGTAGGACATGTACTTTTAAGTTTTACATGTCCTGGTAGTGAAAAACTCTCAAATTCGTTTTTCACTTCTGCAAGGCCTAGGTCTCCCATAGGATAAAAATGGAGTTGGCTTATTACAGTTTATAAGCATCATTTCCAAATGAGAAGTGATATTTTTTCAAGTTGGTGCCTCTAGAATCACAATTTAAAATCTATACTTATAGTCAAGTTGAATTTTAAATTGCAATTGTGAAAAGGACACTTTTAGAAAGTTGACATTTTCTTACTTAAGCCATTTGGTGCCTGGTACCTGTCTCTGATCACATGGCTTGGGTGGATGATAGCCAGGCTTTGTGTTTTTCCCAAGACACCTTCCCCACTACACAGCCACACACAGTGGGAACTTAGGTGTGACTGATGGGCCACCCTGGCAGGATGGGAGGGAGTAGCTGGACCCAGCCTCACTTAAACCTGAATATGGTGTGTACTGTCCCCACACAAAGGGCTGGAGGGAGTCTGGAGCCAGGGCAGGAAGGGCAGGGTCTTGGTGCACTTCAGGGATGTGTCTTTGAAGTCTCCCCTACTTCAAAGCACCACTGGGTGTAAGTACAAGACCTCAGACACCACAACTTCAGTACACCTCTGGCATCTGCCTGGAAGAAGGACTGCTGGAATTATATCTGCTGGACTCCTGCTTTGCTGTGTCGACCTGCTACCTGCTGCCCTCAGCCTGGGTTAGAAGTACTGGACCAGCATCATGTGGACCCCGAAACCAGAGTAATTCCAAAGGCTAGGTGGCTTGCCTCCTGATCTGAAGTCTCAGAGACATAAAAGACTTCCAATCACCCTGCTTCTGCACTTGGACTCTGCGATCTGTGAGTCCATCCTGCCAAGTGGACATATGGATGTGGGCCTGAGGTGCTTACCAGCAGAACAAACACATCCTCTCTGCTGAGCAATGCATCTCTAAGCAAAATCGACACATCTCCTCTGCTGATTATCTCATTCTCATGCAAAACCGAAGCATCACCACTCCTGCGTGGATTGGACCCATAGCAAAAGACTTGCATTGCAACTGCATCCCCACATCTTGGGTTTGACGCACCCCTATGGAACTGCTACTGTGATGATTCTTTTCCTGGAGCAAGCTCCTCACATTCCCCATTGACGGCAACCTTGCCTACCACGATGAAACTCAGCATCGCAGCTTCACTGCTCATTGAAACAGATACAGCGCCTCAATTGCACATGCGTCCTCATCACCAGCCTTCACATTGCAAGCCCTGTCGAGAGGATCCTCATCATCAACTCAACAGGACTTTGCAATACAGCCTCACCGTATGTCAGAATTGATGCATCACCTCAGCTGCAGGACACATATTCAACGCAGATCCACGTAATACTCCGTAAACTAAGATTAAAGTTACTTTGGTTCAGCAGGCCTGACAAGGTCCCTATAGTGGGCACGCACTCCAAAGCAGTCAGCCTGATCTTTTGAATTTGGCCTGGTCTTGGACAATCACATGTACTCAATAGCGCTCTGTGTTTCTTGGCACTATTTCTACTTAAAACTTTGAAATTCAGTTTCTTTGCTTCTACTAATTGGATTCTTTTTGTTTTGCTCTTGTTTTATTTATTACATTTTTATCTATTTCTTCTAATAATATGGTGTGGAATCTTTTTGTGTGGTCTTTTCACAGTTTTATTGTTTAAAGTGTTGTATAAGTACGTTACACATTGCCCCTTAGTTAAGCCTAACTGTTCTGTGCCAAGCTACCTGAAGGTGATCACAGGTTAATTTAGGGTTTGCCTGGACCTTACCGTGGTTAGGACTGCGGCTGCTGCTTCACCAGGGCTCACATCCCAGTCAACCAACAACCCAATTCCTAACAGCACTTCATTCAGAAACTAAAGGAGTTTCCATTAACACCCAAATCTAGACCAGATCCTGTGTCCAATTGCATATTATTTTGCTCACTTTGGAAACAAGCACTGGCAAAATCAATAGGTCTCTGCTCCAAACCGCCAAGTTTTGCCTTTTGCCAATGTTTTTTTATTTTCATTCACATGCAAATGCATATTTCATGATACATGTGCACACGTGGAGACTCATGGCCAGAAAGTTTCCAGTGAGTATTCTGTTCAGCCATTCATATCTGGCTGCCAATGGTATACGTGTTTTGTGACGTAAAGACTCATGATCCATGCATGCACATTTATAGTGATGTAGAAACAAAAGAAAGCGAGCAGCCCAGTGGTGCTTTGCAGCTGCTGGGTCCTCAAGTTCAAGGAAACACATGAACTCCAATGAAACGCTAAGTGCAACAACAAAAAAAAGTACTCATCATGTCAGCAGTGGAAAGAAACAACTCATCCAATCAGGACAATGTGAGACGAAAATACACCTGGGTGGAGAAAACACAAGATTAGGGTAGAAAGTTATCGAATCAAAAACAGCACCTAAGATGCACTTCAAAGCCATCTATTCTTGTGTAAAGGGCTGAGAAGAAGTCCACTCCAAGTATTTGTTATGTATTGGAAGCAATAGTTTAGTCACAGGACTTCTAAAGCTGTCAGCAGCCTAGACTTACAAATGCAGTAAGCCTAGTGCTTTTTCAGCTCTGAGACAAATCAATAATCGAAGAACATTAATTGCACTTTAAAAGAGAATGTTATAGGCCATGAAGCAACACATTAAAATTAAGTTACACCACTATTTTTTACAAAGATCTAACCCTATCATAGTTTTCAGACTATCAACCATGTAGAAAATATCTATGCTGTCTACACTTTTGCTTAATCTATACATGATTTCCTTCGCTCACTTGATCTAGTCTTTTGGTTTCACCCTCTTTCTTTATTCAGATGTATAAGAAATTAGGGTGTTAGTTGAGGAAGGTGAGGACCTACCTCAAAAAATGTGTCCAGTCCTTGTCAGGGTGAGCACCTAACGTCACTAAATAATCCTGAGCTCAACCCCCTAGTCGTTATAGCACAGAGCAGGCAGCCAAAACTTACAGGCAATGTGTAATGTATTTTGCATTACCTAACAGTAATAAAGTCAAAGCACAATAGATGAAAAATCTCCAAACAGTTTAGAAAAATAGACCAAATTTTAATTCATATAATGACTTCAAAAAGACCCATATCCAATACGTATAACTGGTATTATGAATTTTTTTAAGTTTAAGGTTCAAAATAGTGCCACAAAGCGTTAAGTGTCAACTGCCGTCATCTGGTTGCTCTTGGCCAGACCAGGGTTTAGGACTGACCATAATGAAGCATGGGTCGTATACAGAGACCAGGTTTGTTTCATTGAAATGTTTCGCTTTTGAATTTAGGCCCAGGTTCACTATTATTTTGAGTCAGGGTTGCGTCACTTTTCGTGTCGCAAAATAATTTTTGGCATTTACAAGCCTCGCAAAGCTCTATTGTATAGCTTTGTGTTATTTAGAAAATACAAAGTAAACAATCATTTGCAATGCAGCAGGTCTCGAATTTGCTCACGTTAGAGCTATTAGCGTTGTAAACACCGAACCGGACTTTTCTTGCCACATAAACTAATAATGAAAAGTAAAACAGTTCCACATATGCGAGCCAATGGTCGCCATGAACATGAAAGAGAAGCAGAAAAGGGAACAGATGTTCGCTTGCAGTGAAACTTATCGGCAAAAGTGCAATTGTCCATACAACCAGCAAAAGTGCAATTATCCATGTAACAGGGTTGATGTCATGCAAAGTGCTCGACTTCTGCCCAGCGAGATGACACTGCTCAGTATATGAAAAGATAAAGTAGTTCAGAAACCAGATGAAAACACGATCCTTGTGTGTTTTCAGTAGTTTACCGGTGTGCTCAAGGGAAGAATAAACACCGGAAAAGGCATGACCTATGCATGCCTTTCACAAATTGAATTAATCAATTTTGAAAAGGCAAGCCCAGGAATGAATGAAAGTGACGGACGTGACATGGGCGTGGTTAGAAGCCCACATAGAGATTACAACATGGTCCAGAGCGCTTGCGCGCTCTCAACCCTAAATATGTTATTTTGTGTTGGGTAGGCAGTACATCGGTGGTGCATGGACGTTCCCATACATCTACGCATGCATTTTGATGCAAACCCAGATTTACAACAGCTTGCAAATCTGGGTACGTGCAAAATGGTGCTCTTAGCCAACAAATGTGAAACAAGGAGAAATATCTCAACTTCTCCTTGATGCTTTGTCTTTCCACGTGTCCTGCACTCTGCGATGCATCCAGCTAGCCCTTGGAGAAACTCTGGTAGTCCTAGGTTTGAGTAGCAAGGAAGTCCTCTGAGGATACAAGGTAAGTCTCAAGCACCAGGGTAATCCTGAAGGTTTGGTCTGAGGGTCCAATATTTATACCTGGTACCAGCCTTTGAAGTAGGGGAAACATCTAGGTACCATCACACCTGGCTCCGGAAACTTCCTTTTTTCCCTTGCCCAGCCTCTAATTAGTCTAAGATGACAAAAGACTTGTGGCAGGCTCCTTTGTGATGTGCCAGAGGCAGCCATTTGAAATGTAAGTGGGGCAAGGGAACAGTTTTACCCCTCCCATCCTGGCAGGATGGCCCATCCTGCCACCCAGTAACCCATTGTCTCACTGTCAGGAAGGAATATGCAACAGTCAACTGCCAAGCTATTCACTAACAGGACATGTAAAACTTAAAAACATATATCCTACTTTTGAAATACAAAGCATCCTACCCTATGAGCTGTTTGATACATGTAGTGCCACATTTCTAGGGACTTGTAAGTAAATAAATTAAATGTGTAAATTTGGTGTAAACTAATTTCACTATGTTTAAAGGAAAGAGCACAAACAATTTAGCACTGTTTAGCATTGATAAAATGCACAGAGTCCTAATGCCAACAAAAACGAAATTCAGAATACAGGAGGGGATGTCATGAGGGTACCTTAGTAGCTTTATGAACATATTATGTTAGCCATAGGCCAGCAGTCTGTGCCCTTCAACCTAGTTGCAATTCATTTTATTCATTTTTATCTTCTGAGCAGAAGCTCTCTTCTGCTGTGATGTATTATTTTCCTTTATCTTGTATGCTTTTAGCACAGAAACTGTTTTCATTCTTCGTACTCTGACATTCTCGTTCTGTTCTCTCTCCAATGTGTTGCCAGCACAAAGTGGAACACCGCAATCTCTGCTACTTCATGGAAACATGCCTGTTTTACGTTACAGCATTAGCTGTTTTATCTAACTATACATTTGAGGGAGAGTTCCAGCCACAAGATTGCCACTGCATGCCGTTGCTTCATTGCAGCTGCTGAGACTTGACGTCTTTCTCTGCCTCCATGAGAGAAGACTCTCAGTAGGCTAACAGCCTTCTTCGCTACTACAAAATCCAGTTATGGGGGATGGTGTCTTTCTAGGGATTCTGAAGGGCGGATTAGGGCTAACACTGCTGTTCTCTAATGTAGTACTTTAGTGGTGTAGGTAGGAATTCCAATACCTATCATTCCGACACTATAGTGGGACTTTTCTGATGTTTCACTTTCCTTGTCGCTGCATTATTATTATTATGTTTTATCATCATAATCATTGCAGTACATACCATTTTATCTAGAAAACAATTGATTCAATAAATTATATTGAACCAATCTTTGCTTCTGTTTGTCTTTGCCTGTGTGAGACGAATGTAACTGGGAGAAAAGGATGAGATCTGTTCCACCATGATTTCCCTGAGAAGTCAGAATGTCATGCACACAGCTACCACAAATCACCGCCACTTCCAGGTGCTGGTGAGGCACTTCTTGCCGGCTGAAAGGTTTAGGCTGACAATTGTCACAAGGTGTGGAACTGGACTTAGTTCCCTACAGCCTGGTGGTGCTGATGCCCAAATCCAGCAGTCTCATTTAATATAAAGTGAGCTAAACAATGTTTGGTCAGGCACTGAATTACGGATCGGTAAAACGTTTGAGGGAAGACCACAAAAAGGATGTCAGGTCTAACACTATAAAAAAAGGAAAGCAAACAAGAAGAGATGTTGATTTTCAAATATTACCAGGGAATGGCAGACAGACACTTCTCATGAACAAACCTTTATCTTACCAATTCCAATGGAGAGGTCAGACTAAGGAATAGCAGCTTTGTAAGATGTGACTAACAGTAGTCAGGAAAGGCTGGTCAGAGAGCTGTGCAGAAGTCCACAAAACAGACCATCTAAAAGCCTCTTTGTGCCCACACATATCAGACCAATGTTACATGATAGAGTCACAACCCAAGATCAAATACTGACAAATGAGACATTGATTTTGATAGTGTGTGCTCAGTTTAGCCGGGCATCGAACATTTGTTCTTCACGTTGTTAGAGAAGATGTAACATGCTATATGTTATCAACACGTAACTGGAATGGCACAAAAGCTACATCTGAACATAGTCATATCTGTCAGCCAACAGGCATGACCCCAGGACAGTAACAATGAAATAAAAGGTACAAGCCATATCATGCTTTGAGCTTCTCAGGCACAGCTGATTATCTGCACACCTCATGCACTGTATACATTGAATATATAGTGTGACATGTCCCCAGGGTCCCGTTTCCCCTCCTGCTCATTGTACACCACACAGGGATCTACCATTGCTTCTCATCAGCTCTTGTGATATTTGTTCTTGATGATATGAGCACTGCTGTGCCAAATGCACCATCCCACAGTGCACCTTCTTCCCTCATGAGGTAGCAGTGGGTTTAAGTGGATCTGTAGCATTTCTGCTGCTTCCTCTGAGCCACTGTACTTGTTGTGTTTCTGGTGCCCATGCCCCCATACTTCTGATTACCCTTCAAGTTAATTGCAGGTGCCCCCTTAGCTGCCTGTGTTTCAGAAAAGCATCTTATTGGTCAATGCCATCCACTTCATGCTTTCTTCACTTTTAGTGTGATGTGCTCTTGCAGTTGTCAGTCCACCCCAGTCTAAGGGCCTTATCATGAGTGTGGCGGTCTAATGAACGTCACACTCGCTCTGGGGGTCTGGACCACCACCAACGCAGTGGTCCAACTGCCACATTACAACCCTGGCAATCGGACTGCCAGGAAACCACCTGCTGTGCCAGGATCCTGGATGGCAGGGGCAAGCATCGCTGTCCTGGGGCTTATGACCTTGTTCTCCACCAGCCATTTAATGGCGGTAGAATTCCCATGAAAAGACAGGTGGATAACAGGTGCAGGGGACCACTGGGGGCCCTGCACTGCCAATGTATTTGGCATGGGCAATGTACCCCCCCAGCCAGCACCATCGCAATGTTCATGGTCTGCCTTGCAGACCTTGAACACTGCGAGGGTACTGGTGCACCCTGCAGGCGACAGCATTGCCGTTGGCTCGATTACAAGCGGGAGAAAGTGCTTTACCCTGTTTCTCACTAGGCCAGCAGGCAGAAACTTAGGTTTCCGCCTGCTGACTTAGCAGGAAACCCATAATAGCTCCGGGGGTGGGGGGGTGACGCATAGATGGTGGCAACCCGGTTGGGAGTTTGGTGGACGGAGTTTTCTGTCCACCAAACTCATTATCGGGCACTAAAAGTTTGGGACTGTGGCACTCATAAGTGTGTATACTAAATATTGAAGTCAGAATATCAAGGGTACTAAATATCGAGGACAGAATATAAACAAATAGCAACAGGCAAGTAAGTCTAGATTTTCTATACCTAACTCCAAATATACCTACCTATACTATACAAATATCTTCAAGGTAAGTAGATGTGGAGATAGGACCAGTGAATCTATACTTCCTTTAATAAACTTACATTTAATATTTTGTCCCCGATATTCTGTCCTTGTTATTCTTGTATGTTAATATACCCCTCATGTTCATATTCAGTAGTACATTCTCACTCATGTGGTTTGTTTGTGGTCATCCACGTTTAGGAGCCATGTAATTATGGTCACAGGCATATGCTTATGGAAGAAACTCAGCATGTCTTGTGCCTTCAGCAACCACCTTCAGTTGGCTCCTGTAGATCCTGTTATGCTGATCCTTGAAATTCCTTTTCATCTCTCTGATAACTCTCAGTGGCTGATCATGTGAAAATGTGATTGCCCAGTTATATTGCCTCTATTGGTGGAGTTGCGGCAGAGCAACATCAGTCTTAACTCAAATCAAAATCCACTGTCCCCTAAAATGGGAAGTAATGATTCAATCATAATTGGTTCCCAGTGTGAATGAATGCAGTCCCTTGTGTGTGCATAAGACTGTAATTAAGTCACAAAGGCACAGTTCTCAAATCTATGTCTTTACGTCTTTCTGCAGACTCTTCTGTAATCTGGCAGCGTAACTACAATTCAAGACAGCCCGGACAGCGTTTGGAGTACTCTGTGAAAGACAAGTAAATGTCATATGCCAGGTGAAGTTAAGGCCGGTGCGTCCTGTGTGATCATAGTATGAGACAAAGGAACAGTGAAGCCACCCAATCGTTAAATGTGTGTAGTGATTAGCTCTTCCGGTGAAGCGAAACTAACTTTTCATAGAAGTGTGTGCTGCCTCATCTCATGCAGTCTCCATGTCTAAAGAACGAATCATTGTCAGGATTTGACATTGCACAAATCAATATCAACACGACAGGCGGTGCCATGCTTAAGACTGTTCACATAGGTCACATTTACACAAGATAAGGAGTTATCACAATGCCTAAATCCTCGAGTGCCAAGCAGGTGTAAGAATTAGTGGTCTTAGCTTGTAGCAACTTTCATATGCTCTTCCCTTCACTCTGTTTTGCCTTCCTGGATTCCACTTCTGCCAGGTACAACAAGTAGATGTGCTACAAACTGAAAGGCAAACCGCAAAACTGTGACTTGTGGAAGCCAGCGAACAGGCCCTACCAAATCTAGAAGGCATATTTCAGTCAAAACATCATTGCTAATATGATTCATATTCATAAAACAAGTTTTAATTCTTTATATTTTCCATAATATAATTCAAAGTATATGGACACGACTTGCCATATATAGGCAGGACACACGCTGACTAGTGCAACTTTCAAGAAAGTAAGCATAGCCTTCCTCTAAGACGGCTTGCACTCCTTTTTATGTAATACATACGTTTTTTGGGACAAATGTCCATCAAACATCAGTAAAACAAATAAAATACGATACCGAATTTAAAAACAGTATGAAGTCATTAATGTCAAAAGCTGTCATAATTAATTTTTATAAATAGCAGATAAACTAGTGTGCTTGATTAAGAGCAGAAACTGTGATATTTCCACTGCCACATCAAAAAAACACATCGTGGACAAAAGCGCAAGGGCCTCAGTCTTGGGTCATACCTATTATTTTAAAAATATAGGTTTCAAAAACTTAATACGAGTAATTTTATAAAACAGGCAGTCGATGAGCACATCACATATCGAACAGTTTATGTCACGGTCCATTGTTATCGTGCACATTTCTGTACCATTCACTTCTAGAGAAGATTGGATTGCTCCCAACCTTTAATTTGGCAATTTCCACACGCAGCTTGGGATCAGGTAACTGAATGAGATAACGGAAAACATCTCCATTCGCTTTCCGTAACGTAACTTTCTTCACAGCAAAGCTTTGTCAATTTAATTGAGTCTTCACCTAAAGACCTGAAGACAAGATAACAGGCGGGAACTTGCCATAAGATGTCAACACATGAGATTAAATTCTTGTTAAATACTTTGCACCATGGTCTTTTTGGAGAGAATAACCAAACATTTGAGGATGGCGGTTTCCACTGGTTCACAAGTATGAAAAGAGTCTTAACACAGGAACTCCTCTCCATACAGGGCAAGCGGAGGGTGTGGCACTCATATGCGTTCCATAGATCTGATTGAATGTCACCATGCACTCTGTTTGTAGCAGAACTCATACAGTTACATTTTCCATGTGCATATTCCACTCTAAATTCCCAGAAAAAGCTAACCCCAGCTATTCCTAAGAATTCACCACTTCAACCTGTGACAAATCCAATAACCATTTAAACTAAACAACCTCTTCCCTAAAAATCATAATCTTGTTTTTATCAAGATTTATTTTCAAGAATTTTTCTTTACAGTATAATTCTATGACCACCAAAGTTCTCTGTAGACTGATTGCTGTATAGTCAAATACAATCAAACTATCCACATAAAGCAGATATGGGATATGCCCTCACCCAGGGCCGGCTTAAGCGCTGATGGAGCCCTGTGCGACAGTCGTTTTTTGACACCCCTCCACCTCATGATCACCTCCTCGGATTCACTCACCACTACCCGGCAAATGTGCCCCATATCTCTCCATAGCCCACCCTTTCACATACATTAATTTGTTTTAAAGCACTTAAATGTCTGGCTTCATTAATCCACTCAGCTATCACATAAAATATAGTTCTGTTCTTTGCAATAGGCATATTAACCCTCTGAGCTACTTTATGCCGAGTCTAAGCTGCTTCTAGACAAAACTCCCATCTCTCGCCCTAGCAGGAATATCAATGACAAAAAGTATCTTGACATTTTAATTGTTTCCTGAAGGCTGGACGCACAAGGAACGCTACAGCAGGTGCTTTTAAATCGCAAGTTTCGTAAGTTATTGCTAAACAGTGTCCCCCTGAGGTCAGCGCCCCCAATCCAGGTCAGCACCCAGTGCGGCCGCACCGCTCGCACCGCCCTAAAGGCGACCCTTCCCTCACCCACCTTTGGTGAGAATGGCTTAGTATATTTTAACTCAGCAGGCAGATCTGCCACATAAAACTGAAAAGAGTCGCCCATCAGGGCATAACCATGGTGCAAACCATTAAATATTTTAACTTCCCTTAAAAAGTTGCCCTGAGTTGCTCGTAATGTATCCCAGAGCGGACCTCGGTCCACAGTATCAAAGGCCGTGCAGAAGTCAGTAAAACAGCAGCACAAACTCTGATTCACTTCCTGTGATTTCCTAATGATAGCCCAGAGGGCAAAGCAGGGATAGGCAGTGTAATGGTCCTCCCTAAATCCTTCTTGTTCCACTAGCAGAAGGCTGCTACTGAAAACCCATTCTTCCAGATGGTTCACTAAAGGTTTCGAAAACATTTAGGGACAGATGTAGCAACCAGTCTGCGACTCGCAAACGGCAAAAATCGTCGTTTGCGAGTCGCAAACTGGAGTTTGCTATGCAGAAATGCATTTTGCGAGTTGGGACCGACTCGCAAAATGCATATCAGAGTCGCAAATATTCCCTTCCTATTTGCGACTCGCAGTGGTATGCAATTGGTATTGGTATTGCAGTGGTATGCAATTCCATTTGCGACCGTGTACGTGGTCGCAAATGGAGTCGCAGTTACCATCCACTTGAAGTGGATGGTAACCCACTCGCAAATTGGAAGGGGTCCCCATGGGACCCCTTCCCCTTTGTAAGTGGACCCACCAATATTTTTTCAGAGTAGGCAGTGGTCCAAGGGACCACTACCTGCCCTGAAAAAATCCGAAACTAAAGGTTTTTTTTTTTTTTTTTTAAGTGCAGCTCGTTTTCCTTTAAGGAAAACGGGCTACACTTAAAAAAAAAAAACTGCTTTATTTCAAAGCAGTCACGGACATGGAGGTCTTCTGGTCCCAGCAGGCCTCCATACCCGTGAGTGCCCATATTCGCTATGGGGCTGCAATTTGCGACCCACCTCATTAATATTAATGAGGTGGGTCTTTGCGACCCCATAGCGACTCGCAGACGGTGTCTGAGACACCGTTCTGCATTGCGAATTGCGAGTTGCAATTTGCGAGTCGCTCGGACTCGCAAATTGCAACTCGCAATTTGCTAAGTTGCTACATCTGGCCCTTAATCCAAAATATCCAAAAGGCCAATTAACTTTTAGTTTGATGGGCAAATTCCATTGCTGTTTTTTAAAATGGGTCTGACCACAGAAACTTTGCATGTAGTAGGGTAAACTTCAGGTTTAGTTATCCAAACAAACAAATGCGTGAAGGTTCTTCCCCACCAGTCACGGGGTGTTATCCTGCCCTGCAGCTCCACTCATTGAAAGGGTTGCAATTGTTCGATTTAACATCTTTAAATGTGAACAATTTGATCGAGCAAAAGCAATGGGGCTGGACTGTATGTTAATCTGCGTGGCTGGAATACCATACAAACTATCCAAGTATGCTATCCTAGCGTTCGCTGCAACCATGCATAGAAGGGCTCCTGGAGAGCTATTGCGGGTGCTATTTACATTTTTCCAAAATTTATTTTGGTCACCAGATTGAATCACTGCCTAAATTTCATTCCATTGTTTGTAGTAGAACACATCTGTTTTTTCTCTAAGGAGCTTCTTATATTGAATGGACAAATACTAGACCTCTTCTTTTCAACAACTGGTTAAGCTTTGCCTATATTTTTTGGTAGTTCTCCTCAGGGTGTTTTTTAGTTTTTAACGCGTAGGCAAAGCACTTTTCAGAAGCTGGCCCTTTTGCCCTAGGTAAATACTAATTTGCATTCACACATATGCAAGACAACACATTTTGCAACAAAGTATTGTACCATTCTATTCCGTCTTCACTTGTCTCCGGCCCCCATATCACTACACTCCATAACTTGACAGAGGGAAAGATGTTGAAGACGTAAAGGATTCAACCGCATTGTGAGTCTTTGTGAAAGCCTGTGGCAATCTGTAAAACTTTCCTTAACACAGGGCACTCCTCCAAACCTAGCCTTGCCACAATCACCCAATGGTCACTTCCCTTACTTTAAAATTCCTAAAAAAACTGACACACATATAAATGTAATCAATAGGGCAGTCATGACCCCACACATGAAAGGCTTGTGCTGCCGGGATATCCTTCTTGAAGCAGTAATTCAAAAATATTAGGACATTTTTTGCCAGCTATCCACTCAGCGCCACCCATTCTTTTTCAGTGGTGCCTACTGTAAACAGCTGCTGCCGGCAGATTGTATTGTTCCGACACATCTTGCAGGAGCTCATCAGTCCACTTGGGGAACAATCAAGCGTTAAAATAATCTGCCATGATCAGGATTGTGTCCAGATACTTCTTTGAGTCTTTTTAATAAGTGATCAAGGTTAGATACCCATTTTTATGAACATACACATTATTCAACATAACTAACTCACATTCATTATTGCTCACCTACAAGCCATGACTGAAAATTGAATTACACGTAAAAGCAGGAACACATCAATGACCTTGTTAATCATCATGGTGGAGGCTAGTGTTACCAAACCGGCTGATAGTCTGCCCCTATCCTGTTTGTTCCCTAAGTTATTGCAAAAAGACAATGTGATGCTTGTTTAGTAATTTATCGGTATAACCTACCTTTTTGGCACCCTCATAGCCACAAACATTACAATTTAAGAATTTCAGGTTGAAAGAGAACTCCATACTTTAGGTTTCCTCAGCCCAGCTGGCCCTGTCTTTGTACCGTGATATCCCAACAGAGGGACGCAACTAATATTCCTATAATAATATGCAGTAGATAACTCTATGTATTCTCCGGCTCTTTCGTTTGCTGTAACAATCCACAGCTTCCATCATGGGGATGGGTCAGTTTTATTTTAAGACTTCCACCTTCCGAGGGTCCGAATATTATTGGCAGGCTAGAAAGAAATAAGTTCCCTCTGTTTTGCTGTCAAACCCTTTTGATGATTTAAAATATGATTTACACTACTCTCATGTACCACCGCCTCAGCTTCGATCATCATAACCAGGCCTGCTCCCAAAAGCGCTTGACCTTCTCTGGCTATATAATGTCCACTTTTGTCACCAATCTACCCTCCTCCTCTATCAAAAAATCCAAAGAAGTTAAATACCCGAAGAGAGTGAAAGGATAAAACTAGAGAGTACCTTGGACCTATTCAATGGCTGCAAGTGTTCGGCCTTTTTCCCCTTATGGGTTACATTTAATAAGAGGGAATTGTTCTGGGATTTGGGCATTGAAGCACTCTTTACCAATCCATTGGATGATTTTGTATTCTCCAATGGAATAACTGATTTGGCTTTCACTGAACCCACAGTCAGAGTTTTGTTCTTGTTCTAATGGTGATTTTTTTGGATTTCCCCTTTGAACTAGAGGTATTTCTCCCTTAGTTTGTTGGTATTCTCAGACAATGTGGCACAGTTACAGTATTTGGAGAAGCTATGTATTTGGAATCCCTTAGTCGGGGAAACTATTTCTAGAACCCCGAAATGGGCCCAATACCCTAGAGTTCGCTGTTCTTCTTTTCAGACATCCTCAGTATTGACTTCTTAACCGTACAACCTAAAAATAAATGGAGTAGTTTGAAGACAATTTCACACATCCATGAGTGTAATACCTTTTCTTGACTAACATGAAACATTTATAACTATATTCTGAGCTTGTTGTGCTAGTAGGAACTCTGGAATTGTCTCCCTGAACATAATTTCTCAGATTTTGTGGCCTGACTTAAGGAGGATTTTCCTCTACGTGTCTCTTAAAAGTAGGTAGAACTTTACGCAATTTAGTGTGAATTTCCTTCAAATATGTAGTTTGAGATAGTTGACTGGAATTAACCACCAGGCTTTCCAGCATACCCTGCAAAGTCTTGCTTTCGAAAAATAAGGTCTATAGGGAAGAAGGTGGAGAAGGATGAATATTCATATATGATTCTGATGAGCGTGATTTAAGTTTTCTCCATGCGGTTAAGGTTCATTCAGGGTCTGCCCAATTGATTCCTCAGTTATCTGATCTCCTCGGTGGTCAGAAGATGATGCATCCGAGGTAAGGGCAGAGAAGTGAAAACGTGGTGAGAAAGAGAGTCTGAGACACTTCTCAAAATTTGCAAACAGATATTCATACAGGGTATCGTCTGGTATTTCCTTATGCATTCCCAGCTCTGTATTTTCCTGAATCTCCCTGTCGGATTTCCATCTCTTTTCCAGGGGGATTATCAGCATTGAAATTAAAATGCCTGATAACAAATTTATTTTTGGAGTCAAATAATGGGGATACATTTTTCATTTTTCCCTTACTTTCCTGGGGGAAACGTCCTTAACAATGTGTTGCGAACAACGCAGACATTTCCCAAGCAAGCAAGAAGAGCCACGCTTGCTGGAACAAAGCATGGCTTTTTTTGTGTGTTAACCACGCATGTGCTAATCTATGTGTGGTTAAGGCACAGAGAAAGCCAATGCGTTGTTCAGTAGAGGACGCAGAGGATGTGGTGAGGGTTTGGGGCAGGGGTGGATTAAGGGATTGGGGTGAGGGCAGGGATGGTCGGGCTATTTTATTTTTAAGGGGCAGAGGTGGGAGGTTTGGCTATTTTCTTTTAGGGCTTAGGGTGGGGGGCCGGCTATTTTTTGTTTAGGGGCAGGAGTGGGGGAGTTTGGGTATTTTTTTTATTTAGGGCTTAGGGTGGGGGCAGGATAGTTTATTTTTAAAGGGGTAGGGGAATGTTTAAGGAAGGGCAGGAGGAGGAAGGAGAGAAGAGGAGGAAGGATCATCAGAGGATGCGGTGAGGTAAGTGGGGTTGGGACAGGGTTGGTGGGTAGTTTGTAGTGCTGGGGTGGATTTAGGGCTTAGGGTGGATGGGGGTGTCGGGGTAGTTTAGTTTTAGGGACAAGGGTGGGGGGGTTGAGGTAGTTTTTTTTTAGGGGTCAGGGCGGGTGGGGGCTCTGGTAATCCAGTTTTTAGGGGCAGGGTGGGGAGTGGGGCTAATTGTTGTTTTAGGGCTTATTGGGGGAAGGCTTTAGGGCTCAGGAGGAGTGGGGGTGGCAGGATAGTTTAGTTTTTAGGGGCGGGATGGTGGGGATCTACTGTTTTTCTAGGGCTTAGGGTGGGGGGTCGGTTAGTTTTTTGGGGGCTCAGGGTGGGTGGGGGTAGTTTAGTTTTTAAGGGGAGGGGTGGGGTATTGGGATAGTTTTTTAAAGATTTTGTTTTAGGGTTCAGCGCTGTTGGGGGGCGGGATCCTTTAGTTTTTATGGGTGGGATTTGGGATAGTTTTTTGGGGGGCACAGGGCAGGTGGGGGGTTCGGGGTAGTTTAGGAATTGGGGTGGGGGTAGTTTTGGGCCTCAGGCCGGGTGGGGGTTGTGTGGTAGAACACCTATTCCTGTACTAGGCATGCTTTTACAATGAAATTCTTTGAGTGGAAATGACGCGATCGTGGTTCTGACCACATTGTTAAGGAATGCGTTGTTCCAGCATGCGTGGTTCCTTCATACAGGCTCTTCCTGGCCCATTGAACTTTAATCATGTCTTTCCACCGCCTTTGTTTTTTTTTTTTTTTGCAGAATCTCCCTTTATCGATTATTTAATTTAATTTGCTATTGGCTAAAATGTTTAGATCTTAATAACCGGATGGGGAAAATTGCAGAGACTCCATAATACTGCTTTAATTCCCAGGGGACTCCAACTTGTAATTGGGTCAAAATAACCAAAAAAAGCTAGTGCCTCATATTTGTCTTGTGAGCTTACACTTCAATTCAGTGAAAATCGATGTAGCTATTCATCTTGGCTTCTGCTGGTAGGTTATTGCACAGCTGGTCACAACTACATTCCAATATGCATGAAAATTCGTGAACAGTTATCCTTGGTCTTATTGACCACCAAACAAAAATGAAGTCACACAGGAAACTGCTGCTAAGCCATTTACTCCACCCTCAGGGGCCACCTTTTCATTTGCTGCAGCCAACACAACCAAGTGAAAAAGGAAGATTTTCCTGGAGTCATTCTGGAGTCATCGGATGACTTCAGCCGGGCTAGTCCTGTAATGATATGGAGAAGTCATCCCAAACCATCTTGAGTATGTGTATAGGCCAAAATATTTAAATGAGATGACTCTAGAATCATCATAAAAACTACTCTGGGATGATGTCCTGATTACTTTAATTGAATATGCGTGATTAATTATTCCTACTCAAGGAACACCAAGTGACAACTTCAGGATGAGTTGAAATTACTACAGGATGATTCCACGACAACTTCACAATTACTGTGGATTACTCTAGGATGTTTCCAGGACAACTTTTGGATGATTGTGAATTACTCCAGGATGAATCCATGGCAACTTTAGAGAGAGTGTGGATTTCTACAGGATGGATCATGAGAACTTCAGAATGAGTGTGGCTTCCTATAGGATGACTTCATGACAACTGCAATGGGACTGTGAATTACTACTGGATGACTCTAGGAAACATTTTGATTGCTGTTGGAACCCAATGAATGATTTATTATCAATTGAAAGTTGTAATACTCATTGCGGATTCTACGATATGAGAACATTCTTTGGTCACATCTTCTCAACTCCAGTGCCCATCAAGTACTTTAGATCAACTAATCCATTGCTAAAAAAGATCTGTGAGTTGCATGACCTATGTACCATCCTGTACAATAGGGAACTGTATTTGAATGTCAGAAATGTACCTTGTTTATAAAGTCCAGTGACAACTAAGTAACTAATAAGCTGCTAAAATTAAACTACGGCTTTGGCATAATACTATATTGCTCTGCACAATAAAAGTAGGTGGTGAGGTTGTGGTGAGACGGAGAG
Organism: Pleurodeles waltl; assembly: GCF_031143425.1. NCBI lineage: Eukaryota > Metazoa > Chordata > Amphibia > Caudata > Salamandridae > Pleurodeles > Pleurodeles waltl. The sequence goes on along the minus strand of NC_090439.1, from coordinate 999,617,869 downwards.
GGGTATTCAAAAAATCTGAAGTAGGAACTAGCAAGAATACAACACACTTTGTATTCAAAAGAAGCCTTTTAACTTGTGTTACTTTCTCATATTCAGTAGACATTGCCTTCATTTGTGTATGGGACATTACCTGACTTTTTTCTAATATTGTGATCTGTTGGAAAAGATTAAATAAAACACAGGTTGGAATAAAAAGTATCCAAAATGACTTCTAAATTCTTTTTTTTTTAAACTATAGCACATACCTGGTTCCAAAAGGGCTCAGGTTACCATAAAATACAATACTAAAAGTACACAGGAAATGTTCAGTGAAAACCAGTACTTCGTTGTTTGCTTCTAGATTTGCTGATTTCTTCAGTTCTCATCAGCCATAGCTGTCAGGGAGATCAGATCCTTGGGCCTGCGTGCGCTCCCAACATGTCCACCACTAGACAGCTCCAAAACTCTGATAGAAATATCACAGAGCCTGAGAGAGTCCAAGCGGGGGAAAAGGGGATTAGTATGGTAACAGCTGGGAAGGAGACCTGTAGGAAACAAAAGGTTAAACAATCAATCAATCAATCAATCATTAAATTTATAAAGCGCGCTATGTACCCGTTAGGGTTTCAAGGCGCTGAGGGGGGGGCAGCTGCTATTGGTCGAAGAACCAGGTCTTGAGGAGTCTCCTGAAGGCGAGGAGGTCCTGGGTCTGGCGCAGGGGGGTCGGGAGGGAGTTCCAGGTCTTGGCGGCGAGGTAGGAGAAGGATCTGCCGCCGGAGGTCTTGCGTTGGAATCAGGGAACGATGGCAAGGGCGAGGTTGGCAGAGCGGAGTTGGCGGGAGGGGACGTAGAAGTTGAGTCTGTTGTTCAGGTAGGCGGGTCCGGCGTTGTGTAGTGCTTTGTGCGCGTGGGTGAGGAGTTTAAAGGTGATCCTCTTGTCCACGGGGAGCCAGTGGAGGTCCTTCAGGTGGTGGGAGATGTGGCATCGGCGGGGTATGTCGAGGATCAGGTGGGCGGATGCATTCTGGATGCGTTGGAGTCGTTGGATGTCTTTTGCTGGGATGCCTGTGTAGAGTGCGTTGCCGTAGTCAAGTCTGCTACTGACAAGGGCCTGGGTCACCGTTTTTTACACAATATCAAGATATTATCACATTGATTTTCACTAGACTATGATTCTAAACATTGTCATACTGTAACCATGGATAACTTTAGAAAGGACTATAACTAGACCTCAAGATGTCTGGGTACCTGGGAAGGAATCAAGAATGGTTAATACAATGTTTCATATGAACCTTTCCTGAAATGTCACATACTGTCTAGGAATATAAGAATCTTCTAGAATTATGTTTCAGAACAAACATTGCCTCTTTAAATGAGGACAAAAGATAATCTGAACATTCCCTGGAAAAAAAACAGGAATTTTACTAAGGACTTAGGCCCTCATTCTGACCCTGGCGGTCTTTGACCGCCAGGGCGGAGGACCGCGGGAGCACCGCCGACAAGCCGGCGGTGCTTCAATGGGGATTCCGACCGCGGCGGTAAAGCCGCGGTCGGACCGGCACCACTGGTGGGGTCCCGCCAGTGTACCGCGGCCCCATTGAATCCTCCGCGGCGGCGCAGCTTGCTGCACCGCCGCGGGGATTCTGACCCCCCCTACCGCCATCCAGATCCCGGCGGTCGGACCGCCGAGATCCGGATGGCGGTAGGGGGGGTCGCGGGGCCCCTGGGGGCCCCTGCAGTGCCCATGCCACTGGCATGGGCATTGCAGGGGCCCCCGTAAGAGGGCCCCTACATGTATTTCACTGTCTGCTGCGCAGACAGTGAAATACGCGACGGGTGCAACTGCACCCGTCGCACAGCTTCCACTCCGCCGGCTCGATTCCGAGCCGGCTTCATCGTGGAAGCGTCTTTCCCGCTGGGCTGGCTGGCGGTCTGAACGAGACCGCCCGCCAGCCCAGCGGGAAAGTCAGAATTACCGCCGCGGTCTTTCGACCGCGGAACGGTAACCTGACGGCGGGACTTTGGCGGGCGGCCTCCGCCGCCCGCCAAGGTCAGAATGAGGGCCTTAATATGCACATAGAATGTAAAATCTTGAATTTACTCCTTTGCAGAAAATTCAAAGGCCCCGGATAAACGTGTGCACTTCAGGAAACAATACACATCAAAGGTTTAGTTGCCATGAAATGATCGCGCACACTGTAAGCGATCTGAACATCAAGGTTTAAATGTGGGAAATGAATCGCACACACTGCCGATTCCAACAAGTACATGCAAATGCCATGAAATGATCGCGCACACTGTAAGCGATCTGAACACCTAGATTTAAATGCGGGAAATGAATAGTGCATACTGCAGATCTCAACAGGAATATGCAAATGCCATGAAAAGATCGCGCACTCTGTAAGCGATCTGAACATCAAGGTTTAAATCCGGGAATGAATCGCGCACACTGCTGATCCAAACGAGAATATGCAAATGCCATGAAATGATTGCGCACTCTGTAAGCGATCTGAACATCAAGATTTAAATGCGTTAATGAATCACGCACACTGCCGATTCCAACAAGTATATGCAAATGCCATGAAATGATTGCGCACTCTGAGTATCAAGAGTTAAATTCAGGGAATGAATTGCGCGTCTTGCTGATTCGAATGCCACCATGCAAATTCCAAGAAATGGTAGCGCACAATGAGTATCAAGAGTTAAATGCAGGCAATTAATTGCGCGTCTTGCCGATTCGAACGGCACCATGCAAATGCCAACAAATGGTAGCACGCAATGAGTATCAAGAGTTAATTGCAGAGAATGAATCGCACGTCTTGCTGATTCCAATGCCACCATGAAAATGCCAAGAAATGGTAGCACACACTGAATAACAAGAGTTTAATGCCAGGAATGAATTGCGCGTCTTGCCGATTCGAATGCCACCATGCAAATGCCAAGAAATGGTAGCGCACACTGAAGAACAAGAGTTTAATGGCAGTAATGAATCGCACGTCTTGCCGATTCGAAAGCCAATATGCAAATGTCAAGAAATGGTCGCGCACACTGTTGCCGACCCGAATCTCAAAAGTCAAATGCAAAGAATGAATCGCGCGTCTTGCCGATTCAAATACCAACATGTAAATGCCAGAAACCACAAGCACATTCACAAGTACAAGGAAAATCTTTCAACATGAAAGCTAGGCCCAAAAACTCAAATGCCTTTGAAAACGGGGTCGGAGGCCCAGCCTGACCTCCGTCTTACCGCCCTGTTCAAGGATCACCAATACAATGAAGGGCAAGGCCTGGAAGGTCAAAGTAGGCCTCCGGAATAGGAGCTCAGGAAGTTGCTGCTGCTGTGCACCGGGACCTCAGAATAGTGAGCACGTGGAGCTGGGCTAGCTCCCTTACATAGAGTCTGGCCCAGCCCACAACCATACCCAGTTATGCTGCAGAGAAAGCTTCTGGAAGGTCCTAGAAAGGGACCACACCCTAACACACTCAGTAAGTCTGCAGCAGTACCTTGCAAAAGAACAGTTATTGCAAACATCATTAATAGTGTTTTTCAAGGTTAAAGTCTGCAATTCAAAGCGTTAACATACTGCATATAAACACAATGCATGAATTATGCTCTTGCATAAAGGCTGGGTTTTTGCATTTTGGTCGCACGAAGAGCGCGCACTGCCCTGATGTTGACAATAGCAGATATTTATGCCAAGTTTTCACTGCATCGTTTTGATGTTCATGGTTGGTCAGCTTTTGGCCTTGTAGACAGATGTCCTAAACTCTGAAAGGATAACAAAACTATAGATTAGGATATTTTTTCAAAGAGGATGCTGCCTTCCAAATGCAACAAGACCAAAAGCTTCCAACAGTCAGTTCAGTTTGTTTATGGTGAGTGATCACAGGAGCAGAGGTGATATTAGGTGGGAAGCAGCCTGAACAATGAAAGCTGTGCAATGACGGGCGTTGTCTATGAATGCAGAATGCTTTCCTGAACAACGACCCTGTTTTCCTGTGCCTTAACCACGCATGTCTGAACAAAAAACATGCCTGATTAAAGCAGAGGAAAACAGACTCGAGATTGGAGAGGATATGATCAGGTAAGTGGGGCTGGGGTAGGGTTGGGGGTAGTTTTAAGGGTGGGGTAGTTTTAGGTTTTTGAGGTGGGGTGGGGTGTTGGGGTACTTTTAGGTTTATGGGGCAGGGAGTTGTGGTAGTTTCAGGGTGGGGGTAGTTTAGGTTTTAGGGGTGGGACTGGGTGTCGGGGACTTTTAGGTTTTAGGGTTGGGGATGGGGGGTTGCAGTAGTTTTATGGTTGGGGTGGAGGGTCGGGGTAGTTTTAGTTTTTAGGGGTGGGGTGGAGGGTCAGGTAGTTTTAGATTTTAGGGGTGGGGTGCGGGATCAGGTTAGTTTTAGGATTTAAGGACAGGTTTGGGGTCTGGTAGTTTTAGGGGTGGGGATTGGGGTAGTTAAGGTTTTAGGGGTGGGGTGGGGGTTGGGGTAATTTTAGTTTTTAGGGGGTGGGGGATTGGGGTAGTTTCAGAGGTGGGCTGTGGGGTAGTGTAGGTTTTTGGCGGTGGGGTCAGGGTACGTTTATGTTTTAGGGGCAGGGAGTCGTGTTGGTATTAGGGGCAGGGTAGTTTAAGTCTTAGGGGCAGGGCTGGGGGTCAGGGGAGTTTTAGGTGTGGGGATGGGGGTTGCAGTAGTTTTAGGGGCGGGGTGGGGGGATCGGGTAGTTTTAGTTTTTAGGGGCGGGGTGGAGGGTCGGGGTAGTTTTAGGTTTTAGGGCCAGTGGTGGGGGGGGTCTGGGTAGTTTTAGGTTTTAGGGCCAGGGTTGCGGTTGGGTAGTTTTAGGGGTGGGGGATTGGGGAAGTTTAGGTTTTAGAGGCGGGGTGGGGGTCAGGGTAATTAAAGTTTTTAGGTGAGGTGGGGGGTCGGGGTAGTTTTAGGTTTTAGGGGCGAGGGTTGGGGTAGTTCAGGTTTTAGGGGCAGTGGTGGGCGGTCAGGGCAATTTTAGTTTTTCGGGGTGGGGTGGGGGGCAGGGTAGTATTAGGCTTTAGGGGTGGAGTGGGAATCAGGGTAGTTTTAAGTTTTAGGAGTGCGGTTGGCGGTCGGGTTAGTGTTAGGGGTGGGGGTGGGGGGCCGGGTAGTTTTAGGTTTTAGGGGCAGGGTAGGAGGCTGAAGTAGTTTTAGGGGTGGGAGGTCAGGGGTCACTGTTGGCTGAACTAGGAGTCATGCAAAGCTCTTGCAATACCACTGTAGTCACAGAGTACTCACACACATGAAAGAGAATAATCAGTGTCACCAAAAATAAAGGTACTTTATTTTAGTGACACAAGGATAAAAATAATTTGGAGACTATTCTCCCTTAGGAGGTAAGTACATTACACAATATCTACACTAGTAACCAAAAAACAGGTAAGTAAACAGTCAGAAAATAGTGGCAATAGTGAAAATCACCGTAGGTTACAATGGGCCTAGGAGGAACACAAATCATATACCAAAATGTTGAACTGCAAAATTTGGTTTCCCACCTGGGCAAGTGTAGTGTGTAGAGGGGTGCTGGGAGTGTAAGAAAACACCAAAGGTAAGTAAAATATCCACCCCAGAGCCCAGGAAAGCAGGAGTAAAACAAATCAAGTTTCCTAAAACACACCAGAAGTTATGGGAGGAGACAGTGCAAGAACCAGAATAGACTGCAAGACACCAGTGATGGATTCCTAGACCTGAAGACCCGTGGAAGAAGGGGTCCAAGTCCAAGAAGCACTGAAGAGTCCAGGGAGAACGGAAGCCTCTGCTAACCCGGATGAAGGTGCAAAAGGAGAACCACTGGTGAGAAGACAAAGTCAGTATTGCACCAAAGAAGAGACATGCGGGTTTCTGGTCCAGATGGCTGAATGCAGTCTGGTTTGCGTCACTGGATTCTGCCATCAAGCGTTGGTAAATGCAGAACTCGCATTTCACAAAAAAGGGAGCTGCCGGGCCCAGGAAGTACAAGGTCGACTCTACCCAGGAGGGTTACACAGAGGGGGGTCTCAGCAACTCAGAGAGCCCTCAGAAGACCAGGAAGTGTGCACAGGAGTACCACAGCATGGGGACAAAGGAGTTGCAAATGGCAGTCATCGCAGCACTACACAACGGGAACTGAGGATCACAGGATAGAGTGCTGAGGACCAGGGCTAGGCTGTGCGCAAAGGAATTCTTGGAAAAGCACACAGAAGCCCTAGGAGCTGCAAAAAATTAGGTGCACAGGGGTACTGTCTGCCACGGGGAGGCAAGCTCTTACCTCCAACAAATATGGACAGCTGGACCTTTGGACAGTCAGGGCCACTTTAGTCTACCACATGTGTTCCAGGATCCACGCTCGTTGTCAGGAGAGAGGACCCAGAATACCGGTCGTCACTGAGGAGAGGTGTCTGATGAAGTAGGGAAGTGACTTCCTGTGACCATCCTGAAAACAAATGGCAGAACACAGGGCCACTCTGGAGGAGCTCTGGGCCCCACCCCTGGGGTGGTGATGGACAGGGAGGTGGTCACTCCCCTTTCCTTTGTCCAGTTTCGTGCTAGAACAGGGACTGGGGGTCCCTGAACCGGTGTGGACTGGATTATGCAAGGAGGGCACCACTTCAAAGCATTTCCAGAGGCTCTAGGAGGATACCCATCCAAAGCTTGTAATGCCTATTTCCAAAGGGAGAGGGTGTAACACCCCTCTACTAAAGGAAATACATTGTTCTGCCTTACTGGGTTTGAGCTGCTCAAGCCCCAGGAGGGCAGAAGCCTGTCTTTGAGGTAGCAGCAGCTGGGGCTGTAGTGAAAACCTCAGAAGGCTGGTATTACAGTACTGGGGGTCCATGGTGGAGCACCCAGGGTGCATGGAATTGGTCCCCCAATACTAGAATCAGTATAGGGGTACAATTCACAGTTGTTAGATACCTCACATGGCCATTGTTGGAGTTATCATTCTGAAGCTACATATATGTATTGACTTATATGTAGTGAACACTTATAATGGCATCCCCACACTCACAAAGTCCGGGAAAATGGGCCTGGACAACGTGCAGGGGTGCCCTCACACACAGGTACTATGCACCTAACCTTCAGGGTCTGAGGATTAGACATATAGGTGACTTATAAGTGACTTGGTGCAGTGAAAATGGCTGTGAAATAGTACTTGCACTATTTCACTGAGGCTGCAATGGCAGTCATGAAAAAAGTGTTTGCATGAGCTCCTAATGGGTGGAAAAAGAAATGCTGCAGCCCATAAGGATCTCCTGGAACCCCAATGCCCTCGGTACCTAGGTCCCATATATTAGTGACTTTTAAAGGGGTCCAGTATGCCAAGTTGGAGTGAAATACTGGTTTACCAGTATGTAAGTACAAATTTGGAATCAGAGAGAGCATAAGCACTGGAGTTCAGAGCTGGGCAAACAGTTGTCCATATGGATCTAAGAGAGAACAGGGTTGCTGTTTCTCTTGAGTTGGAGCAGGAAAGGGCTGCTGTCCTAAAGGCTCCACATAAGGTCAGGGCTGCTGTCCTATGTGTTTAGAAGTAGTGCAGGACTGCTGCATTAAAGTTTCTCTGGGAGGGCTGGAGAGTTGCTCCAAATTTACTAAAACAGTGCAGTTTTGCTTATCTGGTTTAGTGGTTCCACAGAGAGGGACTTTTACCTCTGGGAGTTCAGCTGTGGCAGCTGTGGGCTCCCTTGGTACAGGTTCCTCCCCAGGAGAGGTTTCTCCCACCACAGGTATGGTATTCTTAGTGGCAGGTTGGGGAAGGGATACTTTCATACCCTTTTCACCTGTAAGGCGAGGAGGATCCTGAGGCTTCAGGGCTCCTTCTATACGTTGCTTTTTCATTTCACTTGAAATGAGTGGAAGCAATTCCTTAGGGATACCCAGCATGGATGAATGGGCCCTAAACTCTACTTCAGCCCAACCTGAGGCCTCTAGGTCATTACCTAAGATGCGATCTACCGTTGTGCACTTTTACCTAGATATGTTTTATTCAAGCTTCGTTATATTATTTTAACAATAGCCACATTTGCTGTCTTGTTTTATTTTTTCAATCTAGCTGTTCTTAGCCTAGGTGAGCATTGCGTTCTTAAACAAGACATTTCTTTCACTCTGTGCTTTCTCAAGGCTGCAGTCAGACAGGTTGCCAGCAAACGTGGTATGCTTTGTCTCCAATATTCACAGAAACATACACACTCTTCCGTAGGGATCCTTTCTTTGCACACCAGCTGTTTTATTACGTTAGATGGAGATTCCAGCCAGATGACCCTGACTGTATGCTGATTGCTTCACTGCAGCTGCTTATGTAGACTACAGGCCTCTTGCTCAGGTATGAGGGATGATATCCTCCAAGGGGGAAACCTGAAGGGCAGAATTAGAGCTTAACATGCTATGCTCTGACATAGCCTACGTAGGAACTATCCTTCACCATCTTAGTGCCAATCTTAGTGACACAATGGTAGCATTATACTTGTCTTTACTCTCCTTGTCACAATCTTAATCCTATTGTGCTTCATTGTCATAGTTATTGCAATACATGCTTTAATATCTAAGATGCAGTTACTTCAATAAAATGTTATTGAACCTTACTCTGCCTCTGATTGTCCTTGCATATGTGAGACTAATGTAACTGAGAGAAACAGGTGAGATCTGAGTGACCACGATTCCCCGGAGGAGTCATTCATGTCATGCACCAGTTTGCCCAATCATCCCTGCTCTTGGGTGAAGATGAGGCTGACAGTTGTCACATGGTGAGGGTTCCGATTCAGTCCCCCGCACTCCAGGTGATCCTGCCACCCAAATCCAGTAGTCTCATTAGGATAATGAGAACCTACGCAACAGCTTGTCCTGAGATGTTTCACCATCTTTCTTCTTTTCTTTGTCACTCCCTGTGTGAGCTATTCTGCTCACCCTTGTTCTGACCTATTTGTCTGCCTTCTTTCCCAATTCTTGGGGAGAGGTCAGATCTGAGTTCACAAGATACTGATGTAACAAATCGTCCCAACATTGATCAATCCAGGCTCTGGCCTCCTCTCTGATGGCAGCCATTGTCCTCGTTTCTAGCCTCCCCCTCCAACTTCCTCTATCCAATCCCATTCCCCTCAACCCCATCCTATCCCAAGCACACAATCAAACGGGCATGCACCCAGAACAACACACAAGAGTGGACATGGCAAACACAAGCACCACACTTCATCACACAGGCACTCATACAAACACCATCCAGAATCAGACATACCAACATCCACTGCCTCCACTGTGGCCCCCTCCTCCTCGTCCTCCACCTCCCTCCCAGTTGTGTCTACACTTACACCTGCATGCACTACATCCTCATCCACTACCCCCATCACCAGCACACCTAACAGCACACACCCCTCACTGGCAGTCACCCCCCCACTTCCATGCACAAGCCCCGTGTGTCCTCTCCCACTGTGTCTGTGCCCCGCCTCCCAAAGGACACAAACGCAAGCACTCAGACACCCAACAGCCATCCACCTCACAAAAGCATCCAGCCCATGCACCTGCACCCAAACACAGCAGACCGACACCTCCTACAACCACTCCCTCTTCCTCCACTCCCAAACCATCTCCCTCTTCCCGCCCCAATGTCCCTAAGAAGCTTTTCCTCGCCAACATCGACCTCTTCCCTACCCCTCCCCCACCCCATCTCCCATGTCAGGCCAGGGTGGTCAAAACCCAGGCAAGCACCTCAGCCACCCCGTCCAGGGGCACAGTAGTGTCCACAGCTGTAACAAATCAGACACACAACTATTCAATATATGCTCTCTCAAAATCAGATAATACAGATCCTGGCAATTAGACACTTTACTGCCGTGTAACCAACCTTCTAAAGCTTTGACAGAACAGTCCACAAAGTCAACCCAATCTTGTAAAGATTCTTTTTTTGACTTCTCTGAACTTAATTCTGTATTGCTCTGTGGTGAGTCCAAAACCATGAATGAGTGCATTTTTGAGAATATTGTAATTGTCTGAGTCCTCCTCCCTAACAGTGAGGAGTCTGTCGCTCCTTCTGTCAGAGAAAGACAACCAAAGTATAGCAGCCCACTGCTTCTGAGGGACCCTTTGAACTTTACAGGCCATATCAAGTGCAGCAAACCACTTTTGAATATCATCCACCATCTTGTATGGGGGAATAATCTTATGTAAGTTTCTGGAGTTAATGTTGTCCTCCCTGACCTCATAACTTCTGAAACTGTTAATGCTGCTGCCACCATGGGGAACAAACCCCAACCCCTGTCTTTCCCTTTCTACAGCTAAAGTTTCCCTATCTAAGGCCAACTGTTGCTGTTTCAGCCTCAGTCTAGCCTCTTCCAATCTCAGATTTCTGAGTTCCCTATCTAGGGAGTTATCCTCAGGATTGGATGTGTGAGACCCTTCAGAGACTGAGGTCATATAGGAATGAGCAGAAGTGGATCTTTCCCTAACTTGTGTAACCCTAGTGCTCTGGCCTCTAGGTGTGAAGGGAGCTCAACTTGTGTGTGCGACCCCCTCCCACTATCAGCTACACTATGTGTTTTGTTAGTGGAATGAGTTTTGGAAGGGCCCTCACCTGCATTTTCAGGACCCTCTCCTGAATCTACCTGGTCAGAATCCCCCTCTACCTCCTCTACCTGGTTATCAGATTGACCCTGATAATCCTGCAGGAGGAGATTTACAAGTAAATCCTTGTTAGCGTTCCTCCCAATCCCTATGCTTCTCTCTAAGCAAAGTCCCCTCAAACATTTAAAGTTAAGGGTCTCATAGGTAGTTTTGGTAACCTTAGGGGTGGCCTCAGAGGAAGACATAGTGATAGAAAAGTTAGAGTAAAGTGAAAGGAGGAAAATACCTACTTTATCTAACTTTTAGATTTTTAGAATGCAAGTGAAAAATACTAGGTATACTCTTTGTATAGCTCCAAGTACAAAGTACACTTTCCTGTGGAAAGCACCGGTGACAGAGTGGTAAGGCAATTGCAAGTACTTATCCCACTACTGAACTGCCAATGTCGGAGGCTGGCCTGGTTTGCAGTGGGTACCACAGGTACTTACATCTTATACCAGGTCCAGTTATTCCTTATTAGGGAAATGTAGTCAGTGTCTAGAACCCAGGCTGTCTAGAGGCAGCTGTAGGCAGAGCAGCCAAGGCTGTACTAGGAGACATGCAAAGGTCTTGTAATACCAGTGTAGTCACACAGCACTCACACACATGAAAACAATAATCAGTATCACCAAAAATAAAGGTACTTTATTTTAGTGACACATGGCCAAAAATACTTTGGAAACTATACTCCCTTAGGAGGTAAGTAAATTAAACAATATAGACACTAGTAACCAAAAACAGGTGAGTCAATAGTCAGAAAATAGTGCAAATAGTGAAAATCACCATAGGTTGCAATGGGCCTAGGGGAACACAAATCATATACTAAAATAGTGGAAAGCAAAATTCGGTTTTCCACGTGGGCAAGTGTAGTGTGTAGAGAAGCACTGGGAGTGTAAGAAAATACCAAAGGAAAGTAAAATACCCCAACCCAGAGCCCAGGAAAGCAGGACTAAAACACAGCAAGTTTCCTAGAGGTTGTGCTAGAAGCGAGTACATTAACCAGAAGAGAGTGCAAGACACTAACAATGTATTCCTGGACCTGAAGACCTGTAGAAGAAGTGGTCCAAGACCAAGAAGCACTGAAGAGTCCAGGGAGAAGAGGAGCCCCTGCTAACCTAGAAGAAGATACAAAAGGAAATACACCGGTGAGAAGACATGTCAGTATTGCACCAAAGAAGATAGATGTGGGTTCCTGGTTGGTGCAGAAGATGTCCCACGCTGGATGGATTCATGCAGTCTGGTTTGCGTCACTGTATTCCACCAACAAGCCTTGGAAAATGCAACAATAGTCAGTGTCCCTGCCATGAAAAGCTTTGAGGAAAGGCAGGTTGTGGTCAGCATGGTGGTGCCAGAATCAGCACTGCCGCTATTCAATACGACTACTGCCACCGCCGCGGGAATCATGATACTGGTGGTTGCAGCGGTCTTGTGGCTGTCCCACCACCCACTTCCTAATTGGGGCAGGAAGTGCCAGTCAGACTGCCACCGTGAGAACGTCAATCCAAGGACCATAGTATTCGTAAGGGGGCCCTAAGTCTACAAAAACCAACAAACAACACTATAACAAACTTCTTGACCCCCCTCGAAACCTTTAAACTTAGATTCTGACGAACAACAGCAATTTAACATTACCTGTATCTGGGAAAATAAACTACAAATGACACAAATAGATTACTAAATAGAAGGTAGTGGTAAAAAAAATTATTGTTAAAAGAAACTAAAAAGAAGACAATATCCTGATAAAAATTAATGGCAATGTGGCCAATGGCAATGATACAAGTGATTTAGATAAATTATGTTCTACATTTTGATGCCCTTTTAGACCATTTAGATATAATTGAGTTCAGTCTGGCTAAGTTGACTCAACATAAGGTTACTGACTCTCTAGTTGCTCCTTTTTGCACTGCCAGTAGTGTCAATAGCAGCATACCGATCAGTGTACATACTGGCTCCCAAGAGAAGGTTAACTCTAATTCAAATTCCTTGGCCCCCACTTTTGCAGGCGTTTCCTTTCACTTCCTATATCATCCTCCCACTACTTTTGTCATGAGAAATTGTCTTTGCCTCACCTTGTAGACTTTATTATGATGTGACTAAGTCTGGGCGCTCTGGGGAAGCGAGACAAGAGTACTTTCGGTCACTTACGAGCACAAACGAGATTTTTTACCCACCCAAAAGATTTAGCGCCGTGTCTGCGACTTCCGGCGCGTCTTCTCTGACATAGGCAAACATGAGTGAGGGTGATTGACTGTGGCTGCAACCTGGCGAAGCTAAAGCAGCTAAAATCCACAACTTTGAGTTAAAAATCTTCTCTAATGTACCATTTGCGTCGATTTTGTGCGTGAGGAGTACTTTTTTTTTCAACAAGAGGGAGTGACCCAGAGACTCCAACTTCCTGTTCCTGTCCAGCAGGCTCCTCCCAGTGCTTTGTCTGTCTCCTGGTCACTTTTCACTTGGATTTCAAGCTGGAAGGATCACTTTGGCCGATATTTATACTTTTTTAGTGCCGCATTTGCATATTTTTTGACGTAAAATCGGTGCAAACTTACAAAATACAATTGAATTTTGTAAGTTTGCGCCACTTTCGCGTAAAAAAGCGGCACAAATGCAGCACAAAGAAAGTATAAATACGGGCCTTTGTCTCTTCGATGTATCATTGGATTTAAGGACTTTCCTGTATTTGAGATTTCACAAGTACGTTTAAAAAAGGCTTGTATAAGGGTGTTGCACAAGTTTGTTGTTTGACAGAAGGCATTCACCAGGATTTATCTGAATTTTATTAAATGTTTTGAATTTATTGTGGCGGGGGAACTGCATTTGGGGCTTAGTTATAGTTTTACTTGTAATTGTTGTTCTGTAAAGAAAAAAGGTTTTACGGTTCACTACATTTTGTCTATGTTTTGTTTTGTAAGTTTGCAATATTTATTTAATTCACTATGTTAATATTAAGTGGCCTAGTTTGCTAATGGAATAGGCCTTCCAGCTGTAGACCTTGTACTAGTCATGGATGCATGATGAAACAACTGTTTGTGGTGTCTGTTGAATTGAAACACAATGGATGGCATTGGATAAAATATAACAAAATGTTGTTAGGCGGTATTTCATATTTTCTTTCTGCAAACAGTATATGGTGGGGCAATACTTGATGCCTTTGTATGATGTGTGTTATTTTAGTAACATTTTTAGCCCCTTTAACCCATTAAGTGCGGGCGTCGGCCACTGGCCGACACCAGGGAGGAGGTTAGAAAATCCTCTGGTGTGTTGCACCTGAGGAATTTTTTTTTTTCAGTACCCGGTAGACACAGAAGCTTTTCCGTGTCTCCCCCCACCTGCCCCTCTGTGACGTCACCTCGCCACGAGGCACGCTCACGTCACATTGTTGTTTTCCCCATTGGAGCTGGAAGCGGTCATAAGGGGAAAACGGCCCCAAACGGCCTTCCCCACGTTCAGGAAGGCCTTGTATGAAAGGGGAGACTCTCCCCTTTCATACAAGGCCTTCCTGAACTCATTTCCTGGCCTTCTATCGCAGCAGCGGCTTCCTGCTCCGATGGGGAAAACGGCCTTCCCGACGTTCAGGAAGGCCTTGTATGAAAGGGGAGACTCTCTCCTTTCACACAAGGCCTTCCTGAACTCGTTTCCTGGCCCTCAAGGGCCAGGAAACACCACTAGACACCAGGGATTTCACTTGAGGGGGTCGGCCCCCTTGGAAAATGCCCTCCCCCTCCGGGGCATATTTTTTTTGGTAATGAGGTAGGTGGCCCCTGGGGGGGCGTGATCGTGCTCGATCGCGCTCCCCCTCCCCCCGGGGTAATTATTTTTGTTTTTTGTTTTTAGAAAGAAAATAAAGAATTTGACAGGGGTCGCCCGTGGGCAGGGCGACCCCCTAAGGGGGCAATACTTTTCTTTAGTAGTTGTAGGGTTTCCCTGGGGACCATTTTGGCCCCCAAGGAAACCATACAACTACTAAAACAAATATAGATCTATATATATATATATATAGATCTATACATATATATAGATATATTTATCTATGTAGCTAGATATATCTATCTACATGGCTATATCTATAGATAGATCTATATATATATATATATATATATAGATCTATCTCTATATAGATATATCTATCTACATAGATATCTCTATATAGAGATAGATATATATATATATATATATATATATATATATATATATATATATATAGATCACTTTTGTCAATGCATGTGTGGTTTCCCTGGGTTGCGATAGGCCCCCAGGAAAACCAGACCCACATATAAAATTGATATAAATATATATATATATATATATATATATATATATATATATATATATATATATATATATATGTATATATATATATATATATATAGATTTGCCACCAGTTGTCTTGCAGATGCAGCTTGCGTCTTCAAAGAAATGCTTGTGATTATGTTTCTGCTACAAAAGGATCAGACTTTTGTCTAGTGGCAGTTTTAGTGCCATAAAGAAGCGCAGAAAGTTTATATGCCTACTGCAAAGAGCAAATCTGTATTTTATGTAAATAGCTAAGTACTTTAGTAAAGTGAGCCATTTCCTGCGCTATAATGCAAATGAAATGTATGTGCGGGATGGGGGCGCCTATGGAGAGATGAAAGGCACTTTTGCTGGATGGTAATGAGGGAATCCGAGGAGGAGGACAGGGGAGTGGGAGCACCAATAATGATTGTTGGACTTGGAGCAGGAGGTGCTAAAGACTGTGATGAATGGTATGTGACAAGGTGTTTTTTGAGTGTCTTGAAAGAAAGTGCTGATTGAGGGACGAAGCGCAGGTAAGGTGGCCTTTAATGTTGCACGTATCACACACACACCAGCAATTTTTTGACTGTCTATGTAGGCTAGTGTTTTAGAGCAACAGTTTAGCTGATAGCAGAGATGGCATCTTGATTGATGACTACTGCGGACGCCGTCACTCGGGTTATAGAGGACAGCTCTGACATAGGATCAGAGACTGAGACAGCAGATACTGAGACAGCATCTGAGGGATAGGACAATGGCGCAGACTCTGGGAGTGTTTTTTTCAGTCGGAGAAGTCCCATTGGATAACTCCTCTACCAGTAAATTATGAGGGAGGTGATGAGGACAGTCCTGCTGTCCCTTCGCAAGCACAGTGTGTGCAACAGGGCAATAGTGGGTTAACCCAACCCAGAGAGCAGGTAAATGCGGCGGAAAGCAGAGAGAGAGAGTGCTCTCTTGGTAGCACCCCAATTTAGTTCAGCCCCAAATTCCACAACCCAAATCATATTATGGAGACATCAGAATTATCTATCACAAAGCAAACTGGTTTTGTAAGGCAGGCACCTTATGGCCAGGTGGCCATATAGGGAAACATACTAAACCCAAACATTTCTGTAATCTAGACATCCAGGGTAGTCTACAGAGGTGTGACTTGTGTGGATTTCACAAAGTTTTCTTACCCAGAATACCCTGAAAAGCTGAAATGATGAATAAAAACTCAATTTTTCTTGCATTTCTGTCACACAAACTACAGGAATATGCTGGGATCCACAAAATTCCCACCACCCAGTGATTCCTCACCTGTCCTGATAAACACACTACCCCACTTGTGTGCCTGTACCTAGTGCCTGCGTCAGGAATGGATCACCCCAGGGTCAACAGTTGCCTCATGTAAGGACCAACATTGACCGTTGTGTGATCTATTCCTGTCGCAGGCACTGGGCCTACCCACACAAGTGAGGTACCATTTGTATCAGGAGACTTAGGGGTACACTGGGTGGAAGGAAATTTGTGTATCCTCTCAGATTCCAGAACTTTCTTTCACTGTAATGTGAGGAAAAAGTGTTTTTTTGGCCACATTCTGAGGTTTGCAAAGGATTCTGGGCAACAGAACCTGGTGAGAGCCCCACAAGTCAGCCCATCCTGGATTCCTCTAGGAGTCTAGTTTCCAAAAATGTGCAGGTTTGGTAGGTTTCCCTAGGTGCTGGCTGAGCTACAGGCCAAAATCCACAGCTAGGCACTTTGCAAAAAACAGCTCTGTTTTCTTTAGGAAAATGTGATATGTCCACGTTGTGTTTTGTGGCATTTCCTGTCACAGGCGCTAGGCCTACCCACACAAGTGAGGTACCATTTTTATCCGGAGACTTGGGGGAATGCTGGGTGGAAGGAAATTTGTGGCTCCTCTCAGATTCCAGAACTTTCCGTGACTGTAATCTGAGGAAAAAGTGTTTTTTTGCCCACATTTTGAGGTTTGCAAAGGATTCTGGGTAACAGAACACTGGTGAGAGCCCCGCAAGTCAGCCCATCCTGGATTCCCCTAGGAGTCTAGTTTTCACAAATGCGCAGGTTTTGTAGGTTTCCCTAGGTGCCGGCTGAGCTAGAGGCCAAAATCTACAGCTAGGCACTTTGCAAAACACGTCAGATTTCAGTGTAAAAATGTGATGTGTCCATATTGCCTTTCCTGTCGCGAACATTAGGCCTACCCACAAAAGTGAGGTACCATTTTTATCGGGAGACTTCGGGGAACACAGAATAGCACAACATGTGTTCTTGCCCCTTTTCTTTCTCTACATTTTTTTCTTCCAAATGTAAGACAGTGTGTAAAAAAGATGTCTATTTGAGAAATGGCCTGTAATGCACATGCCAGTATGGGCACCCCGGAATTCAGAGATGTGCAAATAACCACTGCTTCTCAACACCTTATCTTGTGGCCATTTTGGAAATACAAAGGTTTTCTTGATACCTATTTTTCATTCTTTAGATTTCAGCAAATGAATTGCTGTATACCCGGAATAGAATGAAAACCCATTGCAAGGTGCAGCTCACTTATTGGCTCTGGGTACCTAGGGATCTTGATGAACCTACAAGCCCTATATAGCTCTGCAACCAAAGAGTCCAGCACACGTAACAGTATATTGCTTTAAAAAATCTGACATTGCAGGAAAAAGTTACAGAGTAAAACATGGAGAACAAATGCTGGTCTTGTTCAGCTCAATTTCAATATGTTTTCATTTCAGCTGTTATTTTCTGTAGGAAAACCTTGTAGGATGTACACAAATGACCCCTTGCTGAATTCAGAATGTTGTCTACGTTTCAGAAATGCTTGGCTTTCCAGGAACCAGTATTTGTTTCATACTCATTCCTTTCACTAACTGGAAGGAGGCTGAAAGCACCAAAAATAGTAAAAATGAAGTATGTCCCAGTAAAATGCCAAAATTGTGTTGCAAAATGTGGTTTTCTGATTCAACTCTGCCTGTTCCTGAAAGCTGAGAAGGTGGTGATTTTAGCACCACAAAACCTTTGTTGGTGCCATTTTCAGGGGAAAAAACACAAGCCTTCTTCGGCAGCCCTCTTTTCCCATTTTTTTGAAAATAATTAAATTTTAGGTGTATTTTGGCTAATTTCTTGGTCTCCTCTAGGGGAACCCAAAACTCTGGGTACCTTTAGAATCCCTAGGATGTTGGAAAAAAGGACGCAAATTTGGCGTGGATAGCTTATGTGGACAAAAGGTTATGAAGGCCTAAGCGCGAACTACCCCAAATAGCCAAAAAAGGGCTCAGCACTGGGGGAGAAAAGGCCCAGCAGCTAAGAGGTTAATTTTAATTTTTGGAAATACTGGCTTAATGGTGTTTTTTTCTCCTGTACCAATGTCTTCGTTGTCTGGCCAGTGCATGAGAGTGGTTGTCATAGGTCACCATTTGTCTTTGCTGCCCATGCCATGTGGCCAGGGGCCCTTTTTGTATAGTCAATTATAGTCCTATACCTATACGTGTTTTTTATTTTCTATTCATCCTGCTTGTTGTTTGACCATGTGGCTGGTGACCATTTTGTGTAGGCAGCCAGTAGTCATGCATGTGTTCTTCTTGGTTGTAGTGGCCATGCCTCCTTGTTGGTTGTTGTTTGACCATGTGGTTGGCGGCCATTTTGTGTAGGCAGCCAGTGTGCTTTTAGGCCTGCATGTGTTGCTCTTTGTTGTGGTGGCCATGCCTCCTTGCTGGTTGTTGTTTGACCAAGTGGCCGGTGGCCATTTTGTGTGTTATGCTTCAGGCTTAGTGAACCAATGCTTATTACTAAATGTACTGTATGAGCAGTGTTTTATATTTTATTATGTACTTTTTGTGCATTTTTCACCTGCAACACTACTTGCCTCCCAAATCCCTGTGATTTTTCATGGCAGTCCCCTTTCCCTAGTATATCAGCAATTGAATTCTATTTTTTAACGTTTTATTCTTTTTTGTAATAATTAGTTTCACAAACTTTATTTTATTTATAATATAAGAATAATAATAATAATTCATTAGTCAAATTAATGTAAAATATTTGTTTCTTTTTATTATTTCAATTTTTTTTTTTTCATTTTCCCCATTAGCCCCATGTCTGCCATAGGTGTGCAGTTGCACAACATTACATTATTCAAGGATAATTCCATTTGACACCTTCATGAGTGTATATGATAATGAAAGTTAATGTTAGTGTAGTTTTACGTAAGGATACCCTGTATTATTATTTCATATTTATTTATAACTTAAGTAACATATGTTGTTGTTTCTACTAATAATGCAACAATGACAGGTCCTTCTTGCATGTTTGTTTTTAGGTGCACGAAGAGAAAGAGACATCACCCACAGTACTGCCAGACAGAAGGCCTGTGCACGACGTGACATGTGATCACACTGACAACCAAAGGGACATATTTTGATCTTGTAAAGCTAATTGC